>NC_091783.1:56318446-56635590 GCF_029378745.1 Bos indicus | reverse complement strand
TTCTTCCCTCAATAGTTCATGGAGCATCCTCCCACATACATGAATCCACGTCATCCTTTTTCACATCTGCTTTATTTTCCTGTGCATTTACACTCCATTATTGAAATAGTCCCTTTCTGACATTTAAGTTATACACAGATCCTTGTACACATAGATGAGTATTTGTGTAGGAAAGATTCCCCAAAGCAAGGTTCTAAATTAAAGCACACACACATTGTAAACTTTGCTGTGAGTGCATGCATGCGTGCTCAGTCACTCAGTTGTGTCTGGCTCTTTGCGACCCCATGGACTGGGGCCTGCCAGGCTTCTCTCATGGAATCTTCCAGGCAAGCATAGTGGAGTGGGTTGCCATTTCCTAGTCCAGGGGATCTCTCTGACCCAGCGACAGGACCCATGTCTCCTGCATTGGCAGGAGGCTTCTTTACCATTGTACAACCCGTGAAGTGAAAGTCATTCAGTCATGTCTGACTCTTTGCGACCCCATGGACTATAGCCCGCCAAGCTCCTCTGTCTATAGAACTCTCCAGAAAAGAATACTGGAGTGGGTAGTCATTCCCTTCTTCAGGCAATGCCAAATTATCCTCAGTTCCCCATAAAAGAGTTCCCTACTTGATATGATCAAATTTTCTACATTTTTGCCAATATGAGGAAAAAAATGCTATCATATTTTCATTTTAACTTGCATGAAATAACTTTTTAGATTTGTTCATCTGATTGCACTCTGCAGGATATGCATGCAGATTTTTCTTTATTAATGAAACAAAAGTTATTTAAAATGTAATCAATACATCATTCCTTTATCCATCATGTATACTAGATGAGGAGAGAGACTTCTCAGTATCCATGATGTGCTCCCAATAGCCCAGGGACAAGACCTGACCCCTAAACACAAGTAAAGCTATGAATGCAGGAAAAAATGGCCAGCCTTCTGTAGTGGAGCAACACACAGGTCAGTATGACCACAGAAGGTATCAGTGATGACACCCTGGTGGCCTGGACAAGATGGCAAAGGGCTTTTGTAAGGACCGCCATGTAAGGAGCTCAGGACTTGGTTCTCAGAGCATCAGTCAATAACCCTCAGGGATGTCAGGGCTGCAGCCAAGGGGGGCACTTTGTAGAGGAGGAGGCTCCTTCCAGACATCTTCGCACCCTTCCCCCCACAACCAACCACTCCCAGAACTCTGGGTCTCCATGCCACTAACACGTTTGAACAACTTAGAGACACAAAAGTAGCTCTGAGGAAGGCATCAGCTCAAGGGGAGCTGTGCTAGTTTGGTGGTGGTGGGGGATGAACAGTGCAGGATGAGGGAATGTTTTCTAGAAGCACTTCATTCCCCTAGTGACAGGCACCAGTTCAAAGGACAAAATGGAAAGGACCCTTCATTCTGAGATGGTGACTGACAACTGGAAAATTCCATCTGAGAGTCATGATTTCCCACTCAGCATCTTACGCACTGTAAATCCTCAATGAAATGACGTGAAAGTTGCTCAGTCGTGTCCGACTCTTTGCGACCCCATGGACTATACAGCCCATGGAATTCTCCAGGCCAGAATACTGGAGTGGGTAGCCTTTCCCTTCTCCAGGGGATCTTCCCAACCCAGGGATTGAACCCAGGTCTCCCGCATTGTGGGCGGATTCTTTTATCAGCTGAGCCACAGCAGAAGCCCAAGAATACTGGAGTGGGTAGCCTATCCCTTCTCCAGAGGATCTTCCTGACCCAGGAATTGAACACAGGTCTCCTGCATTGCAGGTGGATTCTTTACCAGCTGAGCCATCAGGGAAGCCCAAATCCTCAACAGATGTTTCCTAACCACCACCACGAAGTATTTAATAGGTAAATTGCTTCCCTTCTGAAAAACCGGCTAGAGGAACGCTACAGCTGGGGTTTTTAGAAGCACGACTGAAAACAGGATTTCTGCAGGTAAAAAAACATGCTTGTTGAGGTGTATTGTAAATGATGGCTGAGAGATACCTCTCTTATTACCTGATTCATGCACTTACTAATTTGTGACCTTGAACAACTTAACATCTATGCCTCAGCTTCCTCATCTGTAAAATGGGAACAATAATAGTACCTGATATGATTATCATGAAGACTGAATTAGTTACTACATGTAAAGTACTTAGAGGTGTTCCTGGCATATAATAAGTACTTTCTGTAGTAAGTACACACTTTAGTAGCTACCATAATTATCATCATCATCATTTGCATCTCTGAATATATACCACAGAAAGGATATAAAAGGCGCAGTTATTTTGCTATTTTCCTAGGGCAAATAAGTGCTAATAACATGTTAATAAATAAGGGAAATGAGTTCCCCAAATATCATAAACTTGTTTGTTTCTTAAACACTTATGATTTTCAGATATAATCTGATAACAGCAAATTATCTCAGTTTAAGCTTCAAGTTGCTAATACAAATGATATAGATGACTTTAGTTTGAAACTCTTCTCTATTATCATTTCAAACAGTCGGAAAATTTAATGTTCTTTCTGTTATACAGTGAAATGGAATACTTCTGGAAGCTTTAGAGATTTGTTTTTTCATCAAGAACTTTAACACTGAAAGGCAGTCACCTGCTGGTGTGTTTTCAGGAGTAGGGACACGGACAGAAATGGTTTCAGAAGGATTTCTACTCACGTGAGTATAGGACAGACATCTATATTCATTATAAAGGGTATCCTATAAAATTGTAACAGATTTAACAATTTTACTGGAAGTTAGGATAGAAGCTATGCTGCATCCTGTAATTATTAACACCATTGAGATAAACACAAACCACAGATTTGGAGTTTTTTTAAAAATGAGCTCATGGACTGTTCTCAAGTAGACAGTGTTCACTTTCTTAACTGTATTTTAAGTGTCCATTTAGGGTGCACAGAGCTGATTCAGCTTTTCACATGAAGAGCAGAATCAATCAGTCTGTCTACATAATAACAAAGTTTAAGAAAAGGTAAACTATGTCTGAAAATACAGACTTTTAACTCTTCTGTCTGGATTTTTTTTCCACCATTCAGTTCAAAAGTTTAAACACTTTACTCTGAATTTTGTATCTTATCTATGTTACAGCTTTAATGCTGTCCCAATGATTTTCTTTCATTTGAATTATTCTAATACATATATCCAATTTAAAGGAATACACACTCACTGTAAAAAAAGAAACCCAGAGTATAGAAAAATAAACAGAAGGAAGTTATCCTTGGGGCTTCCCTGGTGGTCCAGTGGTTAGGAATCCGCCTGCCAGCGCAGGGAAGGCGGGTTCAATCCCGGCTCCGTGTCTCAGGGTGACTAAGCTCGTGTGCCACAGCCGCGGAGCCCTGTGTGCCTGAGTCCACGCTCCACAACCAGAGAAGCCTCCGCAGAGAGAAACCAGAGCACGGTGGCTGGAGAGGCGCCTCTGCGTGCTACAACAGAGAAAGCCCGAGAGCGGCAACGGGAGACGTGGTGCAGCCAGAAGGAAACAGATTACTTAATGGGAAAAAAAAGAGAACGCTATCTTTTACCACAGTCCCCTCCACCACCACAGGTAACCATGAGGAAAACTTTGGGGTGTGTCTTTTCCAGCTTTTTTCCCCTCTTCATATGTTTACATGCAAATACATGCCTGAATATCAATCTTTGCGTATAGTTTTCTTCTTTTAAAATGATTTTACATACTTTTCTGAAACTCTGCTAGTTTCTCTTTAAATTTATCTTTTGCTGACATCTTTCCATCCACAGTACAAATGGACTGCTCTCAAGCTTTTTAATGCCTGTATGGTAGGCTGCTAGGCCAGCGTATTTCAATGGAAGAAACTGTGGGTAAGTAATAGTGATATGTAGAGGACACAAGTGAATAAAAGTGTTCTAATTATAAAGTACATTTTCTAGGTAATAGCCTACTAAGAGGCTAGTTGAGAGACAATCAGTTAAATCCAGGAAAACATACAAAATACTTTAAATTTCAATGTCTGTACCACAAAGACTTAAGTGAAGTATCCATTTACAATAAATTAGAGAAATTTATACCCAGTGTTATTTAAAGTTAGTTTCCTCTCTAGTCTTTTTAATATCCACTAAGAAGCCCAAGTAGTTGAGCCATTAACTATATTGCTCAGGTCTATGATGGAGCATTTCTTCATTATTGGCTCCAAATACACAATGGAAAAGAATACACACTATACTTTCTTCAAAGGAATCATTGATTCATTGGTCAGAGATTTACAATCATATTTAATACATTTCATTCAGTGACAGCCAATTTTGCATATGGCAATACCTTCAAGTCTGGAGTCAGAAGGATTTCCCTGCCTGATTATTTTTTTACTTAAAAAAATTTCTTTTATTGGGGTATAGCTCGATGGTACTCCACTCCAGCACTCTTGCCTGGAAAATCCCAAGGACGAGGAGCCTGGTAGGCTGCAGTCCATGGGGGCGAGAAGAGTCGGACACGACTGAGCGACTTCACTTTCACTTTTCACTTTCATGCATTGGAGAGGGAAATGGCAACCCACTCCAGTGCTCTTGCCTGGAGAATCCCAGGGGCGGGGGAGCCTGGTGGGCTGCCGTCTATGGGGTCGCACAGAGTTGGACACGACAGAAGTGACTTGGCAGCAGCAGCAGCTGATACACAACACTGTGTTAGTCTCAGGTACACAGCAAAGTGAATCAGTTACACATACACAGATCCACTCTTTTTTAGATTCTTTCCCATAGAGGTGATAACACTAAAATATCACCAATTCTCCTCTTAACTCCTGTGCACGACAGACAGGTCCTTCCTTCGTGTTCCTCCCATCACAGCACCTGGGAGCGTCTCTGTGTCCTGGACACCGTTTCTCTGATTTACCACCCTGTCTCTGCCAAGTCAATGTAAGACCTTTGAGGGCGGGGACAGCACCTGACTGACAGGCTGGAGCTGGGCAGCCCACAGTGGCCCAGCCCAGGACAGCACATACAGACAGAAGTAAGCGTGGCTTTACTCAATGAATAGAAAGAAGACTAACGTGCCCTGAGCATCGTGAGCTGAGACTGGGACTTGAGGCATGCGGGTCTGACACATATAATAGGATATCATCTATAACATGGGCCCTAATGACAGGCAGATTTGCCTCCAGGTAATATGTATCCTGGGCTTCCCCTGCGGCTCAGCCGGTAAAGAAGCCGCCTGCAATGAGGGAGACCTGGGTTCCATCTTTGGGTTAGGAAGATCCCCTGGAGAAGGGAAAGGGTGCCCACTCCAGTATTCTGGCCTGGAGAATCCCATGGACTACACAGTCCATGGGGTTGCAAAGAGTCAGACATGACTGAGCGACTTTCACTTTCACCTTTCATTACGCATCATGGTGCTTTGGGTAACACCAAACATCTAGGACTCTTCAAGGTGGCCCCCTTCTGGGACCAGCAGCATTGGAATTCAAGGAGAGCCAAGAACCCCTAGAAAAGCAAAGAGTCCTTTAAAGCAAGTGGAATAAATTTCAGGATTGATACTGAGCCTCAGAAAAACTCATCCCCTGAGATCTCCCTTACCCTCTCCCCAAATACTGGATCCTAGGAAAGGTGATGACTTCAGGATATGGAGGATGCAGAAAATTCTATCAGAGTTTTAAGAAAGAAGAAGTAAGTTTCACATTTTGGTGCAACAAAATGCCCAACTAAATCAGAGGTTCTTAACCAAGTGGGGTCTGCAGATGCCTTGGGGACTTTATGCTCCTACTAGGAAGTCTGTGAGATCAAAACTACTTTTAAAAACTCCTGAGGCGTCAATGAGCTTTCGCTGTATTGAACTGGCACTGATGGTGCACAGTGATGGGTAAAACTGCAGATCCTTTGGCCCTTATCAAGGCAGTGGCACCAGATTCTGCCAGTCGTCACAATAACCTTCACTGCCATGGCAGTAAACAAAACAAGGAAGTGTTTTCACTTAGGGATATCCTTGATGAAGCTGTAAAAATGATTAATTTTATTTAAATTTTGACCCTTGAGTACATGTTGCTTTACTATTCAGTGTGACAGAATGGGAAGTATACATATAAAGTATTTCTAATATCGACTGAAATATGACTGGGGTCTCAGGGGAAAATTGTTGGAAGACTGAGGTGTAAGCTAAACTAGCTGTTTTTTTCACTTTCACTGAAAGTATCACTGAGAGAGAAACTATGATTATTTGGACTTGGGTATTTGCCAGACGTTTTCTGGAAAATGAACTGCTTTTTGTCCTGTCCAGGAAAACAACAGCCAGAATTTGTTGCCAAGGATAAAATTCAAGCTTTCAAGTAAAAATTAGTGTTTTGCAAAGTAGTATCTGGCTTTCCAATACTCTCTGCCTTTTTTTTTTTTTTTAATGAGATCAGCAGTGATATTAGCAAATATGAGGTTTTGACAATGTGGACTGTAATGTGACAGTATATGGAGAATTTACAAATAATTCAGTAACCAAGATCTTCCAAAGACAAGTGCATAATGTTATAAAACCACGCACAGCAAAAGACCCACTCAAAAAAATCACTCAAAGACCCACCCAATGTATTGAAGGTAACAGTACGAAAAATTCCTTAAAACTACAGATTTCTCATTGCAGCTAACCTTTAAAAAACGACCACCTGTTGAGTTTTGATGAACTACTAAAAAATATGCAAAATTATTTTAAAAGGCTATTGAAATATGACTCTCTTTTTAAACTATATATCTATTTGAGGCTAGATTTTCACTATAAACTTTAAATAAAACAACATATGGCAACAGATTAGACACGTGCAGATATAAAAATCCACCTGGCTCCTATTAAGCCAGACATTAGAGAAATCTGCAAAAATGTTAAGCAATGCTTCATCTGTCAGGTTTTTTTGGTTTTGTTTTGGCAAGTAGTTATTTTTCATAAAAGTTTTTACATCAACATGAATTGAGCTATTATTAAATACACCAATAAATATTTTTTAAATATCCAAGTTTTCATTTCTAATATATTAGAACTCCATATATACAACTTTCATAAATTAAAAATTCTTTGGAATCTTCAATTTTGAAGGGGTTCTGAGACCAAAAGTTTGAGAACCACTACACTCAAGACTGAAAAAAAACACTTGGCAATAGAAAAGTTGTAACTGCGGGAGACAGAGAGATGATAACAAAACAGCGGGGATAAAGAGCAGACAACAGCAGATTCACAGGGCGTGAGAGCTGACAAAGTGGATGGAGCGCAGACTCCTTCCTGGAGGAGAGACGAGAGTCTCGGCAGCAAAGAGAGGGGCTGCGGAGCGGAGGACGGATTTCAAGTGAGAGATAACAGTGTGTGTGTTCAGACCGAGGAAGAGAAGTTGAGGATAAAAGAGAGAGGATGGGGAAGGAAGGATGCAGCAAGGAGGAGGCCTGGGCCTGGACCACAGCGAGAGCCATCTCGTCGTCTGCCGAGATGCCGCAACCCTGTGCCACGTGATGCATGAGCAGCACGCGCACACCCGCCCGCGTAGGATACACAGCAGGTGTGGGATCCTTTCAGCCAAACAGGCCTTCCCTTTCACCCGATCGTCGGCTCAAGAAGGGACTGACGTGTATACTACTGATACTGTGGAAAAATGGATAACCAAGGAGAACTGACTGTACAGCACAGGCAACTCTACTCAGTGCTTGGTGGTGACCCAAAGGGGAAGGAAATCCAAAACGGAGGGCATACGTGTATATATGTGTGGGCTTCCCAGGCGGCACCAGCGGTAAAGTACCCACCTGCCAAGGCAGGAGACATAAGAGATGCGGATTCGATCCCTGGGCTGGGAAGATCCCCTGGAGGAAGGCATGGCAACCTACTCCAGTGCCCAGAGAATCCCAGGCAGAGAGGAACCTAGTGGGCTACCATAGGGTCACAAAGAGCTGGACACGACTGAAGCGACTTAGCAGGCACACGTGAGTATGTACAGTGATTCACCTTGCTGTGCAGTAGAAACTGACACAGCACTGTAAGCCAACTATATTCCAGTAATTTTTATTTTTTAAAAAAGCATGCTCTTCAGTTTGTCCACCTGTCAAATAAAGGCCAGAAATAGGTAATTTATAATGTGAAGTCCATTGCAGAGTCCAAATTCTACAACTTGTATTTCTATAAAAGTAATGCAACAAGGTCATCATTTAAGTGAAATAACTGGTGCCATTTATTATGACAAAATTAAGGACAAAACACGGGAAGTAGCATAGCTGGTATCATTATTCAACTACAGTTACTGAGGGCCTATATTGAGAGTTCAAATTTTCTAAACTAAAAATTGGGACACAGTTCAAAAAGGGACTCCTTTCGAATCTGTGAATTTACATAGTAAGTCTTTGAAAGGAACAAAAATTGCCAGTCTTAGTTATACATTAAATAAATTTCCTCCACTTAAAAGAATAAAAATGCATGGAATAGGATCTATGTGGGAATTCTGGGGTATATTACGGTATTTAACCAGATGAAGCCCTATACTACTTGCTATGAACACAATAAAAGAAATAGATGCAAAAATCTTTTTATTCAAGCTATTCATAATGTGCAAAAACAATTCATCAAAAAAAAAATCCTTAATCGTTTGTTTTGCATTGTATCACTACTGGCCCTCAAGAACATAACTGCCTTAATTTAAAAGGTATATTTTAATTCGATTACGTTTCTGTATTTTATCTTCCTTTCTAATTGAGCTTTGCTAGTCAGTAGTTTTTGGAGAAGGAAATGGCAACCCACTCCAGCGTTCTTGCCTGGAAAATCCCAGGGACAGGGGAGTCTGGTGGGTTGCCGTCTGTGGGGTCGCACAGAGTCAGACACGACTGAAGTGACTTAGCAGCAGCAGCAGTCAGTAGCTTATAGGGGCTTGAATTTTTCCTGTTCTGAGATTAGTAAACAATATCTTTTGTACAGCAGAAATTAACGATTTTTAAGAAAGGATACTTTTGGAAAATGAATAACAAACCCTTAAATTATCCACGTCACGCTTGTGGGCTCAACTGCTTCTCTTTTGGTTGACTAGCATCTGTGCGTTCCTACACTCCCATGTTTTATGCTACTGCATCAAAGAAAGCAGAGTAAAATGAGATGGTGACCAAACTGAGTCAGGCATGGCATGCTCCATGCTGGCTCGTCTGCTGTATTAGAGTCTTCACGAGGAAATTCACGTTTAGTAACACAGCCACTGGTATGAATTCTAAGGCAATCTCACGCACGCATGTGTGCTCAGTTCACTTTCAGTCGTGTCTGACTCTTTGCGACCCCATGGACTGTAGCCTGCCAGGCTCCTCTGTCCATCGTGTTATCCCAGCAAGAATACTGGAGTGGGTTGCCGTCTTCTCCTTCAGGGATCTTCCCGACCCAGGGATCGAACCTGCATCTCCTGTGGCTCCTGCATTGGCAGGTGGATTCTTCATCTGAGCCACTTGGGAAGCCCCCTGAGGAAACCTCAGTGACATTTATCCTCCCAAGACTCAAAAAAAGGTTAGTTCAACTTTCTTAGTGTCTAGGGTATTTTTAACTGAGGATGCTGGATTACTGATGGTCTAGGTAATTACCTGTAAATTACTCAGAACGCTCTGTGCTTCTGTCATGATCTAGAGTGCTGGGTGATGCCTTTGGGAAGATCATCTAGGAAAATGAAATAGGTAGAGCAAAGTCCAATGAAAACAGGAGGGAATGTAGAGGAGCTCATTCCTTAAATGTTACCTTACTGTAATTCTCACTCTGCTTATGAATAAATGTGAATATGAAATTAGTTCAGTGTTGCAACAGTCTTGTTGCTGCTAATATATCTAAGTTGTAGAAAGAACATGGTTTAATATCCATATAATAAAATAGCTTTATTTGTTACAGTGATGAACCGACTGTGTGGATCACAATAAACTGTGGAAAATTCTGAAAGAGATGGGAATACCAGTCCACCTGACCTGCCTCTTGGGAAACCTATATGCAGGTCAGGAAGCAACAGTTAGAACTGGACATGGAACAACAGACTGGTTCCAAATAGGAAAAGGGGTACATCAAGGCTGTATATTGTCACCCTGCTTATTTAACTTCTATGCAGAGTACATCATGACAAACGCTGGACTGGAAGAAGCACAAGCTGGAATCAAGATTGCCGAGAGAAATATCAATAACCTCAGATATGTAGATGACACCACCTGTTGGGGGCCAGAGTGAGGTACTCCGCCCGTGACAAAGGTCATGAGGAAGGAGGCTCGACATACGCAAAGGCGGGATCGAGCCTCAGGAGTCCCTCTGGAAATCCTCGAGCGTCTACCCCCATAACCAGAGCCTGCCTACTTTACTACTTTGTACTCTCACCTACATCTCTGACTTTACGGGGGGCTGTCCCCCACCACCTCTTTCGGAGAAGGAGTTAACCTAGAGCTCCAGTTAATAATAATTCCTGGGCGTGATAAGAGTGTTTTAACCTACAAACTCCTCTGAAGGTTCTCTAGCCTGCCTGACAGGCTCGTCGGGCCACATGTGATTGCTCACAGCCTCCCAACCGTGAGAGGCACGAGATGCTTTAAACCCTCTAAAAACAGGTTCTTTAGAGAAGTTAGAAAACTATAAGTATAGTGGGCTAATTACAAATTGTGTTGGTGAAGGGTTTTTCATTTGTTGAGCCAATGTTTGTTGCTAAGTCTCCATATCCCCTGCCCTTACACACATTAATGAATATATAGAAGGAATAAGTATTAACCTTTGATATTAATCACGTTAGACCTTAGGCTAAGTAAATTCTTTCCTTAACTAAAACCCACTACACCCTCACCCTGTAGGAATGTAACTTTATTTGGGTGGCGTCTGTTTTGAGAATAATCAGCCCTGGAGAAATAAGTGTCCTGATTGACTGACTGCTGTCACAAGGAGAGGGTCGTAAATTGTCAGCAGGCCCCCCTGGCCAGAAGATGATGTAACACCCCTAAGACCTCTGTATACATTTGTATGAAGCACCTGACTTTGATAAAAGTCAGGACTGCTGACCCCACGTGACTTTTGTATAACATCTCAGTGTATAAAAGTAGACCATGGAAAATAAAGAATTGGGATCAGTTCCTCGAAATACTGGTCTCCCCATGTCGCTCTCTCTCCCACTCTGGCTGAGTCTCCATCTGGATCGAGGAACCCACCATGCTTACTAATTATGCCTGGGCTTCTAAGATCCGACCGGGGAGGCCTCAGTGTCTCCTCTCCTTTGGGAGAACGGAAGGACGCCTGTGGCCTACGTAAGTGGTGCAAACTTCTTGTCTTGAAGTTTTATTGGTCTCCCGCGTAAACCAAGCCACTCAGCCTCTTTTCTCCACTGAATTTTCCTACTGAGCTATCCTTATTCTATCACTCTTTATATCTTTAATTAATATCTAATTGAAGCTATTGTATCCTGATCCTCGCCTATGCCGTCTCTCCTTCGAATACCCTGGATCAGCCGGGGCTGGTCCCCGGCAACCACCCTATGGCAGACAGTGAAGAGGAACTCAAAAGCCTCCTGATGAAAGTGAAAGTGGAGAGTGAAAAAGTTGGCTTAAAGCTCAACATTCAGAAAACGAAGATCATGGCATCCGGTCCCATCACTTCATGGGAAATAGATGGGGAAACAGTGGAAACAGTGTCAGACTTTATTTTTCTGGGCTCCAAAATCACTGCAGATGGTGACTGCAGCCATGAAATTAAAAGACGCTTACTCCTTGGAAGGAAAGTTATGACCAACCTAGATAGCATATTGAAAAGCAGAGACATTACTTTGCCAACAAAGGTCCATCTAGTCAAGGCTATGGTTTTTCCAGTGGTCATGTATGGATGTGAGAGTTGGACTGTGAAGAAAGCTGAGTGCCAAAGAATTGATGCTTTTGAACTGTGGTGTTGGAGAAGACTCTAAAGATTCCCATGGACTGCAAGGAGATACAACCAGTCCATTCTAAAGGAGATCAGCCCTGGGTGTTCTTTGGAATGATGCTGAAGCTGAAACTCCAGTACTTTGGCCACCTCATGAGAAGAGTTGACTCATTGGAAAAGACTCTAATGCTGGGAGGGACTGGGGGCAGGAGGAAAAGGGGATGACAGAGGATGAGATGGCTGGATGGCATCACCAACTCAATGGACATGAGTTTGAGTGAACTCCGGGAGTTGGTGATGGACAGGGAGGCCTGGCGTGCTGCAATTCATGGGGTCGCAAAGAGTCGGACACGACTGAGTGACTGAACTGAACTGAAATGAAAAATCTGGTTATAGAACTTCTTTGAATAACTATATTTTGAAGGATCTGTATGCTACAGCCTCTCAAGGGCACTGAAATCTTAGTAATTTTCTTGTATTACTAATGGAAACCATTATATTATTAATAATATCCCTGGAACTAAAATGTGAATTATTAGGAAATATTTAAATCTATGACTATGAAGTTTACACAGCAGTCAAAATTGTAATTTTTAAAATATGGGACCATAAATGATTCAAAATTGCCAAAGCAATCTGGAGGGAAAAGAACAAAGCTGGAGGCATAATCCTTTCAGACTTCATGCCATGCTACAAAACTATAGTAATCAAAACAGCATGGTATTGCACAAAAACAGGCACACAGATCAATGGAACAGAATGGAGTGCCCAGAAATAAACCTACAAATGTAGGATTAATCAATCCATGACAAAGGAAGTAAGACTCTACAATGGAGAAAAGACAGCCTCTTCCAAGCGGTACTGGGAAAGCTGGACAGCCACATGTGAATGAATGGAATCAGAACACTTCCTCACACCACACACAAAATAAACTCAAAATGGTTAAAGACTTGATTATAAAACATGACGCTAACATACTTCTAGAAGAAAACACAGGTAAAATATTCTCTGGCATAAAATGGAACAGTATTTTCTGAGATTAGTCACCCAAGGTCAAGAAATAAAAAGCAAAAATAAACAAATGGAACATAATTAAACTTTAAAGATTCTGCACTGCAAAGGAAACTATTAACAAAATGAGAAGAAAACCTACAGAAGGGGTTAATATCTGAAATATACAAACAGCTCATATAAGTCAAGATCAAAACAATAAACAACCCAGTTAAAGAATGGGCAGAAGACCTAAGAGACAATTCTTCAAAGAAGATATATAGATGGCCAGCAGAACAAATCAAAACCACAATGAGGCAGTACCTCGCAACGGTCAGAATGGCTATCATAAAATAGTAAATGATATCTGCAAAGAATAAATGCTGGGGAGAGTGTGGAGAAAAGGAGCCCCCTACACTGTTGGCGGGAATGTAAATCGGTATCCACTATGGAAAACAGTATGGAGGTTCCTTAAAAATCTAAAAATAAAGCTCCTGTATAATCCAGCAATTCTACTGCTACTCCTAAGTCGCTTCAGTCGTGTCCGACTCTGTGCGACCCCACAGACGGCAGCCCACCAGGCTCCCCCATCCCTGGGATTCTCCAGGCAAGAACACTGGAGTGGGTTGCCATTTCCTTCTCCAATGCACTCCTAGGCAAAAATCTGGAAAAGCAAAAACTCAAATTTGAAAAGAAACATGCATCCCAATGTTCACATCTGTACTAATTACAAAAGCCAAGACATGGAAACAACCCAAGTGCCAACCAACAGAAGACTGCCATGAGGAGATACAACGCGTATATACACATTGATACGTAATGGATACTCCTCGGTGCCATCCGCAGCAACACGGAGGGACCTTGAGAATATATACTTAGTGAAGCACGTCAGACACATTGATACGTAATGGATACTCCTCGGTGCCATCCGCAGCAACACGGACCGACCTTGAGAATATATACTTAGTGAAGCACGTCAGACAGAGAAAGACAAATATCACTTATATGTGGAATCTTAAAGATAATACCAGCGAATTTATACACACAACAGAAACAGATTCCCAGACATAGAAAACAAACTTATGGTTACCAAAGCAGGGAGGGAGGGAAGGAGAGACAAATTAAGAGTATGGAATTAACAGACACAAAACACCATACATAAAAATAGATAAGCAACAAGGATTTACTGTATAGTCCTGGGAACTATATGCAATACCTTGTAATAATCTAAAATGAAATGTAATCCGAAAAAAAACACAACCTTATTACACACCTGAAATCAATACAATATTATAAATCAGCTACATTTCAATTTTTAAAAGTTATTTTTGTATCTTTTAGAAAAATATCTACATATACATAAATTACCCTAGCTAGATCTAGATATTTTAATTAATACAAAGACAACCTTTTTTTAATTTTCAGAAAATAATCACAGTATTATGTGTAAAATGGTCATCTTTGTTTCTGTGCCTTCTGAAATTAAATTATAAATGTGTTAAATTTCACATACACATCTACTTAAATACACACACACACACACACACACACACACACACATGTACTACAGAAAGGACTTAATAGCTGGCTCAGTGGTAAAGAATCCACCTGCCAATGCAGGAGACACAGGAGACCCGGTTTTGATCCCCAGGTCAGGAAGATCTCCTGGAGGAGGAAATCCGCTCCAGTATTCTTGCCTGGAAAACCCCATGGACAGGGGAGCCTGAAAGAATCAAACACGACTTGGCGACTGGACACACACACAGGGACTTTGATAAAACCTAACTCAGTAAAAGACAGAAGAGGAAGACAAGTTTGAGATGTGATGATGAGATAAAGAGAAAAGGAGATGTAAGCCCTAACTCTGTAAGTTAGGCAGGGAATGTGGTTTTGAGCTGCCCAATGACCAAAGCAAAATGTTTAAATTAACTCTGGTTAAGTGGAATTAAAAACAAAAAACACATTCTCATTCCTTAGGGCAAAGCAAACAAAAAACGCCTGTCATCTGGATTTGAAAGAAATGTTTTTTTCTTTTAATCCCTGGGCTGGGAAGATCCCCTGGAGGCAGGCATGGCAACCCACCCCAGTATTCTTGCCTGGAGAATCCCATGGACAGAAGAGCCTGGTGGGCTACAGTCTGTGGGGTCGCAAAGAGTCGGACACGACCAAAGCGACTGAGCACTCTCAGGAGGGACCCTGAACAATGGACATTAGCATGATCCCAACTGGACTGTAACCCTCCAGAGACACGCAGGGGCCAGGTTCCTCAGTGCAAACTGCAGGCCAGACACTGACAAGGAACTGGGGGAGTCAGTGCTGAAGGAGGTCAGACAACATGGTCCTAACAGGCAGCTTTCTGACAGTTTAGCTTAGTCTAGGGATATAAACTAGACTATGTAGAGGGATAAATGGACCATGCTTTTTTTAAACTAGCTTCTAAGTGTTCCAGTTCTGTCCAATGGAGCTTTAGATAAAAGTCGATTAATGAACAGTCTGAAGTTAAAAGTCTCTGCCGGCATTGTGTGCTACTGTCTAAGGGCATGTCTTTCAAAACTAATGGTGCATCACTGCAGGAATGAAGGAGCTGAAGGGATGTCTTCAGACATTTCCTTGGAAATTCTGAGTTTACGCAATATGTAAACAAAAAAGGCACTCTAGGATCCGAGCTCTTAGATCACTGAACGTGCCACAAAGGACAATGAGTTGGGTTTTGTTTTCCTGATGGAGGATTATCAGAGGACTTGCTTCTGAACTTCAGTGTGCGTAGCAACCATCAGGCTTCAGGATAGTCGGAGGCAGTGGGTCTCAAGCAGAGTCTCGAAATCAGGTACTTCTCTTGAAGATCATCCAGGAACTACACTGAAGAGCTCATTACTCCTCAGAGGACCAAACAGAGAGTGAGCATTTATTACGAGTGTCTTCAGTTCTCTCAGCTAGTAGGCACGGAATGTATTTTAATATTCACTCGTGAGAGCTCTTTCCCAACACATTCTTGAGAGTCCCAAAATCCCTAAAACAGTTGGGTCTATGAACTACTACTGTCCTTGGCTATCTGTGAATGCTCTAACTCTTACATAAAATGTTTTATGACAGTTGGTTCTCTGTTTTCAAGGGCCCCACATCCACAGATTCAACCACCATGGGTGGAAATTCTTCTGAGGACTCTCAACTCCACGTTGATCTCAGTCCTACAAACAGGTGTGTTCCTCTTGAACAACTGCTCTATCATCTGCAGATTGTGACGTAGGCATTGATGGTTGGCCCCTCTTTATACACATGATGCCAAGAAGTTGAGATATAAACCTATACTTCAGCAATTTGGGCTTCCCTGGTGGCTCAGACGGTAAAGAATCCGCCTGCAATGTGGGAGACCTGGATTCAATCCCTGGGTCAGGAAGATCCCCTGGATAAGGGAATGGCTACCCACTCCAGTATTCTTGCCTGGAGAAGCCCATGGACAGGAGTCTGGTGGGCTACACCCCAGGGGATCGCAAAGAGTCAGACACGACTGAATGATTAACACATTCACTTTCGACTCTGGCAAATTATACATTAATACAGTGCTATAACCTCATGTTTTAATATCAACACATGCTTTTGGGTCAGTGACAGGAAAAATTCTATTAAATTTTACTGGGCACATGTTCTAATCCATTTCTGTTTTCAAGCAGAAGACATTACAAGAAGTTTTAACAGCTGATAGAAAATTATATGAACAAAATTAGAAAAAAAATCAAACTTTCTGCATCTGTCCTATTTTCTTTCATTAGATTTACAATTTATAGCTTAAACTTGTTTGAGTATATATGTCATAGGACAAAAATTTAATTAAAACATAGTTCAGTGGATGGGGTCACTATTCATTAAATTATATATTAAGTCATATAATCATTAATAAACCTGAGTAAATAAATGAATAAACAAGCAAATCTGAATAAACTGACTGTTGGTATATAGCAACAAACAATTCAGAGGTCAGCCTGAGTTTAAGCCCAAGATTTTCAAGACAGCAACCCAACGGAAATTTTATATGCAATCTAAAAAATACCTGCCAAGTTACTAACAATGAAGATAATATTAGAGAAATTATGACATTCAAGTTTTAAAATTCTAAACTGAAAACTCAAAATCCAGATGCATATCAGAATCAAAGCCTACTGGTCAAGGTTAAAAAACAAAACTGAAAAACAGGAAAACCAATCTTAGGGTCATTTCACATTTGATGATGCTAATCCATCTTGGTACTCAGAAAAGAGTGAATTTTATGTATAACCCAAATGAGAGTACTTTTGATTTAAAAACAGTCAATGACTTCAGGATATCAGATATACCAGGTATACCAGGTTCCTGATGGAATTAATACAACTTAAGATATGAAAAGCATCTTTATAACACTGACTAAAAATTATTTAATATTTGGGAAATAAATCAATTTTTTACCTATATGAAAATGATAATAATGCCATCCTGTACTTTTTAGGGATATAAAATCCTCTCAGATAAATATTAACTAATTTCTTACACATATTTTGGGTTTTTGCATTATTGTTTGGCTAGAGAAAACACTCCCCCCGGAAATTAATATTCTCTGAATACCAAAATCACAAGCACTCTGCTAGGTGCTTTGACAAATATCATCTCACTAAAAATATATATATATACATACATACTAAATGAAGTTTATAACTTGTTATGATCTACTAACTGTAACAACTAAACATTGGTAGTGCAGCAGCATTGCAGAGGTCAGCCTAAGCTAAAATACGTAGCATCTCTGGGCTTCCCCGGTTGCTCAGTGGTGAAGAATCTGCCTTCCAATGTGGAAGCCCCAGGTTTGATCTCTGGGTCGGAAGATCTCCCGGAGAAGGAAATGGCAACCCCCTCCAGTATTTTTTGTCTGGGAAAAACCCCATGGACAGAGGAGCCTGGTGGGCTACAGGCTCTAAGGTCACAAAGAGTCTGACATGGCTTAGTGACTAAACATGCACGCATAGCATCTTTAAGAAAGGGTAAAAGAAAAGAAAGAGGACAAAAGCCAACAGAACAAGAAGAAGAATACAACATTATATAAAGATCTTAAAACCAAATTTCACCTGACTGAACCACAGATATTCACATCATTGACTTTAACTAGAGTTTCATATTTAGTGAAAGGAATTTACTTCTAAGTAGAGGGCATGTACGAAGAAGGCAATGGCAACCCACTCCAGTACTCTTGCCTGGAAAATCCCATGGACGGAGGGGCCTGGTGGGCTGCCGTCTATGGGGTCACACAGAGTCGGACACGACTGAAGCGACTTAGCAGCAGCAGCAGCAGCAGCAGCAGAGGGCATGTAAGTGCTGTAAGGAACCTAGTACAATGGTATAAACATGGCAGATATTCAATAAAATAATTTTTACTTCTGTTGATACGTTAACATGTTTGTTGTTCATTTACTGATCGAGTACAAATTAGCCTAAGTAGGTGGCATGGCGTCGACCTGTAAGGAGGTCCTGTCTAAGCTCAGTGTTCTCTGAAGTCCTCCATGATTTATTATCTGTTCCAACTAACAGTTTAACAAAGTTACAACCTTGTTACTCATCTTCCTATTTTATGCACTGACCCTTTAGGGCTTATATCTTCACAACTCTAATAAATAATAATAATCTAACACAATAAGAGGTAGTCAATTACTTCAATTTATAACTATTTGTTATAAATCCTATGTTTCACGTGCTGATGAGTCACAAAAGTCGTGTCTGCCTCTTTTGAGACCACATGGACTGTAGCCCACCAGGCTCCTCTGTCCATGGGATTCTCTAGGCAAGAACACTGGAGTGGGTTGCCATTGCCTTCTCCAGGGGAGCTTCCCAACCCAGGGACCTTCATCTCCTGCATTGGCAGGCGGATTCTTTACTGCTGAGCCACCAGGGAGGCCCCATGTTTCATATACACTCTGCTGTATTTAAAATAAATAACCAACAACGACCTACTGTATTAAAAAATGAAGGGGGACAAGAGAATGTTACAAATGAGATGAGACTGGCCATGTGTTGATAATTCTTGAAGCTAACTGATGGATTCGTGGGGATTTATTACGTTACTCCTTCTACTTTAGTGTATGTTTGAAATTTTCCAAAATGAAAACAATTTTTTAAAAATCCTGCTTCATAACATTATGCCTTATCACCTATATTCTGGCAAGAGTTTGCTTAAACTCTGCTGACTCTCCAATGCTTGCAGAATAATGACCAAATTCCTTCATACAGAATTCAAAGTCCTATCCTGTGGCATGTTGTGAGAATTCCACCCTCAACCTACATTCTGGTCACTACCACACCAAATTCTCTCTCTTACACTTTTGTGCCTCCAAACATTTGCTGGTATGATCCTTTCTGTAATTCCAGATGACACACAGCAATTTATTCTGCAAAGCTCACCCCATCAACTCTTTGGTGAAGCTTTTCCAAAACCTGCCACTAATCCTACCAACACCACCCTAAGCCCCTGCGGAGGACAAATCCTTTTCTTTGCTTGGCAGCCACTTTTAAGAAAAAATTATTTATTTTAATTGGAGGATAATAACTTTGTAACACTATGATGGTTTCTGCCACACATCAGTATGAACTGGCCGGAGGCATGCATGTGTCCCCTCCATTCGGAACCCTCTCCCACCTCCCCCACCACCAAATCCCTCCCAGTTGTCACAGGGCATGGGTTTTGGGTGTCCCACTTCATATATCAAACTCACACAGGTTATCTGTTTTACATATGGTCATGTATATATTTCAGTGCTATTCTCTCAAATCATCCCACCCTCTACTTCTCCCACTGAATCCAAAAGTCTGTTCTTTACATCTGTGTCTCTGCTGGCAGCTATTTTTATTAAAATATTTTTCTCCGTCAGTAAAAAGAAATTGGGGCTTCCCTGATAGTTCAGTTGGTAAAGAATCCTCCTGCGATGCAGGATGCCTCGGTTCCATTCCTGGGTCAGGAAGATCCCCTGGAGAAGGGATAGGCTACCCACTCCAGGGCTTCCCTTGTGGCTCAGCTGGTAAAGAATCCACCTGCGATGCGAGAGACCTGGGTTTGATCCCTGGGTTGGGAAGATCCCCTGCAGAAGGGAAAGGCTACCCACTCCAGTATTCTGGCCTGGAGAATTCCATGGCCTGTACAGTCCATGGGGTTGCAAAGTCGTACACGGCTGAGTGACTTTCACTTCCACGACGAAATTGATATTATTAGTCTGTTTTCTCCTTTGTGAAACTTCCTAAGACTCCCTTATGATTATTGTTCTTACTCTGCCTCTTCTTTGTGAACTTTTTAAGACTCCCATATACAGAGTTAAGCACTGCATTTGCTGCCCAACCCTGCCCCCGGTATGTAATTCTCCTCCAGCATCCAACATAGCACTCACCCCTGGAGTTATTTATCTTTTAACTACCTGCCCTATTAGACCCTGTGCTCCTTGAAGACAACATGTCATTCATCATTGTATTCCCAGGGCCTAGTTAGCACCTGATACACAGTAGGTGTTCAATAAATGGTATCAAATTAATAAAATACAATTGCTTTCAGCCAAATCAGAAAAAAAATTAACATTCAGCTTATATATGTTTCTTTAGTATTCAGGCAGAAACCTTCCTCTGCAGTGATTAAACAACTGCAAACAAACATGGGCTGGCAGAAATGAACGGGACTTAAGCAACGGAGGATGCCGGAGGAGGCAGACTTTCGGGAAGGGCAGAGATAGGCCCTTTAAACGCTGAATGATTTCCTCGCCTTAGCTCCAGGAGGCTTATTTTCACAGCAGACACTGGTGCTATAAGGAACGCTTTGCTAACCTTCAATAGGATAATTCCTAATAAAACTGCTTCCTTGCTTCCGCTAAGTGACAGATAAATGTCCATTTTTTGCTTAGACGTTTCCTTAGAGAACAGTTGACTGGGAACGTAACAGCTACATGTATTTTTAACATCAATTAATTATACAAAAAAGATTTAATATATATAATTTTCAATAAAAAGAACATAAACCAGAATTAAATATGGCATGATTTTACAAAATTACTGTATTCTAACACGCCTGATCTATATCACAAGAAAATATGCATCTGTACAACATGCACATTAGGGAAACTTTTTCCATGTGTTCGTGATTTAACCTCTGGTGGCATATATCAGAAACAGCAAAATGAAGAGACTAGGATATAAAATCTATTGTAAATACAAGGGAAAATATGGGAGGATGCAGAGTACAATTAACTCAGCAAACATTTGCTGAAATGCCAGGAAATACAGAAGGCGTAAGGACGCACTGCGTAATGCCACTGCAAACTCCAGGCTTTCCAGCGCAGCACGCTCACTGAACTGAACAGACCTGCAGTAAGGACAGCACTGCGCTTACTTTAAAAAGAACAATGTTACATAACGATGCCTAACTGGTTGTTCTGTTTTCTACAAAAACAACTGCTAAAACAACTTCAACAGACATTAACACTATTTCTGCTGAACACATGGAAGTTAAAAAAAATTTTTAACAAAACTGTATCTCAAGCTATAAACATTTTAAGAACCAAAAACTACTTTAAAAGAAAAATAAACGTGATTACATTTTGACATTAAAAAAAAATCTTCATTTCCTACTGATAAATGCTATACACAGACGAGGGCCTCCCAGGGGCACCAAGGTAAAGCACCTGCCTGCCAGAGCAGGAGACATGAGGGAGGGGGTCGAAGATCCCCTGGAGGTGGCCATGGCAACCCACTCCAGGATCCCTGCCTGGAGAAGCCCACGGACAGAGGAGCCTGGTGGGCTATGGTCCACAGGGTTTCGAAGAGCTGGACACGACTGAAGCAACAGCAGGGCATGCACACACACACACACGATTAGAATTATATGTCACCTATGCAACACTGTTTATAAAAGTGTTAACTGCTCTTGGTTTCTTTGAACTGCTCTCCTTCTCATAGGGAAATCACCTATGCTTAGTAGGAGAACATGCAAATACTGGCTTTTATATTAAAAATAAAATATACTACAAAAAAGGTGGCATGAAGATTTCTATTGCTGAAAAGTGTATCTTCTCCTTCAAGCTTCCTAACTCTTCTTTTTGTAATATAAAAGCTAATATGGGTAATGGATATACAAATAGACATATTTAATAGATGCTATCTCCTACTCCTTGTAGTGGTTCTGTTATAGTTGTGTTTTCTTAGTATAAGCTGATTAAATCGTTTTAGAAAGTAAGCAGATATTAATTCATAACAGGGTTTCTAATTGGCCACAATTACTAACTCATCCTGCTCAAAAAACAGTTTAAAATTATTTGTTACTAAAACTTTTTTTACTTTGCATGCTATAGAAGGCTTCTTTACCTGCAGATGGCTGGAAAACATTCCTGAAGTCCTTTCTTTTTAACTAAAGATCCTTCAAGGCAGTACATAATGATGTCCATAACCTTTACAGAAAAGATACAAATTTAAAATTAGTTTCAAATACGTAATTTTCCACAATTTAAATTATTAACTTAAGCTTTATTTGCATGAAAACTCTCATAATTTTATTTTCATATTTACTTTAAAATTATAGTACATTTACTAAAATTATAGCATACTTACTTTATACAATAGGCTATCCTTTCTCTTATCCGTGAAAATCATTTTTTAAAGAGAGCACACAGTAAAATAAATAAACCAGACTTGTTTACTTGAAAGGCATTTCATATTTTTATATATAGGATAGGTAGCTTTTATTTAAGCACACTCTATGTTCTATTTATAATGAAAGATACCAAAGAGATTATAACCTTTAAAAATTACTCTAATACAGACCAATTTCATGTGAATGGTAAATGGACATAACAATCATTTTGAGGTTTGAGGAAATTTAAATAAAGTCTTCAGAAATTATAAAAAAGTTCATTCACTTTAGTTACCTTTCTTTCTTTTAGAGGTGTTGGAAATAAAGATGCTGATTTATATTACTACACTTGAGTACTTAATTTAGGCTTTGAATGTTATCGTATAAAACAGAATATTCTTAGGACTTCCCTGGTGGCCCAGTGGTTAGGAGGACCCCATGCTCCCAATGCAGGGAGTCCGCCGGGTTCCATCCCTGTCAGGGGACCAGATTCCATGTGCTGCAACTAACGAACCCACGTGCTGTAACTAAGAGCTGGTGCAATTAAATATATATTTAAAAAGAAAAAAACCAGAACATTATTACCTCCACAAGAAGGTCCACGACATCTGTCGGCATCTTTTCAATAAGAATTTCAATGACTCTCAGAATTTCCCCTTTCGCTCGGGCAAGAGTGGTGGTATGCATATTCTGTTGAGACTGGGTGTTTGCAGCGAGAGCAGTGTGTCTGTGCACCTAGAAAACATTTCCAGGCTGTAGATAAGGTCGATGCCTCACAGACTTCACATTTCTAGCCGCTGGGTTATTTTTCACTTACTAATACAGTAGAAAGAAAAGTCAACAAGAACAAACGTCTTGCGGGTAGGTCAGGAAACACTTTTAATTGCAAAAGAAAGTACTTAGTACAATAAATACTCAGTATGTATTTCCTAATGGAATTTTAGTTCTTGGGTATTATATGAGTCTTTAACTGATCGTGACATTTTTAAAAAGAGACAAACTGAAGTTTTGCAAATTTTGTATATTTGGCATTGAGGTGGGTAGCAATTAGGGGACTGTTGTTGATGTTTAGTCGCTAAGTCGTGTCCGACTCTTTGCAACCCCATGAACTGTACCTGCCAGGGTCCTCTGTCCCTGGGATTTCCCAGGCCAGAGTACTGGAGTGGGTTGCCAACGCCTTATCCAGGGATCGTCCAAACCCAGGGATGGAACCTGTGTCTTCTGCATTGGTAGGTAAATTCTTTATCAATGAGGAAATGGCAACCCGCTCCAGTATTCTTGCTGGGAAAATCCCAGGGACAGAGGAGCCTGGAGGACTACAGTTCACGGGGTTGCAAAAGAGTCAGGTGTGACTGAGTAACTGAGCGTACACGCTCCTGACTAACACTCCCTCAGTCTAGATACCATGTCCGTACTAGGAAAGTATCACAACATTGTTAATCGGCTACACTCCAGTATAAAATAAAACGTTTAAAAAAATAAAAATACTCATATGTGAATGGTGAAAATTAAGTTCAAAAACACAATCAATATAGAATACTTGCTTATTCTCTTTAAAGAGGCAGTTTAAGGTCTGGTATTTATAGAACTTGTATCTGGGTGGGACTGACGTAAGGCTTATTTAGTATATTCAATATTATTATCTCTGCATAATAGACTCTCACTGTAACACTACGCACTATTAGAAAACACAGCCCCTCAGTCTGCAAATCCATTTTAGATGTGAATTCAAAGTCCCACTGCCTCATTGAAACTCAATCTGCTATTAGGCCCTGCCTTCCTCCTCCCTTCTAGCTATGTGTGTGTGTTAGCTGCTCAGTCGTGTCTGACTCTTTGCAATCCCACGGATTGTAGCCCGCCAGGCTCCTCTGTCCATGAAATTCTCCAGGCAAGAATACTGGAGTGGGCTGCCATTTCCTTCTAGCTGTATTCACATCAGAAATTTTTGCTGCACGCCTATTAAGGATGGCTCTGGGGCAGACATAGGCCCAATAGGTTGTAGGTTATCAGGGCAGGCTCAGAGGTATTTATTTAGCATTTTAAAAATTCATCATAGCTACAGGAAAAAGAACTCAGGCAGAGGCCATGCCCTGCGGACACCAAGTCTGCACATTACTCATGCTGAAACGGAAGAAACCTTAGAAGAAAATTTAGGAGCTTATCTCCCTTGCCTTCTCTCCTACTACTAAGACCTACAGGAAAGACTCTATAATTGGTTCATTGTTCTTTACTAGTTTTTCAGTTAGATGTAGCCAATTAGTTAGAACACTAAGAATGTGGGAATCAATTGGCATTCAAGTCTTTATCTGTGACATGCCATAGGAAAAACAATTAGCAAGTTTATGACTTACATTTTTGTTTACAGTTGGACAGCCAGTGTTAAATAAGTTCAGTTTTGATTACAGGTAGATACCGTGGGTACCTTTAATAGATTTTAATTTGAACATGTCTGCTATATTTCAGATTGAGAAATAGCTGGCAAATATTTACAAGTGAATTAACTTTGAGAACAGAAATGAATGCAAAAGCCCAAGTAACGAATGCACCGCCATGGAATTCAGCATGTGTGCACACAGGTACATATGGATTCATCCCAGTGCTAAATTATTAACTTGCATTGTTCCAGAACAAACTGGAAGGATTATCTGCACATGGAGCCTCGGCTGACAATGTGAACTCATTCCTCTAAATGAGAGGACAGAGCCCACTGAGAAGTTGCTCTCACCTCTTTGGCGATGGTGGTGATGAAGGCCGGTGGTCTGGCCGTGGCAATGAGGGAGAGGGCATGCCGTGCGGAGCGGGCGGAGTCGGCGGCGGGGCTCAAAGGCAGCCCCATTGTGATGCTAAACAGGGATCAGAAAAAAAGGGAAAAGAGAAAAGAAGCATTAGAAATATAGACTGAAAAGATTAGACACAGCTTATAATGTCAGTTCAAGGTCAATGGGAGCACTCAAACAGTTAGAATATAATGGACTTGCAACAATGAGCGGTGATTAGAAGTCAGGGTGTTCTGGCATCAAATACAAAATCGAATAATTAACCGTGAAGATTGAAAACAGTATGTGCATCTGTCCAAAATGTTAAAGATGCCTTGTTAACAAATTATCAGGAACTAGCACTGCATACATATCACTGAGCTCTGAGTCAGGGAAGAAAGAATATTGCGAAGGGCATTTTCAATTTTTTTTTTCCTTGAAAAAGTTAAACGTAATATAGTTGGCTTATAAGGGCAAGTTAAAAGGTTGTATTTAAGGCCTATATCTGAGAGGAAGCAGAACTCACTCCTGTCCATTAAATTACCAGAAGAGCTGAAAATGAGAGAATTGTGTTCTAGTTTGTATTAATATATCCTCAGATGTGCTAGTATACCCCAGAGTCAATACTCTCAGAATCAAGTTACTGATTAGCGTGTTCTGCCAAAAGTTATTCAGTATTGCTGCAAAAAATTGCGTTGACAGACACTTATTCTCTCTATATAAAGAACATACACATGGCATTACACACACACACATGTACGTAGTCCAGGCTATATACAAGAATACGCGCATGATGAAATAAATCTACCTCCTTATAGGATAGTACTGTCATGTATTTCTTTGCCACTCCTAGAGCATAAAAAATAATATTTTTGTTTGAAAGCTTCCATTATACTTTATATAGATTACTGTGGAAAGTATTAAGACTTTTCATTAAAATGTGGTATGTGATCCACACATCAACTGTACAGAGGGTGTATTTGTTACTCAGCAAGAGATCCATTAACAGCTTCTCTCTCTAGTTAAATCACATTGATATTTAAATATCTGCATGAAATTATATTAAGATCTGTCCTGCTCCAATTAAATAAGTTTTTGTGCTTCATGTGTCAACTGACTTACAGTTACTAAAAATCTGTAAGAGCTTTATAAGTATCTCTGTAGTTAATCAATGAATCATTATATTAACTTTTGGTTGAGAATAAAGAGGCATCACATAGGCATTCCCATCACTGTTAAAAGAAAGCAAATTGATTATAGAATATTCTGCGTATTTTGTTGCAACTGTTACACCGCTTTAATCTTTGACTGGTATTGTACGTGTCTCTACTTTTTCCAAACCTAGAGCAGACACAGAGTAGAAACTCAGAGCAGAGGACAAGGGAGAGCTGTCCTTTGATGCTTACCACAAAAAAGACAGATGTGAGCTGAGAACAGACACACACACTGAACAATAACCAGAAGGGACCCGCTGGGGGCGCATCACCCCCACGGGTGACCCTGAGGCCCTGGGGACCCCACGGGAGCTGCACAGAGAAGGGGGCTCCGCAGGAAGGCAGCTTCTCTTCTGGACTGAATGTTGCTATTTGAGAATTCAGGAAAAGGAACGTTCACTATGTGAGTAGTGTCGGGCTAGACTGCTTGCAAAATTACTGCAAAGTTCAGATCACGATTAGGCTGTTTTAAAAACGTCAAATGCCAAACTGATTTCACATACTCTAGGATGTTTCGTCAATGTGGATGAGTGGGTGCTGATGACACAGTGGTATGTTAACTGACTAATTCTAATCAAACCTAAATCAGCTTTCTCGAACTGAATGAAATCACAGGATGTTGAAGCTGGAAAGACCCCCTAGCAGTCAGCCAGGGAGAAGGGGTGTCTGTTTCCAGGGTGGCCCGGCCCCAATGGGGAGGCATGCAAGGAGAAGAACTGGACATGGAGCGAAGGTGGAGGCGGGGCTGCCCTGTGCCACCTCAGGTCCTTCTGCATCTGCCCAGCACATCCCTGTAAGGTGGTGATACCCGCAGTTTACAAAGCAGAAATTAGGTCCAGGGAAGTTCAGTGAGGAGTCGAGGTAACAGAGTAACATCTTTTAGGACAGCCAACCCCTGGAGAAAATAGATGGGGGGTGGCTGGACGACACTGCGCTTAACTGGATGAATGGACTGGTAACATGGCTAAATTCAGCAGTTTAGGATACCTGGCTAGACTGCATCCCCGAGAGAGGTTTCTAGTGGTATATCATAAGACATGGACCTTCGCTCTGTGTTATTCTGTATCGATGAATACATGGGATGCATGGATATCCACTGGTGTGCAGATTAAGTTGTAATAGAGAGCGACTGTACTAAACAGCAGAACAATGTCTACAAATAGCAGAACAGTGTCTAGAAAATGGGTCTATTAGAATATTGATTTCACCAGGTTGATGAGAAGAATGAATCAGCTAACAAGATGCAAAAACGTCTAGTCCTGCATCTGACATATTACAGTTGCAAAAGATGCGTCTTCTCACCAGAGAAATAGAGACAAAGAGAACGAGATCAACCTGCTGGTCACTGGTTTCAAGTGAAAGGCTTAGTCATACACCACCTTTCCTCCTGCTCAGCAAATGACCTAGTGAATTTGGGGAAATTGGCAAACTTCTTACAGGAAGCGAAGTGGTAAAGCATGAGGTTAAGAAAAGAAGTTATAGGGTAACAAGGAACGAAGCTAACCAAAGACATACCACAGTGCTAGCCACTGCACTCCATGGAAGCTGGACCACCCAACAGTTGGTAGAGATGCCGGTGTGTGCATTTGAGGGATGCCTGTCCTCAGTGCCTGGCGGTCTGAGGCCAGGAACTCAGAATGGGGACGCAGCTATTGCTCTGAGGTCAGGGCTCTGCAGTGACCCTCAGAGTATCCACTGAGCACAAGCGGGCGGGTTGTGAGCATGATAACAGAAAGGAGTCACCCAGGCAACAGGGGAAGAAGAGAAACCTTGCCTTTCCCATCGACAGTCTCTTCAGTGCACCACTGCTGGAGTAATCTTCCCAGAGCACCAGTTTTATTTCATGGTTAACCTGCTTAAAAACTTCAGTGGGTCTGGGTGCTTAGAAAAATCTTAAACTCCTCGGTTGGAGATTCCAGACCCTCCATAATCTAGTTTCGCTAATTTATCACTCTGTCATCTGCACACCCATGCTCCCACGGCCAGACTAATTTCAAAGCTGGTCCCTGAAACTCATTCCTTTTCAATCGCAGTATTTTGCGAATGCTTCTCCACCACCCCCTTTCCCCACTGGCATACTCTCCTCCGTCCGCTCTGTTCAACTCTGTGGAAGCCCATGTGGTATTCCGCAATTGCTTGAGCACTCAGTGACGTCGACTGAAACAAAACAACCAACGACAAAACCTGTTTATTCCGGGTCCTGAGCACTGACTCTCATTCTGAATTAGTTTTGTATTGTGAGCCAATACACAGACTGGGACCATGCCTTCGAATCCTGTGTATCCCCTTTTCCCTCCACTGTGTACCTAGTACAGCCCTTGGTCATAGTAGTAGCTCAATAGCTATGCACTAAATGAAGTTACCTGGTATTCAGCAGGAAAAAAAAAATCACTTAAGCCAGTTATTTGACTGAATTGACCAGGCAATGAAGTCAAAGTAATTGATCTGGTAGTCCCAACAGACAAAGTCTAATTCTGCATGTAGTTATCTTGAAAGTCAAAAGTGTGCTGGGTGTGTGATATATTATAATGTGAGATTCTAACTGAACAAGGAAGGATCATACTATCAGAGGCTTGAAATGAAAGGGAGTGTCTGTCTTATTCTGGAATCTGTATAAACACAGAACTTCATCTTTTCGCCTGATCCAGCTCATCTGGCTGTTATGCAGATCATTTGTTACATAGGTTTATAGGATGGGTCTTGGTTTCAGTCTTTATTCTGAAAAATATGATATGCCACACTCCGTTTTACTCAGCATTTCAGAATATATATCCAATACGAAATACCAGAGATGATAGATATTATAGATAAAAACCATGAACAGAAAAAGAGTCCACTCAGGCCAAGCACATTCCTTACCTGACTGCTCATTAATCCTGTTCTAATCCTTACCCCATGGAGGTAAACGCTTTTTAAAAGTTACATGTAAGACCACTTCAGTTAAATGGCACTTCCTACAGTCGTCAGACTTCCCCATCTATCAAATTAAGGAATGCTGTAGGGGAATGTTCCAGGGGGAAAAACACTTAAACTTTCATAGAATAACCTGCAAATCACAGTCAAGATAGTTATGGACCGAAAGCTTGTGTTTCCCTAAAATTCATATGTTGATGCCTCAGGACTCAAGATGATAGTATATGGAGCTGGGCCTCTAACGAGATAATTAGATAAGGCCATGAGGGTGGGGCCCTTGTGATGAGATTAGTGCCCTTAGGAGAGACACAGGAGAGCTTGCTCTGTCTCTCTCTTCCAATCCTGGCCACAAAGAAGTCATGTTAGGACACAGCAAGATGGCAGCGCCTAGAAGCCAAGAGAAAGGACCTCAGAAAGAGGTCTTCATAGCATCCTGATCTTGAATCTCCCAGCCTCCAGGATTGTGAAAACTACGTGTCTGCTGTTTAAGTAACCCAATCTACATGCTTTGTTATGGCAGCCTGAGTGACCTAAGATGAACAGCAGCAGGGACTGAAAATGCTCCCCCTCTAAAATAAAGACTAAAATTATTTTGTAAAGGCATAATTACAGATCATCTGGGAATTCCTTCCTACCTATTCCTGGTAAAACAGGTGTATTAACAATTGTCCTAAATGTAGCAAGAAGTCAGCAACTCCTCTTTGTCATGTGGGACTGGAATCTGGTAAGTCACAGGTGGCACTAATTTCCTAAACTCAAAGGTAGTAATTCCTCCAACAAGTACTTATATTTTAGACATACTTCCTATATGATGTATACATTTACAATGATTAAAATCTATGCCAACATGATTTAGATAAGTGTGTGTATATGCGTGTGTGTGAGAGAGAGCGTCACTCAGTCATGTCCAACTCTTTGTGATCGTATGCACTGTAGCCCACCAGGCTCCTCTGTCCATGGGATTCTCCAGGCAAGAGTACTGGAGTGAGTTGCCATTCCCTTCTCCAGGAGATCTTTCCAACCCAGGGTTTGAACCCAGGTCTCCCGCATTGCAGGCAGATTTAGATAAGTGGTTTCCTCTAATTACAAACTTTCTATTAGAAATAAATGTCATGTGAATAGGAAAAATAATTCGAATATGGAAGCTTAAAGCACCTGTTTGTATGATATGTTCTTTACTCTCTGGCTCTCAAATCTAAAAAACATGCTCAAGATTTGAAGTTAAAATGTCAATTCTTTTTCTCCAACTCTATTTCATATCATTCAAAAAGAATCATTCTAACATAAAGCACTTGTCTATGCTATCCAAGCATGTGTGGTTTCCAGTGATTGTATGTTTCTTTCTCAAAGTCTGGCAACTGTAAATGTTACAGAAAAGCAACAGGCTTGGTGGAGTCCATCCACACCCCTCCATCACAGCAGTACGAGGCGAGAGTCTGGCACTTTCAGCTGCAGGGTTGGCCCTGGTCCGCTGGTCTCCTTCAGAGTAAAGGTCGGCAACATGAATTAGGACAACTGGAATCAGAATCACAGAGCGCAGCACAAACAAGAGCCCAAGGATCCTTCTGTACTTTATTATCTAAAAAGGTAGTATTTTCTACTGTTTCTAACATTTTATCCATATGTTCATGACCATGTTGATCTAAATAATCATGGATTTATAAAAAAGATAATACTGTGTATGTTTCTATTTTTTCAGAGTTAGCAATGGGGCAACGTATGATTTCAATGAGGTGCAGCTTCCATGTTCAGTTAAACAGTTCATCATGAATAAGAAGCCCGTAATTATTAATTTTAGAAATTCCTCTCATAAGATTCTACCTGTGGATCACTCATTAAACCAAGGCTGACATAATCATGTGGTACGGGAGCAGTAAAATGAGAACTAGGAGACCTAAGTGATGGCCTTAGCCCTCAGAGGACTGGTGTAACCTCAGGTAAGTTGTTTAATTTCTGCAACTTACTTTTACTTAATAAATACTAAGGGCAACAGATTGCATGCTGCTGAAGCAGAGTTATGTTTCCAAAATTCTAGGACTTCATTAAATGCTTATTGTAAATGACAATGCAAATCATATAACAGGTGTTTGAATACATAAGAATAAACACATAATACAACGCCCAAACAGTCAAAAAGCTTACTGATATTTAAATGGATCCAATGGAGAAGGGATAGGCTACCCAGTCCAGTATTCTTGGGCTTCCCTGGTGGCTCAGCTGGTAAAGAATCTGCCTGTAATGCAGGAGACCTGGGTTTGATCCCTGTTTTGGGAAGATCCCCTGGAGAAGGGAAAGGCTACCCACTCCAGTATTCTAGCCTGGAGAATTCCATGGGATCACAGAGTCAGACATGACTGAGCGACTTTCGCTTTTAATTTTCAGAAGGCACAAAATTCTTGATGCAAATGATTTTTGAAATCTGAAAACTCTGAGTTGATCCCTTGTAAGTCCTTTTCATGTTGTTGTTGAGTTGCTGAGTTGTCTCCAACTCTTTTGCAACCCCATGGGCTGTAGCCCACGAGGCTCCTCTGCCCATGGATGTCCCAGGCAAGAATACTGGAGTAGATTGCCATTTCCCTCTCCAGGGGATCTTCCTGACTCAGGAATCAAACCCACGTCTTCTGCACTGGCAGGCAGATTCTTTACCATCGCGCCACCAGAGAAGCCCAAGTTCCTTTTCATAGGTAGTTTTACGGTGGTTTTAAGCTGAGTGCTCCATTGGTCTTTACTTCTCTGGGTGTACAATTTCGGATGTAGATGACACAGTGGTGGGAGCGTGGCTTTTGGTTATCATTGAGACTGGGTTTGAACCTCACCTTTTCCACTGACCACAGTGTTACTGAGGACAAGAGAAAGCACCTCTCTGAGAGTCATTTCATTATCTTTTGTAATCATTTTTACAGTCTTTTAATATAGAAAAAGGTAAAACTAATCCTGTGTTTGACCCCAATTCTATTCCCTAGAGATGACGAGGAAGGCAATTATGTTCAAGATTTTGATGGGGGCATCCCAGGGTTTAAGTTCTGTGAGAAATTAATGAATAAAATTAGCTAAAAAAGAATGCTTCCTTTCACTTTCCTGCGTGTGGAGCTGCTCGTCAGCCTCCCTGGAGCACACCTGTGCCTTCCCGTCTGTCCCCTCCTCTTCACAATCACTGAATGAAGATTCAACTGACACTCTTCTTTGGGTGCTGTCTGGGTGCCCCTCTATAATTTATCAGCCACGCTCTGAATGTCCATACCATTTACTCTCCTCCTTCCTGTAAGATCTTCTCTTTCTTGTAAGACTGCAAGGGCCCTCAAGGATCTTGGTCTCATGTTACTTTGTCACTACATATGGCACCTAACACTGTCCCTTCCATAGATGCTTGCTTAGTTAATAAACACAGTTTAAAATTTGGCAAAATGTTTGAAAACAGCTGGCTTTATTTTGATTCCAAAGAGGTAAGATTTTAAAGTCCTATTTTGAAATTAAAAACCTTAATTCTGGGAGAATGCTCTACTCGTCTTGAGCCATATGTGGCTTTTCAGAAGCCCTCTCAGGAGTCCTCCCTGACACAGGATGTTGATGCAGGGGACTGAGGGAAGGACAGAAACTCTCCCCTCACGGGTGTCCTTCAGAAGTCGGTAGCTGCCTGAGCGAGCTGCCCTGCCCAGAAGCTCCTCCATACACTCACAAGAATTGGAATAAAGAGGGAAGCACTCTTGCATTTTTTTTTTTTCTTTTTAAAAAGAGAAGCCTAACATAAAGGCTTCTTCATAAAGCAAGCTTAAGATCACAGTCAGGAGTGAGGCGGCTGGGCGCTGTTATCGTGCGTGCAGTTAGCCAGGCACAGGAGGGGTGGCCCATGGGCACCTGGAGAAGGTGCCCAGTCACCCTCGCTGCTCTGCTTTGCTGCATCTCAGTCCTTCTGCAGCCTGTACCAAGGGTGTCGGGGATGGAACAGGCCATTTTCAATCTAAATCTTGTTATAGATTAATAAGCAAACATTTTCTTGCTTATTATGCAATTTATCACAATGAAAATTACATTGGACTCCTCAAGGCTACATGCTGATACGTTCATTTATTCAGAGCTGTGTGGAGAGAGTTATACTAACCTTCATAACAGAAAAGGATGTAAAAGCAAGATTTAAATTACCTACTTAGAACCCAAGCATTGGTGTCTGTAGACATACTCCATGTAGATAAAGCACAGCACATCTTTATGTTTGCTGATATAAGCTTTGTGTGAATTTATTTAAACACAAAATAAAATATTAAATGGTTAGCCTAAAATGAAAACCTATCACTTCTCCCAGGCAACAACACAAGACTGCATAATTATTGAAATTGTGTTTGGACCAGATTTGAAAATAGGCTATAAAATTCTGTTGAAGCAAATTCTGGACAATCAAAACTATTAAAGGCTTCTCAAGGTAAACAGGCGGAGAAGGCAATGGCACCCCACTCCAGTACTCTTGCCTGGAAAATCCCATGGACGGAGGAGCCTGGTAGGCTGCAGTCCATGGGGTCGCGAAAAGTCAGACACGACTGAGTGACTTCACTTTCACTTTTCACTTTCCTGCATTGGAGAGGGAAATGGCAACCCACTCCAGTGTTCTTGCCTGGAGAATCCCAGGGACGGGGGAGCCTGGTGGGCTGTCGTCTATGGGGTCGCACAGTCGGACATGACAGAAGCGACTTAGCAGCAGCAGCAGCAGCAGCAGCAAGGTAACCAGGAGAGCTGAGGTAACAGCAGCCATTCTGTTGACTCTGTGAAGGTGTCAACCACAGCTGCGGCCAAGGGGAGGATGAAAGATTGAAAATACATGTCGGGCTTTGCACAAAGGCCAGCTGCCTCTTACGACTACTGCCAACTCAGGGGCTAATTGTCCCTCCTACTCCTTAAAGTCAATCAAGAACGTTCAGGCCTCCTGTGTTCAGAAATTATCATGGTTGCCCTTATGCGGAAGTGATCATTCTAAAAATGGGTGTCTCTTCAGCTGTTGAACACCGGGACAATGACAACGGCATCACCATCCACACCCCCACCCAACATCAGATGGCAACATCCATCCAGTCTCTTAATATGTGCTAAGTGCAACGGCATCACCATCCACACCCCCCACCCAACATCAGATGGTAACATCCATCCAGTCTCTTAATATGTGCTAAGTGCTCTCCTAAGCACTTGACAAATACGAACTCACCTCCCATCAGTCTTATGATGCAGGTCTTTAATTAGCCCAGCTTGTAGATGGAACTGAGGTGAGAGGTGAAATAAGTTGATGAAGGGCGCTGAGCGAGGAGACTCAGAGGTGAGGCTTAGGAAGCATGGCGGTAGGACAGGATGTGACCAGGGAGGGCAGCTGCTTAGGTTTGAAATGAATTCCCTTCCCCTACTCAGCAATCTTGGGACTTTGATACGGGGATGCCCAGCCTGAGGACAAAGTCACGGCATCCCAGTCAAGCCTTCAGCTGCTGCTCTGCTGTCCACTTCTGAGCACAGAGCAGCCAGCAGAGAGACAGGCCCAGAGCATGGATATGAGAGAAGCAGCCATGGAGAAAAGGGTGGAGAACTCTAGCTTTTTTTAAAGGTTAATAATGATAAGAATGAAATGTTGTTCACTGAAAAAAAATCAAAAGAGGTGATAACAGTAACAAGCAGACCCAGAAGATATTGTAGGTTCAATTCCAGAGCATCACAGTAAAGTGAGTATCACAATAAAGTGAATCACGTGAATTTTTTAGCTTCTCAGCAAGCATATAAAAAGTATGTTTATACTATACTGTAGGCTATTAAGGACGCAATATTATTAAGTATTTCTTAACATGTATATCCCTTAATTTAAAAATACATTATTGCTAAAAAGGTCACACTAGTTACAAAAATAACATCAAAGATTACTGACTTCAGATAACCATAACAAATACAATAATAAAAAAGAGTGTGAAATACTGCTAGAATTACCAAACGAGACGCAGAGTCATGAATGACGAAGTGCTGTTGGGAAAATGGCGCCAAAAGATGTCCTTGACGCGGCTCAGCACAAACATCTGCGCTGTGAAAAGAGGCACGACCACACAACCCAGTATCTGCAGAACACAGTGAAGCTACGCACAATAAAACAAGATCCGCCTGTCCACTGAGAAAGGCATCGCGAGGCAGATGCGGAGGCAAGCATTCCCACCACTAGGCTTCACTCGCACTAGGATGACTATGCTCGAAAAGCAACAGCAAAAACAGAAGACAGGTGGTGGTGAGGATGTAGAGAAGATGACTCTTGCGCGCTGGTAGTACACATAGAAAGCTGTGTAGGCGCTGTGGAGAGCAGCTTGGTGACTCATCTTAGTAGGTTACACCCAGAATTATCATGTGACCCCGCAATGCCACTTTGAGGTCTCTACTTAAGAGAAATGAAAGTAGCTGTTCACACAAATACATCTACATGAATTTGAATTTTCATAGCAGCTCTGTTCACAACAGTGGAATAGAGCAGAAATAACCCAAATGACCATCAATGGACAGAGAAATAAAATGCCGTAAATCAACAGAAAAAGAAACGAAGCACTGAAAAGAGGCTGCAACGTGAACGGAACAGACCTTGGAATCATTATGCTAAGTGAAAGGAGTCAGACACAGAAGACCACATACTATATAACTCCATCTATGTGAAACGGCCACAACACGCAGCTTCACAGAGACGGAAGATTGTCAGGGCCGCTGGGAGGAGAGAACGAGAAGTGACTTCTCCATGGACGTGGAGTCTCCATCGGGGTGACCACACCTGCGAACCAGGGAGTGCTCGTGACGGCATAACTGTCAGTGCAGTCAACGTCACTGAATGGTGTCCTCTGAGAGGGACTCAGTGGTCAGTCTCATATTCTATGTGACTTACACCATCAACACAAAACAAGAAAGACTTCCTCCGGGAGTCAGGAGGCTGGGTTCTCAAGTCAATACTAACTTCTGGCACCGGCCTCAGTTGCATTTTAGGCACTGCCTCAGCTCCTGTTCCTTTTCCACTGCTCTCGTCCCTGCTTCCCTGGACCACTGCAGCCCCCGAGGGCTGATCGTCGACTGTGTGCAGATGAAACCTCGGTAAAGTAGGTTTAAAAATTAACGTGAGGGCAAAGGAGTAATTCCCCCAACAACTGGGCCATGTTTTGTATCCGTACATCATTTTGAGGAACCATGTGTATTATTTTCCATATATGATATGTTTATACTATTATTAGCTGATAATATCTCAAAGTGCAATAAAAATAAATTTAAAACTATGTCACAGATAAATCATTCATTGGCTTACAGCTAAATCTCAATTGTATTAAAATGACAGAAACATATCTCCCTTTAATTGTCTACTTCCAAAATTTCATATATTGAGATACTGGTCTATTTTTTGGCATTTTAAAAATTCCCCCCCAAATTATTTTTATAAATTTAAAAATTATAAAAAAAAATTATAATCATTGACCTCTGCTAAAACCAAACAAAACCAACAGAAGCCAAATGAACTGAAAATGGAGCACGTACTTGGCAAGTTGTTTCTCGGCATCAGCACAAAGTTCAAGAAGCCCCATAAGGACAGCAGACACATCCATGTAAGGCTCCCAGACTGTGAAACCACGTCCAATCAGATCAATGGCTGTTCTGCGGATGGTACTGTGTGGAGGAAGCTTAGGGCTTGGCGGCTGCAGCAGAAGAAATGTCAGGGCCTTACCTAAAATTACAAAACAAAAGACAGAGCGATAAAGTAACTTTCTTTGTGATGTTCTCTTTGAACTATATTTTCAAAATATAAACCACTTTGGATTTACCTTTTTTAATTGAGAAGGAGTTTTGAATAGTAAGACTATAAAACATCTCAAGTTTACAGTTTGTTTAGCCATGTACTTTAAAGAGAGTATCTTTATCTCTTTAAAGAGATGTTAAGTGACAACATTTTCTACTAAATTCTAAAGTGTTGTAATTATATAATAACTATATATAAATAAGTACATATAATTTCAAAACATATCAGTGACTCTAAACTTCCAAACAGTTTTCTCCCTACTCAACATTCTGTAAAATAGAGATGGCTTCAAATAATGTAAGACGGTATTTCTTCATCTTTCTACTACATCTAACAGAGATTATATATGGTGCTTCATCAGTAACATGCCTCATCACAGGCAATGATTATCACCAGGACTGAGAAATGGAGAAGGTAGAATGTGTAGCTTTTAAAAGTCTCTCCCTAACCCAGGCCAAGCACATATGTGCCTCTACATTCCCATGTGCTGATAGCAGATGATGTCAAGCACACGGTCAATTCTTTATATAAGTTTCTTACACATCTTTTAAAAATAGCTTAATATTACTTCTAAATCTGAAGACATGATTTGGATTTTAGTCAATACGTATTCCTTTATGTTGAAGATAAGCTAACCATTTGTACATGTAAAGCTGATGGTGTTTAAGCTGCAAAAGCTCATCTACTTCGAAATGCATTTTGACATTAAAAACAAAAAAAGCACCAGTGACTGTAAAGAACAAACTGCAACTTAGACGAAGTTTTTGTATTTGTCTTTGACGGGAAGAAACAAAACAGTTTATAATCATATCACTGTATGGCATACTGGTTAACGGGAACAGAGTTTTCAGATTCAACAGAGTATTAATCAGTTTGATAACTTACTAGGGGCTTAGGCTTAGGAAGATACTCAGTGAACCTCAGTTTCCTTATTTGTAAAATGGGGATGATAATAGCTATTGCAAAGGGCCAGAGTGTTAAATGAATTAAAAACATACACAGTGTACTGCCAAGGGCTACATCAGCATGTGTTCCATGAAGGGCAATCAGGGCTCATTCTGAATAACAGGTTGAACTTGTCTGTTTTCAAAATTAAGAACACAGCATATGAAATTTACTGCACTCAACAAATAAAAGCATTTGCTTACTTTTATGTTATAGCCAATTGTTAAATGAGAATGAATTGAAATGGGGGTAGATAGAAGGATGGCTTCCCTTTTGGCTTCAGGGTAAAGAGTCCACCTGCCAATGCAGGAGACACAAGTTCGATCCCTGGGTCGGGAAGATCCCCTGGAGAAGGAAATGGCAACCCACTCCAGTATTCTTGCCTGGAGAATCCCATGGACGGAGGAGCTTGGTGGGCTACAGTCCACGGGGTCACAAAGAGTTGGACAAAACTTAGTGACTGACAACAACACAAAGCAAAGGCCCCAACAGCTCTGGCAGGGCAGTTTCTACCACCTGGGGAAGCATCAAGAGAAGCAGAGAGGAAAATCACCTATTTAACACACAAATTTTAAATCTACTAGTAAGTGTCTTTTTTTTCCCCAATGATCTGTTTCGGAATTCTAAAGACATGCAGATGTTAATATTCCACATCTGTCTCTGACAAGTTATTTCCAACAAAACATGTAAATATGAGGAGATAAAGAGGATATCTAAGTTAAACCTTCTGATTTCTAGCCTTGTTGATTAATAACATGCTTAGAACTTGAATGTTACCAGCAATACTGATACTTATGTTCTGAAGATATCTCAGAATTCAAATTTCTGTATCATATATTCTTTCTGTTGATACTAAAGAAACAGTTTTTTTTTAATGGTTTATATGATAATAATAATGAGGGAAAGGTACATTTATTCCTTTTCAACTTGTATTCTGTAATTTAAAGTTTATCTAACTTATGACTCCATATGATTTAGGTGCTATGCAATATGGACCAAGGTGATAAAAAAGTTAAAATTTAGACAATGATAGTACTTTCTCTATTGACAGAAAAAAAAAAAAGCTTGTGGCAGAACTTTGTGAATTTTAAGTTTATCTCTCAGAACTTTTCTAAAATCTCTGGTACCCAATAAAGGTTGTATTTTAATCTGTACAAGATGGAATCTAATTTTGTACAAAAGCATACATTAACTTGTTTTACATAAGTGTCCCACTGTTCTACAGTCAAGGAACATTACCTCACTGAGTAAGCAAGGTGGAGAAGGATGCCACCATCTGCCACTATGACTGAGTCTTTTGTAAAAGGCTTTCCCAGTGGCAGCATTAAGAAGTTTGGGAGAATGGCATTGAAATATGTATAATATCATATATGAAACGAGTCGCCAGTCCAGGTTCGATGCACGATACTGGATGCTTGGGGCTGGTGCACTGGGATGACCCAGAGGGATGGTATGGGGAGGGAGGAGGGAGGAGGGTTCAGGATGGGGAACACATGTATACCTGTGGCGGATTCATTTTGATATATGGCAAAACCAATACAATATTGTAAAGTTAAATAAAATTAAATTAAAAAAAAAAAAGAAGTTTAACAAACTGATATTCATTCAAGACTTTTCACAATTTGGTCCCAACCCTTCCATCCCAAGATTCCTGTAAGAACTATTTACAGAGTATTGCTACAGCGTACTAAGCGCTGCGGAGACAAAAGAGAACAAGATTCAGTTTTTTCCAAGGAAATTCATTCTAATTCAGGTGAGCAAACAGGCAATCTGAATATATTACAAAGAGTGTTAAAATATTTATAAGTTCAAGGTATCAAGACAGAACTTAACAGGGGCACCTAATCTGATCTTAGGGATATACGAAGGGAAAGGTGAGCTGAATATCCAAACCTTAAGACTAAGTAGGACTTAGTCACTCACGGGAGAGGCGTATGGAAAAAAAATATTATAGGAAGAGAGAATAGCAAGTCTAAAGACCAGGAGATGAGAGGGAACATGGCCAGACCAAGCGGTTACACACAGTTCAACAGGGCTGGAAAATTGGTCAGAGGAAAGGGAAAGGGTTGGGGTGATGGGCAAGAGGGAAAAGAGTTTCTGAAATGTAACAGAGAGACATGAGGCAGGACACGCTATTAGAGCCCGATCACAAAGGGCCTTGCGTGCCACGCCAAGACTTTGTTTATCCTGGTGACAATGGGGAACCACCAGAAAGTTCTAAGTGAAGGAGAGGTTTGATTAGATTTTCAGAAGGGGGCAAGACCTACTGCCTCTTACATTCTGATCTACTTATCCCCAACCAATTGGATTAATTAGAATCATGGCATTTTCAAGTCGAAAAGATCTTAGAAAACAATGATCTATTCCTATGTTTCAGATGGATAACTGAGGACTGTGGATGGCAAGTGGTTAGCTGCAGGCCCCTGTGGCTCAGGCCACGGGCAATGTGACCAGTATACATCTCTGAACACAACTTACGTCTTTACAACCATGTTTTATTCATGACACTCTACCAAAACAGAAGATTAAACAAATGATATGTTTTATCTTTTCTCAAACAATGAGAAGGTTGCTATTGCTGCTTCAACAGCTAAATACAGCTATACCAAGTTATCGTTGTCGCGACTCTATCTTAGCTGTATCACACCTACTAAACGGTTGATGGCATATCCAGTACTGCACGCGCCTTCCCAGCAGGAACAGGCAGAAGGCTGCAGGGCAGAAGGACATGTGTCAGGTAAGTCAAGCCCCCGGTAAAATCTAACTACATTTCACAGACTGAAATTACATAATAATCCTCCCAGTTTAAGGAAGGCTGAGAAGGATGGGAAATGTAGCTTGTTATCCAACCACAATGCCATCTTCAACAATTCTGAGGCTTTGTTCACATGTGAAAGGAGAATGGGATGCAGTTGTGTGTGTGTGTGCGTGCGTGCGTGTGTGCACGCGCGCTCAGTTGTTCATTTCTGTCTGACTCTTTGCGACTCCATGGACTGTGTGCGTGCGTGTGCACGTGCGTGAACAGTTGTTCATTTGTGACTGACTCTGTGACTCCATGGACCGTGTGTGTGTGCGCGCGTGAACGCTCAGTTGTTCGTGTCTGACTCTCTGCAACTCCATGGACCGTGTGTGTGTGTGTGTGTGTGTGTGTGTGTGTGTGCGTGCGCACGCTCAGTTGTTCCTGTCTGACTCTTTGGACTCCATGGACCGTGTGTGTGTGTGTGTGCGTGTGTGCGTGCACGCTCAGTTGTTCATTTGTGTCTGACTCTCTGAGACTCCATGGACCATGTGTGTGTGTGTGTGCGTGCACGCTCAGTTGTTCATGTCTGACTCTTTGGACTCCATGGACCGTGTGTGTGTGTGTGTGTGCGCGTGTGTGTGCGTGCATGTTCAGTTGTTCGTGTCTGACTCTTTGGACTCCATGGACCGTGTGTGTGTGTGTGTGTGTGTGTGTGTGTGTGTGCGTGTGCTCAGTTGTTCATTTCTGTCTGACTCTCTGCGACCCCATGGACCATAGCCTGCCAGAGACCTCTGTGTGTGGAATGTTCCAGGCAGGGATGCTGCACTGGGCTGCGCTTGGCAGCTTGGCAATTTCTGCCAGGTCTTCTCTGCTTCCCTTAGAATGAAATTCTTCTTTTTATGAGAGCAATTATTATCTATATGTTTAACAAACAACAATATGGCATCTTTGGTATTTATTCCAAAGCTAATTAATTCCAAAATTAGTCCAAAGCTAATTTCATTATTTTTTCACATCTGCTAAATGAGCAAATTCCCTGGGTCATATGAAATTTTCATTAAAAAACGTTTTTTTCACATGAGGCTTATCACCGTGATTTACAAATTCAATAAGTACTTAATACATAATTCTTGCTTTGGCAAATACTGAAAATTACTTTATACAGCGTGCCCCCAGCATGGCTAGTAAAATTATGCACAGAACACAAATTTCCAAGAATCTGCTACAAACCTGTGCTGGTCCATGTCCAAGTTTCCATGACTCTCTGGTGAAATGGGAAAATATAAATAATGTAATGAGCGTTTTTTCATAAAGCTAAATTTATTCAGTTTAAAGGAGTGCTTATTCTAAGGTTATGTACTTACTACTTTTTTGGTGAATAAAATTTTTTATATAAAATGATAAAGATAGTGGTATTTTTTTAATGTTTGCACTCAGCAAAATAAAACAAAGTTCTGCTAAATACTCTCAAATTTTATTTTTGGAAATTTTACTGGTCCATGATATCAGAGGGCTTTCCAGATGGCTCAGTGGTAAAAGAATCTGTCTGCCAGTGCAGAAGAAGCAAGAGATGCAGCTTCGATCCCTGGGTTGGGAAGATCCCCTGGAGTAGGAAATGGCAACCCACTCCAGTATTCTTGCCTGGAACATTCCATGGACAGAGGAGCCTGGCGGATTATAGTCCATGGGGTCACAAAAAGTCAGACACAACTGAGCATGCCCGAAAGGATGATCTCAGAAAGTTTTGGAAAAAACTGCTGCTTGTTATAACTGCTGTTTGTACTGTCCCGAGGAACTGCATGGTCCTTCCCCATTCTAAGAATCACAGCTGAGAAGTCCCATTACTGGCCACTGGCTTTTCACTGAGACTGCCAAGAGGTTCCTAACTCAACTTGTTACAGGATGGAATTCAGCATTATTCAAGTCAACCTGCGACCATAGTCATGGCAGGGTTATCAGATGACTGGTCTTTCTTACCAGTAAGACAGGTACACAGTACAGACACTGCGGCAGCTTTATGGTGGGAATTAAACAAGCAGCACCCTCCGCCCCACCCATCACCACTCTGTACGTATAGCCAAATGAACTACAAAATGCAGACTGGCTCAGAACACTGGCAAGAAATCAAATCAAGACAGAGCCCCTTAAAAAGCAGAAAGCGCTGAAAATCCACCATTGGATAAATCACAATTAACTTAGACCCTCCAGCTGTTGAGAAAGTAATTCTGTTGTCATGCAGTCAAGAGTAATAACAATAGCTCATATTTTAGTGCTGCTTTATCTCAAGCTTATCTCAAGCTGTTTTTTTTAAAAAGTGTTCCTACTTTAATCTTACCATTTTTTAAAAAGTGCTACAGAGGCACAACGCTGCAAGAAAATATTTACACTTTGCTGTAACAGCAACATGCTAAAAATGAGAAAAGGATTGACACAGAGATAGCAAAATAAAGCCTATGTAAGCTGTGGCTACAGCCATATACTATGGCTAACTTGTTGCTCTGCCAAGATGACTGCTGTCCTGTCATGAACTGACCAAGGAAAAATGCCAACTTAAAACATTTTTACCGTATCTGGCTGGTTATGATGACCAGCTCTTTCAAAAGGTTAACAATAGAAGTCATAATACGCATACACACACACACACACACACACACATGCTCTGAGGCTGTTACTTAGGAAATAATGAATTTGCTTTACGGATTATTTTTCTATCCTTATCACAAAGTGTAGACTCACTTTATTAATGTACTCTACATTTAATGAATAACTATTATAAGACAACCCTATTAATTATAAAGAACTATAGTTATATATTTCTATAAGCACAGGGTATCGTTTTCAGCATCATTTGATAATAAATAACACTTCTGTATTATTGATTCTATTCCACTTTTTCCCCTTTTGCATGTCTAATGCAAGTATAGAAAGTACACTTGGTACCCTGAGCTCTCCAAAGCACAAAGAACAATGTGAGCACACTGTTCAAAACATAATGAAAAAAAATGACTTTTTTCATTCACTTAAAACACACAGGCACACAGTTAATTGGCAGTTAAACACACTAACAAAACATTTTTAACACTAACTCAAATCTTTATTTTCATATAACCACAGATTCTACTAACATGACATGTTCATGACACAAACGTGAATTGCGTAGTATTTTTTTTAACCCAGTTTCTATTTGTGCTGAAACGGCACTAAATAAGAAAGGATCATTTAAAAAGCCTTAAAATCAATGATATTTTTCTCAGCTTTGCAATTGCAATTTTTCTTTTCTTTTTTTTTTGGACTAAGTTTTCCCTTACATGCTCCTCTTGAAGCATGAAGGTCTCACTTCTGCAACCAGCTGTCGTAAGCCCTCTAGCAACTGGTACAATGCAGTGAAGAGGTGCTGAATAACCGAAGAGCCTGAAGCAGGAAACAGGGCAGGCAATGCAGAAGGACAGGACGGGGCGGGGCCTCAGTCACGGAGTGCCCGCCTGCCGGAGTCAAGGGGACCTGGATGTTACGGCAGGAGATGTTTATAGGAAGCCAGGGGCTACAGGGAGACGTTATAAGAATTAGCAATTAAAACAGAAGCCACAGTCAAACTATGCTTACCAAGAGAGAATGAGATTTTCTTACTGGAATTATTATAAAACCAAAGCATTTCAGAGAGTTTCCTAAGAGCCCTTAGAGATGACTGACAATTACTGCTATTGTCCTGCTGGTAGGCAATATATGGAACCATTTTCTTGGGTTTGGGTCCCTCTTTGGCTAGTTAACTGGGAAAGGAAATAGCAACCCACTCCAGCATTGTTGCTTGGAGAATCCCATGGACAGAGGAGCCTGGTGGGCTACTGTCCTTGGGGTCGCAGAGTCGGACACGACTGAGCGACTTGAGCACTCGGCTAGTTAAAAGGCCTAGTTTAGATAAACTGGTTCATCATACTCAAAAGAAAATCATTAATAAAGAAATGGCCACTAACCTCCTCAGCTCTGGAGAGTACAGAAGCGGGGGGGGGGGGAGAGGTCATATTTAAAAAAGTACTAATTAATAGCTCAATTACAAGAACTTCCTGTGGGAGAACATATTATATGCACTTTAAACCAAATGAATTTATGATGATTTGTGCCATTACAATGAGTGCAAAATGAATTAATAATGATTGGCCACTTATTTCAAAGTATAACCAACTGAATGAAGCCTTTTCCCACTTACTAATGTCCATCAAAGAACCAGGATGGCAGAATGCCATCTAGAATTCTATTCTTTGGCTTTACACAGGTATATGATTTGATTAAAAATAATCCCAATACAGTGTGCATTATTCATAGACATAGAATAATAAACACTTCTATGATGAGAGGCTTTGTATAAATAGCTATAAAAAACTACTTTTGAACTTTTTACATCCTGTATTACATAGAAATCAAGTCATCATTTCATTTACTAAAAGGCATAAAATTTTTCTGTTAAATTAGGAAGTTATTTTAAAACTTATTAATGTGATATCAGCTTAGTCAAAACAGTTCTGATTCAAAAAAAGTAGCTGTTTCTTGTCCTACAATCAGAAGAGTATAAAATCCAATGCTGCTTGATTGAAAGGACATTTTTTTTTGTTTGAGTTCCTAATTCAGTTGTGTCAAACAGTGAAATTTAATCTCATTTGTTTTTGATATTTCATGTATTTTGGGTGGAAGACCAAAAGAAGTGTTTTACCTTCACATAAACAAAAGGATGTTACTTACTGCATACGGCTCTTTTCCTCCTTAAGGAAGGTAAAAAGTGCTGACAATCTGCGGATCAGCAATAAAGAAGTACAATTGTAGAAGCAGATGTTTATGATGTCAAAGAAGTAAAAAAAAAAAAATCCATGAACCTATGGAATCCTTTTTTTTCCTATGGAATCTTTAGTTGAATGATCTAAATACTTCTATGTCCTTTTCCCCAAAGGTGTGTGGTTGTTGAATGTCATGAATGGTTGGGGGGGGCGGAAAAGCAAAGCAAGAGAACAGGGGTTCAAGTTCTAGCTCTGGCACCTAATCGCTGGGGGAATCCTTTCACTGACCCATTATTTCCTAGGCCTGCTGGGGACCAGGCATGGTTCTAAAGCACAGCTCAACCAAGTTGAAGCTTATGAAGTCCTCATGAAACTTATATTCTAGCTGGGACAAAAGAACCAAATGAACACATAGGTATGTCGAGTAGTACTAAGTCCTGTAAAGAAAAATAAGGCAGACCAAGAGCCCAGAAAATGAGAGAGAGGGAAGCACTCCGCAAAGGGTGACAGGCAACTGCACAAATTCAAGTATTTTTACCTCTGGGACAGCGAATTCTCATGACTACTGAAAATGATTTGGTGTTTGTGGAATGCTCTCTAGGTACAGAAAGATGGAGGAAACAGGAGTTTCTCCGGTTTATACAACATGTATCTCTTACCATGTTCTATGCATAGCTTCTATCAGCCTTCTCTAGGCCTGATCACCTCCAGGAACCAACCAACCAGTGTGAGCCTCTGGCCTTCTAAGCAGAGACTGGCCTTTCTTCAAAGATGAGACTTTCCTCACACTGCAGTTCCAGTAGCATTTGACCTTAACATTTCTGGCCATCTGTACCCCATTAACATCATGTGAGAGGGACTGGGCCAGTGTATGCCAGGATTCAGAAGACACTGATGTGTCTCTCCAAAGGAATTGACCCCCTACTCAATCAAGGGCTCATGCTCAGCTACTTTATCCATGTGTACCACCCTCAGGCTTCTAGAATTTAACTATTATTTACAAACACAGAAAATCAAAACAATGACAGTCTTTAATAAATGCTATTAATGACAACCAAAAGTATGGCAAAAAACACTTGATATAACTTCATGACTGCTTCCACTTTTTAAGTATCTCACACAGGCTAATTAAGGAATTTTGTGATCATTATAAGATAAATGTCAAAGTAATTTTATAGGTAGTCTGGTGAAGAGTAAAATAATATGAAAAATTACTTGATCTCTTTTCTAATAACCACAGTAAAACATTCAACTGGAATGAGGAGCTGCTGAACATTAACCCTTCACAGACACATAGTCAGAGTAAAGACAGTTGCCCTGGTGCATGTGCTCAGTTGCTTTAGTCTTGTCCTACTCTTTGCAACCTAGTGGACTATAGCCTGCCAGGCTCCTAAGTCCATGGGATTCTCCAGGCAAGAATACTGGCGTGGGTTGCCATGCCCTCCTCCAAGGGATCTTCCTGACCCAGGGATTGAACCCATGTCTTCTGCATCTCCAGCACTGCAGGCAAATTCTTTACCACTAAGCCATCAGGGAAATATAGTGGCCCTTGCTGCTGCTGCTGCTGCTGCTGCTGCTGCTAAGTCGCTTCAGTCATGTCCGACTCTGTGCGACCCCATAGACGGCAGCCCACCAGACTCCCCCGTCCCTGGGATTCTCCAGGCAAGAACACTGGAGTGGGCTGCCATTTCCTTCTCCAATGCATGAAAGTGAAAAGTGAAAGTGAAGTCGCTTAGTCATGTCTGACTCCTAGCGACCCCATGGACTGCAACCCACCAGGCCCCTCCATCCATGGGATTTTCCAGGCAAGAGTACTGGAGTGGGGTGCCACTGCCTTCTCCGAAAGTGGCCCTTAGTAGATACTAAATATTACGTAAGCTGTGACATGGAACATGGAATAACTACAGTAGAAATAAACTCAGAATTGTTCTACATGCAGGCAAAGGAATACCAACATTCTCAATATAAGCACTCTAAATGTTTCCTTTCTACACATTTATTTTATTGAGGTTGAGTAAGAGAGGAAAAAAAAAAGATGAGCAAACAAAAGTCACTCTGCTGCCCGTTTCTCAGTCTGGACATCTTTGTTTAAGCTTTGACTTGGCTTAAATGAACGAATTAATATTGACAAAAACATCAACTAAGCTAATGAGTTGTTAGTTAAGGCAATAAACATGTCACATTAGAGTCAGCGCAGCAAAGAGGTAATTAGCCCTGGAAAAGCCCTGCTGATTGGAGCTGTTGAGATCCTCTGCTCTTAACCTTTGAGTCCATTATCTAACCCAGGAGTTGTGGCTGTGTTAATGGGAACTTGCCAGTAAACAGCAGCCTTGCAGGAGCAGCCAAGCCTGTATTCAGAATCCTGGGATGAAAGCGGTGCTGGTGTGTTTACAGAAGAGCCATCAACGAAGCTCCATGAAAATCTGAAACAGAGCTCTTTGGGAATAGATGCTGATGTCAAACAAGGAGGACAAATATATTTCCAAGAAAAACTTGGTGGAGTGGGGGAGTGATACACATTTTTTGGACATAAAGGACACAGAGAAACATATTAACACACAATCTAATAAAGGAGAAGTCATTCCAATCACAAAATCCCATCTCCTCTACAAATAAGGATGCTCTGATCCTTTCGAGATAAAGTGCAATATACTGTAATACAATGAATTCCTGAACTATCTGAGCTATAGAAGCAACCAGGATCACACCTAAAAATCATAGATAACAATTTATGTTCATTTAAAGCAAAAAAGAAATATACACATGCCATTACACTCCAGAAATGTATGCTTACATGAGTAACTGCAGATTTTAGTTTCCTCTGTAAGATCTATTATTATTTTTAAACTTCTCACTCATTTTAATGATTTGGCTTTAGGACGACCAAAACTAGCACTTCCAAAGTCTATGCTGAAAAAAATCGAACATTTACAGAAAAATCACAAACAGGAGGTACAACATACATGAATAAAAGCCCCATTCTCTAGATGAGTGGATCATTCCTGAAATAAAGCAAAAGACCATATTGACAAGCACAGGTTGAATTTGCATAATCTTCATATTAACTTCAAAAAAATGATCAACCAAGCCTAAGTTTTGAATCGCTTCTAACACTACAAATGCATATAGATATATTAATATGCATATGAATTAACTGATACTGCTACATCATGAGGAAATATTTTTTTCCTTGGAAAACTTGCTTTTTTAAAAGATTTAAAGCAAACAAACATATCATGCATTCAAGATAATATTACACTGCCACTCATTTGTGGGTTTTCATGATTTTATGCTCTCCCTCTGCAAAGGAAGAAAATATTCCATCCTGATTTTATTACATAAATTTGATGAAAGAAATGGGTGGGTACCCAGTTTCGTGCTGCTCCTGCTGTGTGTGAATGTGCAGTGTGTGTGCATCTGGGTGTGAGAGGAGCACAGACATGGGACATTTACTATACAGTAAATCAATATGTGCTATCTTTTTTCAGGCTGAGTAATTTCAAAAGGGACAGGAAGCAATTAGCTGCCTCACATCTTACTGGCTACTGCACGGTTTTAATTTTTTTTTTTTAATTTTCCCTCAAATGTAGTTTCTTTCTTAATGAATTTGCAAAACAGCTATATATGACTACAGTTTCATTAGTTAATTCTTTTTTTATAATAAAGTATAGATTGAAAAGCACTATAAACCAGTCTTAATCTTCAATAAAAGATGAAACAAGTAATGCTGTAAACCACAATAAGAAATACATTTTTTTCTGCTATTCTACTGTTACTGGCAGCCAAGTAGAACCTGGAAGAAATATACTACAGTATTTATTTCTGATATTATGCACAGCACATATAAAAATGCCCAAATAGTTCTGAATTGTCTGGGAGCAATAAAGAAAAATAAATAAGACTGTCAAAACATTTTTAAAACTTTACAGACATATATGGATTTAATTTGGTATGATTATATGGTAATTTCTTATCCAGGCAGTATACCATAGAATAATTGTGCTCAATCTGTCTATCCCAACCTACCTGAAGAATATGACATATGGCTAAACCATGTCTTAGAGGAAAGTGAAGTCGCCCAGTCATGTCTGACTCTGTGACCCCATGGACTGTAGCCCACCAGGTCCCCTGTCCATCAGATTCTCCAGGCAAGAGAACTGCAGTGGGCTGCCATTGCCTGCTCAAGAAGTGGGTTTCACAATGGAGGGCGAGCAGAGCACCACGAGTCTAACATGAGAAAGTCTTCAGTCTGGTCTCCTCGTCCACACCGTGACCCTGCTTCCTTCCAGCCAGCAGGCACAGCTGCCCTCCTCTCTGCGGTGACTGAGAACGCGTGGACGCTAGTGGACAGCCGTGAAGTGAGACCGAGACTCCAGCCCCCGAACCGCACCTGCTAACAGTCTGACGTTAGTAACACAAGTTCCCTCATCTAATGAGATAAAATCAGGTGCAGAAAGACCTGTTTCTGGAGTTGATAAGAGTATTTTTATTTATTTATCTGACATGTAGACTCTTCAGTCTTTGGTATAGAATGCAGAATCTTTCAGTTGTGACATGTGAGATTTAGTTCCCTGACCAGGAATCAAACCCGGGCCCCCTGCACTGGGAGCAGAGCCTCAGCCACTGGACCACCAGGACCTCCCTGACTGGAGTACTGAATGATACAACACATCAGGCCTGCACAGAGGAGCCTTTGATATATTCCTCTCCCTCCATCTCCCATATACAGTCTCTGTGTATATAATGACACAGACATTGTTCCCTAATTATTTCCTCCAATTGCAGATATTTATTGTATATTGAACTCAGACTTCAAAAAAAGACTTTTTTAAAGGAGGAAAATCATTAATACTTAAACTTCAGTCCTTCTAAAAATATATTATATTTTTAGAATTATTTGGGGGGGTGGTGAAGGAGAAATTTATTGCTTTGTCAGGCCAAGGGGGACACAGTGGGGAAAAAGATGTATTTTTAAAAGAGCTTTCTACAAAACAGTAGGAAAAATCAGTAAAATACATAAATGAAGAAAAAGGAAAAAAAAAAAGAAGGAAGAAGGGGCAGTTCTGTTTGCTGACTGCCTGGTAGGTTGGCGGGTCCTGTGCTGGGTGGTTTATGTGTAAGCTATTTCATTCTGAAAAGAACCCAGGGAGGAATATGACACTAGTTTCAATTTCAAAGATGAGGAAAACTGCTTCTCACAAACCTTAACTAACTTACTCTAGATCATACTGTTAGTAATGCCATAATATGCTTTCCTTGACTTGAAATCTTCTGTCCTGTCCATTATATTGTGCATAATATTTATTTAAAAGGAAAAGGCCATGTCATACTCCACACATAAGATGACATCTGCAAAGGGATTTTATGTTTAATATTGCAAATGAAATACATCCTGTTGTTTTTCTCCTGGTAATCCCAGATACCGTAAACGGGGTTCATGACAACTGAGTAAGAGCAGAATCATTTGAACATGTATGATAAGTAAAGCCAAACTGGCAAGAGCCTCAAGCCAGCCAGAGCTGTTCATCTGAATGATCTGCCTATACTAACACTTAAAAAGTAGACAGAGAAAGGCAAACAAATATGATAACGTTGGATTTCCAACCTTCCCCTATTAACTCTGGCCTAGTTATGCAGAGCTAGCATTGCTATTTTTCTTCCTCTCAAAATCTGTAGAAGGTGAATTAAATGTGAAAGCAAGATCAATTCTGTTCTAAGACAGTAAATGAGCTTAGGATCAGACCTATTTCAGGTTATAAAGAGAATCTAATTATGCCATCTTAAATGTGTGTTTATAGAGCCATATTACAGAGGCAGGAAAAAGGGAAGATACCCCAACCCAACTCGAATGACAAGCAAAATTCGAGGCTACTGAAAGGCTAAGAAAAAAAATTTGATCCCATATTCACACCACCCACATATAGAGAAAAATATTTCCATGCTTCATATTTTGTAACAGCTAAGAGCTTGCTCAGTCGCTCAGTCCTATCTGACTCTTTGAGACCCTGTCAATTGCAGCACACCACACTTCCCTGTTCTTCACCATCTCCTGGAGCTTGCTCAAATTCATGTCTACTGAGTCAGTGACACCATCCACTCACCTCATCCTTTGTCACCCTCTTCTCCTCCTGCCCTCAGTCTTTCCCAGCATCAGGGTCTTTTCTAATAAGTCAGTTCTTCGCATCAGGTGGCCAAAGTATAGAGTTCCAGCTTCAGCATCAGACCTTCCAATGAATATTCAGGGTTGATTTCCTTTAGGATTGACTAGTTTGCACTCCTAGCAGTTCAAGGGACTCTCAAGAGCCTCCTCCAGCATCCCAGTTTGGAAGCTTCAATTCTTTGGCACTCAGCCTTCTTTACGGTCCAACTCTCACATCCATACACGACTAGTGGAAAAATCATAACTTTGACTATATGGACCTTTGTAAGCAAAGTGATATCTCTGCTTTTTAATACACTGTCTAGGTTTGTCATAGCTCTTCTTCCAAGGAGCAACTGTCTTCTAATTCCATGGCTGCAGCCATGTCTGCAGTGCTTTTGGAGCCCAAGAAAATAAAATCTGTCACTGTTTCCACTGTTTCACCACCCATTTGTCATGAAGTGATGGGATCGGATGCCATGATCTTAGGTTTTTGAATGTTGAGTTTTAAGCCAGCTTTTCCCCTCTTCTCCTTCACTTTCATAAAGAGGTTCTATAGCTCCTCTTCGCTTTCTGCGGTAAGGGTATAACCTTCTCATGACGATAGATCAGAAAACAGAGGCTCAGAAAGGTTATGTGGCTTACTTTAGATTAGAGAACAAGTGTGATGGCAGGGCCAGAAGTCATAGCTCCAGTTTCAAAAATCAGCATTCTCTCTATGGTAGCACAAAGCTTCCATAATAAATGAAGTTCAAAATTATCATCATCATAACTCTTTTGACCACAACCATTTTCCAGTTCTTGGCACACTGTCTGGAACTGAGAAGCATTAAAAATATTTTTGGAATGAATGAATGGACTTAATTCACACTTCACTGTCCATATTTTAACTATATTTTGAGGTCTTGGGTGAGTTTCACTACATTTACCAAGGTTTTGATGGTCACTCCAACTATTTTATCCCTAAATTTCTGGAGTACATCCTGTTTATACCATTCAAAGAAATACAGACTTAGAAAGCTCAGAATTAGAATAAACTTTACAGAAGATCTGGCTGGAGATTTCTAATCCTGGTTGATATTTAGAATCAAGACACTTGATGAATAGGATGTGCTTCAGAAATTCATGCTTGCTCCTTGGAAGAAGAGCTATGACAAATCTAGACAATGTATTAAAAAGCAGAGACATCACTTTGCCAAAAAGGTCCATCTAGTCAAAGCTATGGTTCTTCCAGCAGTCATGTATGGATGTGACAGTTGGACCATAAAGAAGGCTGAGCACAGAAGAAATCAATTGATGCCTTCGAATTTTGGTGCTGGAGAAGATTCTTGAGAGTCCCTTAGGCAACAAGGAGATCAAACCAGTCAATCCTAAAGGAAATCAATCCAGAATACTCACTGGAAGAACTGATGCTGAAGGTGAAGCTCCAATATTATGGCCACCTGATGTGAAGAGTTGACTTACTGGGAAAGACCCTGATGCTGGGAAAGATTCAGGGCAGGAGGAGAAGGGGGTGAAAGAGGATGAGATGGTTAGATGGATCATCAACTCAATGGACATGAGTTTAAGCAAACTCTGGGAGATAGTGAAGGACAGGGAAAGCTGGCGCCCTGCAATCCGTGTGGTCGAAAAGACTCGGACACAGCTTAGCAACTGAACAACAACAATTTAAAATCAACTGAAGGGCTTAATGAAAACACACATTCGGGCCACACTGCAGACTACAGATTCAGAACAGAGTCCCCTGGCTTGGCGATCACGACTCTGCGGGACAACTGGTTCCACTGTCAGGCATCCTTTTCCCTACAGAAAATTTCAAACTTAGACAAAAGTATAAAGAAAAAGTACAATAAGTCTTATAGCAACCATCATGCAGCTTCAACAGTTTTGAACTCCTGGCCAGTCTTGTTTCAACCACATCCTCACAATCCTGAACACCTTGAATTACTCTGCAGCAAACCTCACCTATAAAAATTTCAGTACCTAAGTCTAAAACATTGGGATGTATTAAAAACATAATCACATGCTATTACCACACTTAAAATTATCAAAAATTCCTTAATATCATCAAACAACCAGATGGCTACCACATTTTATTGATTCTCTTTCTGTCCTCCTCTTTTCCCCTGTCTCTCTCTCTCTTTCTTTCCTTCATTTATGTCTGTCTCTTCCAATCATAATCCACATATGATTAAATCTTAAATCTCATAATCTACAGGTTGTCTCTTTCCCCTTTCTTGGAAAAAATCAGTTCTTTGGTACCTAGAATTTTCTAAAATCAGGAGTCTGCCAATTATCATATATCCCTATGATGATATATAAACTGTTCTTACTTCTGTATTTCTTACAAATTGGATGAACAGTTTCAGGTCTGAATTTTTTATTTTTATTTTTACTATTTCTTAGCAGAGTTCCAAAGAACAGCAAGGAGAGATAAGAAAGCCTTCCTCAGTGATCAATGCAAAGAAATAGAGGAAAACAACATAATGGAAAAGACTAGAGATCTCTTCAAGAAAATTAGAGATATCAAGGGAACATTTCATGCAAAGATGGGCACAATAAAGGACAGAAATGGTATGGACCTAACAGAAGCAGTAGATATTAAGAAGAGGTGGCAAGAATACATAGAAGAACTATATAAAAAGATCTTAATGTCCCAGATAACCAAGATAATGTGATCACTCACCTAGAGCCAGACATCCTGGAATGTGAAGTCAAGTGGACCTTAGGAACCATCACTATGAACAAAGATAGTGGAGGTGATGGAATTCCAGTTGAGCTATTCCAAATCCTGAAAGACGATGCTGTGAAAGTGCTGCACTCAATATGCCAGCGAATTTGGAAAACTCAGCAGTGGCCACAGGACTGGAAAAGGTGAGTTTTCATTCAAATCCCAAAGAAGGGCAATGACAAACAGTGTTCAAACTACTGCACAATTGCACTCATCTCACACGCTAGCAAAGTAACGCTCAAAATTCTCCAAGCCAGGCTTCAGTAATATGTGAACTGTGAACTTCCAGATGTTCAAGTTAGATTTAGGAAAGACAGAAGAACCAGAGATCAAATTGCCAACATCCATTGGAGCATAGAAAAAGCAAAAGAATTCCAGAAAAACATCTACTTCTGCTTTATTGATTATGCCAAAGCCTTTGCCTGTGTAGATCACAACAAACTGGAAACTTACTCAAGACATGGGAACACCAGACCACCTTACCCGCCTCCAGACAAACCTGCATGCAGGTCAAAAAGCAACGGTTATAACTGGACATGGAACAACAGACTGGTTCCAAATCAGGAAAGGAGTACGTCAAGGCTGTATATTGTCATCCTGCTTATTTAACTTCTATGCAGAGCACATCATGCGAATGCTGGGCAGGATGAAACACAAGCTGGAATCAAGATTGCTGGGAGAAATATCAATAACCTCAAATATGCAGATGATACCACCCTTATGGCAGAAAGTGAAGATGAACTGAAGAGCCTCTTGATGAAAATGAAAGAGGAGAGTGAAAAAGCTGTCTTAAAACTCAACATTCAAAAAACTAAGATCATGGCATCTGATCCCATCACTTCATGGCAAATAGATGGGGAAACAATGGAAACAGTGACAGATTTTATTTTCTTGGGCTCCAAAATCAATGCAGCCATGAAATTAAAAGACGCTTGGTCCTTGAAAGAAAAACTATGACCAACCTAGACAGCATATTAAAAAGCAGAGACGTTACTTTGCTGACAAAGGTCCACCTAATCAAAGCTGTGGTTTTTCCAGTGGTCATGTACGGATGTGAGAGTTGGACTATAAAGAAAGTTGCTGAGCGCCAAAGAATGGATACTTTTGAACTATAGTGTTGGAGAAGACTCTTGAGAGTCCCTTGGACTGCAAGGAGATCCAACTATTCCATCCTATAGGAAATCAGTCCTGAATATTCACTGAAGGACTGATGCTGAAACTCCAATACTTTGGCTACCTGATGCAAAGAACTGAGTCCTTAGAAAAGAGCCTGATGCTGGGAAAGATTGAAGGCAGGAGGAGAAGGGGACGACCGAGGATGAGATGGTTGGATGGCATCACTGACTCAATGGACATGAGTTTGAGCAAGCTCTGGGAATTGGTGATGGACAGGGAGGCCTGGTGTGCTGCAGTCCATGGGGTCTCAAAGAGTCAGACACGACTGAGCAACTGAGCTGAACTGAGATGTTACTATGTATTTCCATCAAGTACATAAAGTCTGGTGTCTTTCTTTTTGGTGATATTGGGAGTTATTGTCCAGGTCCATTAATTACTTAGGGTGGCAAAATGGTGATATTCTATTATTCCTCCTTCATTTACTGGCTAAAATACTGTTATAAACAAGAATTTTCTCTCCTCAACCATTATACTGAGGTGCACTTGTATAAAAAAACAAAAAATATATATGCTTATTTCCAATTCTTTACAAGTTTCAAAATAAGAAGTTAATTCTCTAGCATCACTCTACAGTGACACTGAGGTTTTGTACAATTTCCCCCCGCGTAACTGTGAACTCACAGATCAAAGTAAATTGTTACGTCTCTCTTTCAATTTTGTGCTGTTACTTTTATTGCCTTTTAATCTTGTTTACAGTACCTTATATAAATATAAAATTCGCTTTTGGGTTTTGAGTCACTATACACAGATGTATTTCTACATCAGATTAGTTTTCTTTTAGCACTTATATGATTACATAATAGACATAACTAAAACCTCAACTAGTTATCATTACCAGTGTAAGTTTATAGAGTACCAACATTGGTATATCTAAATTTATTAGAATAAAAGTAGTTAGAAATGAAACAAAAGTCTTTAACAATATCTCCTAAAAATGAACAATAATCAGAAAGGGAATTAATACAATGTAAAAGTTTCTCAATTGTTATAGATGAGATAGCTCATAGATTTTAGGCTTAACTTCCAGTCTTTTTGTCATCAAAGTTCTGCCTTTACATACACTCCCGGCCATGCTTATCCTTCAGGATCTGTGATACTTTATACACGCTTTCTTATTCTACTTATAAACAGCTTCATGTCAATCTTCTGTATCTTTACCCTAATATCTACTTCAACCTGCTCTGTCCCTCCCAATTTTCCCACTGTTCCATGAAACAGTTAAAAAATTTTAAACATTTTATCTAGAGACAACCATAACAAGATTCTGGCACTATGATAGAAGAAGATAAAGAAAAGGATATCTGAAAGTGAAATTTCCTCAGTAAGATAATGCATTTAAACATGAAGATTCACACAGTTAACGTAATCACCATAATTTAGAACAAAAGTCTCTGCATACTAGAGTATTTCTTTCTGCCAGGAATGAACTTCTCTTGGTCTCCACAGGTGGGAGATGAGAATAATTGTCAATCTTTACTTTCCATATGGCATATTTTGTAAAAACATGATAATGCTCCACACAAAAGCATATAAGTATCTAGGAATCAAAATGCCACAAAAAACACATCATTGCCCAGAAAGTGAGACTAATTCTCACTAAGTTTGTAAGTGATTAAGTGCAAAATACTTCTAACGAATAGTTTCATTAATAGCTGAAGTTTTGAAAAATACCACTGCATTAAAAACTAGTCACTGCCTCTCCATATTCAGGATAAAAGAGTTCTATAAATGTATCAACCCTTTAACTTATAAACATTACATTATTGCTCTTTAAATGGAAAGCTGTGAATCATTACTAAGAAGTGCTCTGGATGGCTCATTGTAATTTAAATATACTGTCAACTATGGTAAAGTTGAAGCTGACTAGGTCCCAATCAAAATGTTTAAAGTCCTATCTAGACAGCTGGAAAATCAGACTGCTTCTCACCAGTGAGATGGCACTGGGGTAAAACCACTGTCTGGAGAAATTTTCTTGAGGTTCACTGAACAACCCAAAATCCAGCTTTCATTAACAATGGAAAAACAAACATGTCAGTTGCCTACTCTTCTACTAATGGATACTCACTATCCATCTCAACTTTCAAAAGAACAAAAACATCTTACCACAAGAATGAAGATTATTAAAAATGTTATCAAAATATTATCATTTCATTCATAGATCCAAAAGGCCTCAGTGACTTTCATTTTTAGAAATTATCAGGCAACTCACTCCAGTACTCTTGCCTGGAAAATCCAATGGACAGAGGAGCCTGGTAGGCTGCAGTCCATGGGGTCTCGAAGAGTCGAACATGACTGAGCGACTTCACTTTCACTTTTCACTTTCATGCACTGGAGAAGGAAATGGCAACCCACTCCAGTGTTCTTGCCTGGAGAATCCCAGGGACAGAGGAGCCTGGCGGGATGCCGTCTATGGGGTTGCACAGAGTTAGACACGACTGAAGCGACTTAGCAGCAGCAGCAGCAAGATATAAAAGTAGACCAATAGAAAATGCACAACTGCAGAGGTGGATCAGTTCAGTTCAGTTCAGTCACTCAGTCATATCCAACTCTTTGTGACCCCATGGACTGCAGCATGCCAGGCCTCCCTGTCCATCACCAACTCCCAGAGCTTACTCAAACTCATGTCCATTGAGTCAGTGATGCCATCCAACTATCTTATCCTCTGTCTCCCCTTCTCCTCCCACTTCCAATCTTTCCCAGCATCAGGGTCTATTAAATGAGTCAGTTCTTCACCTCAGGTGGCCAAAGTATTGGAGTTTCAGCTTCAATATCAGTCCTTCCAATGAGTATTCAGGACTGATTTCCTTTAGGATGGACTGGTTGGATCTCCCTGCAATCCAACGGACTCTCAAGAGTCGTTTCCAACACCACAGTTTGAAAGAATCCATTCTTCGGAGCTCAACTTTCTTTATAGTTCAACTCTCACATCCATACATGACTACTGGAAAAACCATCACTTTGATTAGATGGACCTTTGTCAGCAAAGTAATGTCTCTGCTTTTTAATATGCTGTCTATGTTGGTCATAACTTTTCTTCCAAGGAGAAAGTGTCTTTTATTTTCATGGCTGCAGTCACCATCTGCAGTGATTTTGGAACCCCCCAAAATAAAGTCTCTCACTGTTTCCATTGTTTCCCGACCTATTTGCCATGAAGTGATGAGACTGAATGCCATGATCTTAGTTTTCTGAACGTTGAGTAGAGGTGGATTGATGAGGTATTTTCTGATATCTTTTTGGGCAAGGCTGTCCTTAAGTATGAAACAAAAGCATCACCCTAGGTACTAATGTATGATGTCACCAAGGGGCAATCATCTAAATATTTAAAAGTCAGAAAGGCAGTAAAGAATTTAGAAACAAAAATCTGCTGTATTAGGCATGTTCAGGAAGCTAACCATGGAAGCAAATGACTTATCTGCAAAGATTTACATAATTCTAGGCCTAAAACTGGAGAAGGAAATGGCAAACCACTCCAGTTCTTGCCTAGAGAATCCCAGGGACAGAGAAGCCTGGCGGGCTGCCGTCTATGGGGTTGCACAGAGTCGGACACTACAGAAGCGACTTAGCAGCAGCAGCAGGCCTAAAACACGTTGCTCAGAGAGTGAACAATCTGGTGACCATAATGTTTTCCACCAGTACAGTGATGAGGATGACACCTCACTTCTGCTGCTGTTTTACAGACTGAATCATAAATCAGTCATTACTTTCCTAGACATCATTTTGTCTCCGTACCTCATCAGCTTCCAGTAACAAGTGGTTGTTAATCTGGGTTCTGGTTTACACTGAAGTAGGAGCTAGATGGGTCCCCCCAGGGTGAAGTGATTAGAGATTCATTCCCTGAGGATCAAAACTCCCAAGCTGAGAAGAGCAGGACAATTAAGACAGGAGGCTGGGCCCTGTCCAGACCATGTGTTTCTCATTCCTAAAGTCTGGAGATCTCTCCAACCACACATGCACAAAGAGCCTCCTTGGAGGTCAATGGAGAGTGGTGCTCACTAAGGCCAGGTGCTCCAGACACCTCTTCAGTAGGATCCATCTTGGCTAAGAGACATGTGTGCACACATGGGAAGATCCTGAGATATACCAAACATGGCCTGTGAACCCAGCAAACCAAAATGACTGTCAGAAGAAACACCCCATAAAAGTAATTCAAACTGCCACAAAAGTATGTCTCAGCATCTCCTCCTCTCTCTCCCTGAGTTTGCCTGTGTGTCTATCTACACAGGCTGTACTTTTTTCCTCTCTTCATAAACACATGACTTGCTTCACTACTTCCTGTCTTTGTAGAAATTCCTTTCTGCAAAGCCGAAGGGCCAGGGCCCTTGTCCCTGACCACTGGTCTCGTGGCTCGGATCTGATGCTTTCCCCGCCACCTCCCAGCCCAGTCTCTGGCTGGGACCCCAAGGCACACTCCAAGCCGTTGCAGACCAAGGCCACCCAAGATCATATCAATTTGCTTTACTGACCCAACGTTCTTCTACATCACAGCAGATCTAAGACTTTGGTGTCAGGTTGAACCATATGAAATGGCCAATATTTAATCATCTCTGACTTTCAAGAAAGGCAACTCATGAGATACAAGGTAACAATTTACATTTCCTAGTCTCTAGTATCACTCTCCCAAGGCAACCCACGAGACACAAGGTAACAATTTACATTTCCTGGTCCCTACTATCACTCTCCCAAGGCAACTCACGAGACACAAGGTAACAATTTACATTTCCTAGTCCCTACTATCACTCTCCCTTCTATGCTTTTAAAGAGAAGAGTCACACAGGCTTCCATCTTCGCGCACCTGGGTGACTACTGACACAAGATTAAGGGAGGCACTAGAGGGAAGAACAGCAACTTTTCATCTTTTATATTCATTGAAAAAAATAATCTATGATTATATATACATGTGTTATATAAATGTCCACAAAGGCAAAACTCTGCTTTGCAGTTACCAAAACTAGCTTGACTGACAGCCTACAGTTTCAGCCTAATGCCTTCTGGGGAATGAAACGAGCATGGGTGACGAAGTGCATATGATCATATAACACTGCTGTGCTTCAGCAGCGGCAGCGTCAATATTTTAGGACTTGTGCTACTGCCCAGATTCTCTTCACTTCCCAGAAGCAGAGCAGCCTGTTCCACTCCAGCCAACGGCCTGATGACGCTCCGGAGGTCACAGAGCCGACAGTGGAGACCTTCAGAGCAGACTGCTCTGTGACGTGATGGGCAGTCAAAGCAGAATTTTAAATGAGCTTGGGCTCAGCATTATACATTACCTTCTCTCGGCTCAAAATTCTTTTCAGGTGCTTAAAAGTCTGAAGAATCCTCTCCTTGCCAGAACATTCCTTCTTGAAACCATTTGATACGAAAACACCAGTAAATTCTCTGCTTGCCATTTTTATTCTTTCTTAAATCCCAAGAACGCTGTCCCAGTGAAATGACAACTGCAGCTAAAATGGATGGCACTGCGGCAATTGTACAACACATAATGGAACTGGACTGCCTTTTCTATTTTGGAGAAAATACACTGTAATGTCCAGTGGGACCGAGGATAAGAGATGATAGGAGCCATTTCTTCACGCTGATAAAGTAGCCAGTAGCAGGCCCAGAAATCCATAGCAATTAAAAGGCAAATAAAAGTTAAATACAGAATTTGTACATCTGCTGAACATTATCATCAAAGATCTGATCTTGCTAACAAATCATTAATTATTCCTTATCACTAACATCCCTGGGAGCAGTGCATAAGTGATAGGACATTACTAGGCCATTGAAATGCAAATTTGGGGGTCATAGTTGTAAGCATCATTTATTTATCCAGAAATGCAAATGAGGTTAGTTGCACTGATCATACAAAGGTAGAGTTCAGTTCTGCGAGGCCTCGTCTAGTGGAGTTTTCGACCTCCCCTTGTCAGCAGCTGCGTGACTATGTTGCCTAGAGGCCTTCACAGCCATGACAAGGGGGCTTCTCAGAAAGAGGAGACAAAGTAGAGAACAATTTCTGGGTCAGTCTCTGAAAACTTATAAAGTAATATTTGTGCTTGTACTAGTTGCTCGGTGGTGTCCGACTCTGAGAGACCCTGTGGACTGTACATGGAATTTTCCAGGGAAGAATACTAGAGTGGGTTGCCATTTCCTACTCCAGGGGATCTCCCTATGGAAGCTCCCCAAAATACTACTACTATAAGTCCACTAAAAATAGTTATGGAAAATGCGAAAGTGAAAGTCACTCAGTCTTGTCCAACTCTTTGCGACCCCATGGACTATATAGTCTGTGGAATTCTCCAGGCCAGAACACTGGAGTGGGTAGCCTTTCCCTTCTCCAGGGGATCTTCCCAACCCAGGGATCAAACCCAGGTCTCCCACACTGCAGGTGGATTCTTTACCAGCTGAGCCACAAGGGAAGCCCATGGAAAACATACTTAGCTCATTATAAAGCACCAAGCAGAGAATGAAACTGTAGTTATTTGAAAGTTCTGACTTATGATACTGCATCATAGTATTATAACAATAAATTAATCCTTCCGGGCCAGTTATCAATTCGTGTATATTACATATATTTGGGGGGTGTGTGTAAACACACACATCACACACTAAGTCGCTTCAGTTGTGTCTGACTCTTTGTGACCCTTTGGATGGTAGTCTGCCAGGCTCCTCGATCCATGGCATTCTCCAGGCAAGCATACTAGAGTGGCTTGCCATGCCCTCCTCCAGGGGATCTTCCTGACCCAGGGGTTGAACCCACGTCTCCTGCACTGGCAGGCGGGTTCTTTACCACTAGTGCCATCCGGGAAGTCTGTATATACATGTGTGTGTGTGTGTGTAGCGCCAAATAGCCCAGCTCTAAATTCATGGTTGTCACCCCTACACAAGCCCCACCTTGTAATCCTGGCCTTAGACTCTGTAAACGTCCTCTTTGCCAGGGGGTAAGACACTAAGCCTCGTCAGCAGAGGTCCACCAAGCGAGGAGCGAGAGGATGGCCTGCCCTCCCAAGCGGCCCCACACAGCCCCCGGGAGATGGGGCGGCTCCCCAGGACGGCCAGCCTGCGGCCTCCAGAGGCGTACCGCTCCAGAGGCAGCCCTCCAGGGACCTCAGGACCGGCTCCACCTGCCTGCACTCTCGGGCAGCAGTGGGCCACTTGTGCCTACGCCCTCTGGGAGGGTTCTTCACCATCCACAGGCGGGGTGTTCCCGTGGAATCACCTCGGTGGAGGGCGTCTCCTGGTCTTCAACTCCTTTATCACCCATTTTACCCCACCCTAGAAGAGGTGAGAGCTGACATTTTGCATGTGCTTCTGGGCCCTAAGAGTTCCTTCTACCGCTCTTAATAGTTAATCACTTCCTACGCATAAGCAACCCTTCATCATTTTGTCTGTTCAGAAAAAACAGAACATCAGTTCCATTCAGAACTGTTCTGGGTTCTCTTCTAATATACCTCCCTTCTTTCTCATCTCCCTTCAAGAATTATCATGAACCAGCATCACACTGTCCCGAAGTAAATGCTTTTAGTTTTGGGATGGAGATACTATGCCGCTCTTACAGTCTTCCAGAAGATTCTACTTCCTCCTTCCTTCCAATTGGAAGTAGCACATTTCAGACACTAGGAGAGCTCTCCAATGTCCAGGCAAATTTAATCTATGGATGATAAGATGAAACTTTTTATCACAGAAAATATATGCTAAAATGACTAAATCAAAATGTCATTCACAAAACTAAATAACGTTTACTTTATATATATACACATACATGTTCAGTGAGTTCAATTCTGAGATCACTTATTAATCATGATGTTAACCCTATTTGCTTAAAGGAGAAAATCTAGAGATTAGGGGGCATAAGTCAGATAAATATCACTTAGGCATATACACAATTCAAAACCTAGAGCTTATATTGAATTCTCATAATTATTCTTCAAAATACGCATTTATCAACATGTCAACACCTTTCCAATGTAAAAGAAACACTCATTTATTTTTAAATGTTATATGATGATCAGAAAAGTTTAACAGAGGGCACAGCATGTGTTTATAACCCACTGGACATGGTTCAAGATCACTTTCTAACAGCGTGACATTTTTAACAGTAAAACAGAAAAAGGAAGTTAATAAATGAGAGGCATGCTGTACTGGGACCTAATTTCCATGGGCAGCTTCCCTTAATGTAGGTCCAAGGAACACAACAATAAATTGTTCAGCCATGAGCAGAGGAAAAACTGTAGATGTAAAATAAAAGATGCCTTAAAAGTTTCAGAAATGTTGGGCAATGCCTTAGAAACACATTATTGCATCTCTAATACCAGAGCTTACAAAAGATTTTTTCCTTTTTTCCTGACTAGCAATAAATAAAATTCAGAGTATGGAAATATTTACTTTGCTATTTTCTCTCAACTTAATTTCATGTAATACCCCAGGGAAGGACACATCTAATTAAACGCTGACTTGAAAGTGAGAAGCATTGGTATTTAACGGACATAGACTAAAACTAAATTGAAAAAATTTGCTTTGTCTTCCAAAACCTACCTACTAATACAATGATATGTTCTAAGAATCGCTAATTATTATGCTTTCATTTTTAAATCTATGAGTAAAATGGTGCTAGACGTTCTATCCACAGATTATATAACACACTTGGAAAACAGGGAGGGCAGGACACTAGGGATGGAAACCACAGAAAAATAAAACTGCAATTTTAAATTCTGAACATTCTCAGCTACTTTAAAATATAGTATTGCTTACATTACTATAAAAAATACAAATCTGTCTTTATACTACCACCTATGGGAAACTGCCTTTTTAAAAACTTTTTATTTTTAAATAATTTAAGGTTCACAGAAAAGTTGCATAAATAGAAAGGGAATTCACAGATACTCTTCACCCAGCTTTCTCTGATGTGAAGAACTTATATAACCACCTTATGATTACCAAAGCTAAGAAATTAATATTGGTGAACTATTACTGCCTAAACTACAGACTTTATTTGAATTTTCGAATGTCTTTTTCTTCTTCCAATATCCACTCCAGAGTATCACACTGCATTTAGTTGTTGTGTCTCTTGGTGTGTGCGTGCTCTGCTGCTGCAGCTGCTAAGTTGCTTCAGTCGTGTCCGACTCTGTGTGACCCCCTAGACAGCAGCCCACCAGGCTCCCCCGTCCCTGGGATTCTCCAGGCAAGAACACTGGAGTGGGTTGCCATTTCCTTCTCCAATGCATGAAAGTGAAAAGTGAAAGTGAAGTCGCTCAGTCGTATCCAACTCTTAGCAACGCCATGGACTGCAGCCCACCAGGCTCCTCCCTCCATGGGATTTTCCAGGCAAGAGTACCGGAGTGGGGTACCATTGCCTTCTCCGTGTGTGTGCTCAGTTGTGTCCAGCTCTTTGTAACTCCTTGGACTGTAGCCCGCCAGGCTCCTCTGTCCATGGGATTTTCCAGGCAAGAATAATGGAATCAGTTCCCATTCCTTCCTCCACGGGATATTTCCAACCCAGGGACGGAAACTGCATCTCTTGTATCCCCTGCATTGGCAGGTAGATTCTTTACCATCCCAGATGGCAGGTGCCATCTGGGAAGCCCTTGTGTCTCTTTAGTCTCCTCCAATCTGTGATGAGCAATTTCATATACTTAACCTTGCTTTTCATGACACATCTGATGAATACTCACGAGTCATTTTGTAGACTGTCTCTCAGTCTGATGTTTTCTAACAATTACAGACAGTCACAGTTCAGTCACTCAGTTGTGTCCGACTCTTTGTGACCCCATGAATCAGAGCACACCAGGCCTCCCTGTCCATCACCAACTCCTGGAGTTTACTCAAACTCATGTCCGTCGAGTCAGTGATGCCATCCAGCCATCTCATCCTCTGTCGTCCCCTAACAATTAGACTATGGCTATACATTTCTGGCTGAAATACCACCAAAGTGATGTTGTGTCCTTCTCTGTGTATTATATCCGGGAGAGAATGCTGTCAATACATCTTGTTACTGACAAGGTTCACCTTGATCTCTTGGTCATCGTAACCAATTACAGAGGAGAAAGCCAATTTCCCGTTGTAACTGATAAATTTCTTGGGAGAAGATCCTTTAAGGCCGTGTTAATATACTGATTTTAGCATACACCTGTGCATTTTGTCAGTGGCAGTTAGCACTGCCTGATGGAGATTTCATATTTCATATTTCCCTCATTTCTTCTATATGTCACCTTCACAGATCAGAAGGTTCACTAATTGTTAAGATGTCAATTTTCTCCAAATTTAACTACAGATTCAGAGGAATTCCAATCAAAACTCTAACAGGCTTTAAAAAAAATGGCAAGGAGATTCTAAAATTTTATCAAACCACAAAAGAATTAGTAACCAAAACAATTTTATAACAGTAAAACAATAAGTTGGAAGACTTCTGCTGCTGCTACTGCTGCTGCTAAGTCGCTTCAGTCGTGTCCGACTCTGTGCGACCCCATAGACAGCAGCCCACCAGGCTCTCCCGTCCCTGGGATTCTCCAGGCAAGAACACTGGAGTGGGTTGCCATTTCCTTCTCCAATGCATGAAAGTGAAAAGTGAAAGGGAAGTCGCTCAGTCATGTTTGACTCTTAGCGACCCCATGGACTGCAGCCTACCAGGCTCCTCCGTCCATGGGGTTTTCAAGGCAAGAGTACTGGAGTGGGTTTGGAAGACTTCTACCTAATCTCAAAACTTACTTGAAAGCCAATGTCATCAAGACAGTATAGTATTAGTCAACGGACATAAATTAACAGATTAATGAAAGAGAGGAGAGGGTCTAGAAACAGACCTAACTGATTTGATTTTCAAAAAAGGAAACTGTCAAGAGGGAGGGGACCTATGCATACTTTATGGCTGATTTATGTTATTGTATGGCAGAAACCAATACAACATTGTAAAACAACTATCCTCCAATTAAAAATAAATTTAAAAAATTAACCCTCCCTCATATCATACTCAAAAATTAATTCAAACTAGAGCACAAAGCTACAGGCAAAAGCTAAAACTCTCAGAATAAAACATGGTGGAGGGGAATCTTTGAGATTTTGGTGTAGGTAAATATTTCTTACAATATAAAAAGCATGAAGTTTAAGCAAAATAATTCATAACTTGTACTTCAGTGAAATCAGAAAATTGTGTTCTTTGAAACAAATTGTTACGGTAATCAAAAGGCAATCATAGAATGGAAAAAAAAATTTACTTCACACATTTAAGCTTTTCTAGACAATGCAAAGATAGAGTACACTCACAGGAGAGTGTACCCAGTTGCTTTCCAAAGAGCTTAAACCAATTTACACTCCACAGCGTAGAGTGTAGAGTCCTACTTGCTGCTAATCGTCACCAAAATGTGATAATGTCACACTTCAATCTTTCACTTTGGTAGATGAGAAATGACAGCTCATTTGGTTTTTAATCTGCATTTCCCTTAGAAGAGACTTCATCATCTTCTCAGAGACCTCTCAGCCATTCATTTCCTTTCGTGAAGTGCTGTTCAGTCCTTACCCATTTTCTTACTCAGTTATGTGTGCGTGTGCGTGTGCGTGTGCGTGTGCAACAGTCTCCGTCAGTTTCCTGTGTCATAAACACCTCTTTCCTCTCTTGCTTTACTTTTTGTTTTTAAAAGGCATTGTTAATTACAGAGGTTTCTAATTTTAACATAGTTGAATTTATTCATCGTCCTTATTATTTGGTTGGGCTTTCTGTCACCTGTTTGCAAAACTGGTTCCCCATTCCAAGGTCACGTTTTCCTGTATCATCTTTTTAAAGTATTATGGTTTTGAGCTTTAATATTTACGTCTTTAAATCCATATAAAATTGATGTGGTTTTTTTTTGGCTATCATGGGCATGAGGAATCCAGTTTCATTATTCTTCCTTATGAATAGCCAATGGCAAGTATACCATACATCAAAAATTCTACCCTTTATTTTACTGATCTTCAATGCTAGACTATAAAGAATCAAATTCCTCTGTATGTATAGAATCACTTCTGTGCTGTCTATTCTGCTCCATAGGTCTACTGGTTTAATCTGCAGCAAGATAACACGATATGAATTGCTATAAGTAAGGAAAAACCTCCACCTTGTTCTTCTACTTTAGAAATGTCATAGCTTTTCTTAGCTCATTGTCTTCTCATATACATTTTAGAATCAGCTTGTCAAGCTGAATAAAAATAAACAATAACAAAGACCCTATTGGTATTTTATTTGAAATGGTATTGAATTTATGAAAACTGACATTCTTATGATACTGGGTACACTTATCCATAACAGTGTATATCTTCCTATTTATTTAGGTCTTTAAAAACTTTTTCAATAAAATTAAAATTATTTTTCTAAAAACATTGTATATTCTTCATTAAGTTAATGCCTAGAAATATTCTCTATTTTTACAGTACTGTATAGGTTGATATTTTTTAATAATTATGTATTTCAAGGGGTTATAATTAGAATTAAATAATATTTGTAAAGTGCCTAACATAGTGACTGGTATATTGTTAGTGCTAATATGTGTTTACTGAATAAAACAAAATAAATCACATATTCCATTTATCTCTAGTGTGTTAATTTTAGAATCATTTGACTATTAAAATTAGCAGTGTTGAAATTTTAGTGTTTGTGTGAGATTTATATATTAATTTGGAAACAACTGTGATATTTACCATATGGAATTATCTTATCCATCCAAGAACTACATGCCTCTTTATTTACTCAAATATTACTTTATTTCTCTCAGTGACATGTTGCAGTTTTTCCATATTTCTTAAGTTTATTCTTAGCTATGAGCTATGGGGCTTCTTTTGGTTGTCATAATTATTGAGATCTTAAAAATATTTGTAAAATATGAACATCTATTTATTATTTTATTTTAATTACACAAATATCCACTTACTGTAAAGAAAAAATAAGGTTTTAAACAAGTGTTTCTAATAAATCTTCCTAACCCCAAATCCTGTAATTATTGGATAAGCTGCATATTTTGGCATCTTCATTCCTTCTATGATAAAACACCTGCCTATAAATTTAATCTTTTTTTAGACTGGGCTTTTTCTTCCCGGTTTTTAGGGTCTAGTTTGAAGGGTCTTTCAAAAAATGATGATTCTCTACATTTTCTATTTTGTTTATTATTATATAAAGAAACCCTACTGATTTTTGAGCATTTGTGTGGCTGGTTAGTCATCTGGATATCCTTGAGTGATAAGATCTACCTTCTGTCTTAAAAACATCACTACCATGATGGCTATGTTTAAAATTGCACTATAAAGGGATAAGAGTAGAAGCTGGAAGACTTGGCAGTAATACTAGTGAGAAATGAAGGTTTCTAACCAGGGTGATAACAGTAAAGGTGGCAAACAGTAGCTGAATTTTGGATATATTTTGAAGGTAGAGCCAATAAGATTTTCTGATGGATAAGATGTCAGAGAGAGGTAGGAATTAGGGGCGGGCTTCCCTGGTGGCTCAGACGGTAAAGTGTCTGCCTGCAATGTGGGATACCTGGGTTCGATCCCTGGGTCGGGAAGATCCCCTGGAAGAGGAAATGACAACCTACTTTAGTACTCTTGTCTGGAAAATCCCATGGATGGAGGAGCCTGGTAGGCTACAGAGCATGCGGTCACAAACAGCCGGACACGATTGAGCGACTTCACTATCATATCTTATCACTAAGAAAGTGGAAAGAAAATAATTATCAACTGAGCTGGGGAAGGCTGCAAGCAGAGCAGGTTTGAGTGGGCAAATCAAGAATTTTTATCTTCATCGTGTTTTTGAAGGATGGATAATTTCTAGTTTTCAGTTATTTGGTGTTTTGTTTTGCTTTTAAGAATCTAACTCTGTTTTGGCAGTTTCTTTACAGAAACAATGTCACACCAGTACCGCTGTGCTTGAAGGAGTGTTAAGAGCACAGGTGGTTACTGAGCCATCTGTATGGAGCCCCAGGACCCTAAGAACATAATCTGTAAAGCAAAGGTATAAGGAGGGAGCTCTGTATTTCCTGATTTCATTCAGGTTCTCTAGTGGGCTTCCACTCTGGAAGCTCCCAGTTGAACTGGCTCACACCAACAAGTTCACCAGCACTTACTGTGTGATCATGGAAGCCAGAGTATAAAACATTCAAACAGTCTTAGGCTCCCAACATTCCACATCCTTGGGAATTGTGTTTTTGAAGGACACTGCACGAAATGGCAACCCACTCCAGTGTTCTTGCCTGGAGAATCCCAGGGACGGGGGAGCCTGGTGGGCTGCCGTCTATGGGGTCGCACAGAGTCGGACACGACTGAAGCGACTTAGCAGCAGCAGCAGCATGGAATCTACAAACAAACTTACAAAATGTTTCTGTTTACTTCTTACAAAAAGCTTTCTAAGCGTACGCAAAGAGTCGGATACGACTGAGTGACTGAAATGACCTGAACTGAAGGGTACCGTCAAAAGTTCCACAGCTTTTGAAAAGGTTAGACTAGATGCTCGCCTCTGTCCCCTTCGGCTATGAAACTGCTGGAGCTTACAGAATTAAATATATTAATTACAGTGACCCTGGAGTACATAATTAGGACAGACAAATATGAAGGAATGCTTCTTCAGAGCTGTCAGAAAACTTCAGACCAAGGTTATTTAGTATCAGATATAAGACAGTCCTATTCAAAATAAAAGGTGGGGGTGGGGTTGCCACTGGCAATACGAAGCTCAAACCTGCCACTAAATTTGCGACTCAGTCAAGGTAACTAGTATGTACATTAGATGGTTGGCAGAGACTTATACCAATGCTGTATTACATTCTAGATGCCCCCCAAAATTGGTATAATGTCTTTGTACTACATTCTTAAAGGATACAGACCTCAGAGTACCGTAGATGCTATATTTAGCTACTGAAATATTTTTAACAAAGTCACTTTAAAACCCTTTCGTACATTAAATGGTAAGAAAGGGCCACTAACAAAGGATTCAAATAATGTACAGGAAGGTTGACAGATTTTTTTTTCTGTAAGTAGCCAGATAATAAAAAATCGGGGCTTGGTAGGCCATACGATCTCTACAGCAGCTACTGCTACAGCGTGAAACAGCCAACGGGTACGTAAACAAGTAGACGTGGCTCTGTTCCAGCAACGTTTTATTTGGGGGAAAAAAAAAAAAAAACGGGCAGGGGGCCAGGGGTGATTCACAGCCTTGGTTTGCTGATCTGTGGCCTACAGTACAATCACATCAATACAACACAGGTCCACAAAGCGGGACATGTGTGGGGGATGAGTTTTGTGGAAATAATTGTAGCCTGGTAAGCTGGTAAGGGGTACCCATAGGAGGGATCACAGAAAAATACTTTAAAGATGCTCAGCTTCAAACATGGCATGGCACTGGAATACTAGAACCTTTAAAAGCAGATTAACAATTGATAAAGAACAATGAAAGTAAGACAGGCAAGTTCAAGTGATAATAATAAACAGAAACCATATAGTTAGGACAATAATACATCACATAAATAATTTCATAGAACTGTGTAATTTTAGATGGAAGTGGCCTGAGAAACAATCTCGTCTAACTCACTTGTTTTATGGAAGAGGAACCGAAAATGCACAGTGCAGTAAAGTAACAAAAAGAATTGCAAACTAAAGGTATTTTTGGAGAACAAGGATGGGATTACGTCACCAAACAAGGGTTTTAATGCAAGTGTCAGATCACAGTTAAAACGATAAAGCTGTTATACAACATAAATTATTGATAAGTAAAAACAGAAGAGTAGTGAAATTTTCCATTTGATCTGAGCTTAGTATGTTGATGTGGTTAAAACGTGAAACAAGGTAATAAGTAGGTAGAAATTCATCCAAGTTAATAATATACAAATATACATGAATACAAATAAATAATTATAAAAATACGTAAATGTTTTATTTCAACACTTACGGCCGAATATGGCTGTAATACAACCGAAGAAAAGTGCATTTTTATATAAATCCTCTGGGAACCAACGTAGTTTACCATAAACAGTACGAATCAGTATGTATTGTAGCAAATAATATCATGGGCTTTGGAAGAAAAATTGCATTTGGATTCAAATCCTTTATAAGACAGATAACCTTAAGGAAGAAATCTAATTTTTAAGAGTATCTGCTCACTCATATATAAAATGTTGACAGTAATACCTACCTTATAAGATTTTAGGAAGATTTTTTCAAGTAGTCTATATACATATATATGTCATTTACATATAAATGTTCTAATACATAGCAGATGTATTTCTTTTCTTTATTCTTCTAGACACATTTCTGGTAACAATCATAATAACTAACGTTCAACTAACACTTACTTATACGTCAGGCACTTTTCAAAGGGCTTTAGATACCCTAATTTATTTATCCTCACAATACTCCTCAAGAGGTACATGACATTATTGTTCCTATTTTTCAGTTAAACAAACAGAGACTAAAGCATTTAAGGCCACAAAGCTACTGAGCAGTGAGTCAGAATTTAAACCCAAGCAATCCAGAACACTGAAACTCCAATAAAAAGGCTGAACTACCTAAAGAATTAGGTCTGAGAGTAATAGAAATGTTATTTATTCACTCTGATTAGTTCCCACTACCTCTTCCATTTTAAAATAAAAAGAAAATTACAGTTTGTGCATTAAGGTAGTTTAGTGCCCCAAACCACCATAGAACACTTAATGTCAAATAACTATAAAGGACCCTGTCTTCTGCTGGGTTTGTCTACTCTGGCTACAGATGAAAATTACATATGAAGCTTAAAAAAAATAACATAGACGTCCAAATCTCACCCCTGACATTTTAAGTAGGAACTCCAGGGTAGGGCTCAGACACATGCATTTTCAAAACACTCCAGATATGATTTTAGTACACAGCTAGAGTGAGAATTAGAGTTCTGAACACCAAAGATAACGATGGCAATGCAAGCCAAGTAGCATCTGGAACCAGGATAATTTTTCAAGGGAAAATTACCAACGAGAAGGAGCAGTAAAGAATAGGAACTGCTGACGGAGGACAATAAGAAGAGTGAATAAGGTGGACAGCAGGTAAGAAGCCAGACAGGGAGGCAGGTTCACTTTCAGATGCCAGGAAGGCGAGTTACACACGAGGAAAAGCAAACAGAAATGCAATCTCTACAGCCACAACAGCAGCTCAGCAACATGATCTCAGGACTTACATGTGACCAGGGAAAAGGCCCATTTTTTTGGTCATTGCTTATCCTTGCAAATGACACAATGCTTTCCTCATCATTGTTGCTGCTTGTTTTTCACAATTTGCCACTACTGTTAGTTTTGTTATTAACTGCAATTCAGTGACTTTGTCCCAATTTTGCTGATAAAACATCTGAAATTTGGCTTAACTTTTTCACCATAAGATCAGAAATAAAATTCATTATAACAACTCCAACAAAGATTAATGTAGTCATTATATAAAACATGCATGGTTAGAAAGCACACAAAGTAATCAGCGAATCATTTTCACAACAGTAGACCACAACCAACTAAAATCAAGCATAGCACCAGAAGATTATTAATATAAAACTCTAACATAGGTTTCATAGGATTAAGACATTGCTGCTGCTGCTGCTGCTGCTGCTGCTGCTAAGTCAGCATCAAATTGAGGCTTCCAATTTGTGGTATTACAGCTGAACTAATCAAGAGGGACACAAGTCTATTCTTGTCTACTATGATTTAAAAATCATAGTAACATAGGAGCCATTTATTCCAACAAACTCATGGGGTTCTTAACTGTTTATTTTAATGACTTTCTCTTGAGAATCGAATGGAATCTGGATCTTTTTTCCAGAACAGAAATGCAAGTGCCCATAAACAGCATCTCCCAGGCAACATCATGATGCCATTCACCTTGGCCAGTAGAAGAGCCCTGGGTTTGCAGATTTCCTAAAGACCCACTATGGGGAAACATTCATTCTCTTTCTCTAAGTTTTTCACACCTTAGATGTGAACTGTTCATAAGTATGGAGATGTGGATTTTGTACATGCTTATCTCTCTACAGCACCAGCACATCCCTAAACAAACGATTCAACAGGGCACCTGTTTCCAGGTGAGCTGTGGCTCACTGATGTGCGTGCCCCTTTTCTGTACGGCCCCATTTCTGAATCTCACTTGTTTATGAGACAAGACAACTGCGTGAAATGGTGAACATACAGATTCAGATTTGGAAGACAGGTGTTCAAGTTCAGGCTTGATGCTCTTTTAGCAGTACGAGGTTAAAACGTTTGACCTATGCCTTCATTGTTTGTAAGAAGAAAGTTAAATTCAACTTCAGCAATCTTGAGTGAGTACTGAGCTGAGCTTCAGGGTCCTCATCTAATAAATGGTAACAGCATGTATCTGACATGTTTAGAAAATTAAATAAGATAATACATATGAAGAACATAGCAAAATACCCTGGCACAGAGTAAATGCTCAGGAATCGACTCTTATTAATGTACCTCATATTGGATAAAATATCTGTCTTGCAGGGTAACAAGAGATACATGTGGACTTGGAATAAACACTGTTAAATAAATGGTGGTTTCTGTGGACGGAAGGGGGAGCTGGGACACAGGAGTGAGTGACGTGCTGAGTGCAAGCCAGGAGAGGCGGCCCCTCCTCCCCTCGGCGACGGATGCACTCCCCAGGCTCTTGGGGGTGCTCATGGCTCAAAAGTATGGGCTGATTCCCTCTGTGGGATTTGCCCCAGGATGAAGAGAGTGGCCCACCCAAAGTCACACCCCTTCTTCAGGGCACCCCTGATTCAATGACTGAATGACCTGGAGATGTAAAGGCTGAGCCCTTAGACCTACTTTAGGACAAGTCTGAAGTCTATCCCAGCTCCAGAGTTCCCAAGATCAACTGAAGCTTTCTAGGCAATTGAAATGCAATTCGCCTTCTCCCTCTGCCCAGTTTCTGTCTCTCCTTAAAGGTACTGAGTTCCCAGGAGAGTTCCGCACACAAGTGTGTCTCAGAGTTGGCTGCCTCGGGAAACGTCTTATGGCACCTGCCCAAAGTCAGAAAGCTAATGAGAGACCAAAATGAGATCTGCTAGACAGCAGATCATTCCACAGCACATCTGCCAGCATCATTCCACAATGAACGATCCAGAAGGGTGGGGTGGGGAGGGAGTGAAAGGGAGGTTCGGGAGGGAGGGGGCGTGGGTGCACCTGTGGCTGATTCTTGTTGACAGAAAACCACAAAATTCCATAGCAAATATCCTTCAAATATAAAAATAAAGTGGCAAAAAAAAAAAATGCTTTGAACAAAATATCTGACATTATAAACAGAGCTGTTTTAAAGAACTCTTTTATAAAAACATTTGTGCTTTGATTTATAAATGGAGAAATAACATATCATTTTAACCAAATTAGGTGACTTTAAATATGACTTATTTGTATATATTCTAATTTGTGTAAGAAATATGAATATCAATAAATCTCCCTCACCTTCTTTACTCAGAAAAAAAAAAATGAGCAGAAGAGACTGAGTGAAAGGAGGAACCAAAAGCCCTATAAGGTAACATAAATGATTCCATAAAATATTCTAACCACGTCTCATATGTGGAGCAGAATAAAAATGAAGGAAGATCCTTATTGAAGTTGAGCTGATGAGACACAAGAAAGCAATCATTCCTACTTAGAGCAGAAAACAGGAGGGTGAAGGAAGAGGGGAATTTCCTGGGATGCTTTCCATTTCACTTCAGAAGCAGAGACCAACTGGATCAAAAGGGGCTTCAAAGATAGACAGCTTCTGCCTTTTATTTTATACAAGCGGAAACTGCACCCTGGAGGGTCACTTTGCTCCCGAGGCACAAGGTCACAGAGTAGCCTGGTCTAGGACTCAGTCTCCACTCTTCCAGCTTTGTTTTCAATATGTGATTCTGATACTTTATGTAAGGAGTAACACCCACAAAAAAATTCATATAAATGCCAGCATAAGTATAAAATGTATCACAGGAACTCCCCTGCTGGTCCAACGGCTAAGACTCCACATGCCCAACGCAAGGGGCCCCGGTTCGATCCCTGGTCGGGGAACTGGAGCCCACACGCCGCAACTGACGATCCTGCGTGCCAGAACGAAGATTTAAGACCTCATGTGCTACAACTAAGACCCAGTGCAGCCAAGTACAAAACAAATATTTTAAAAAATTAACCAGTCAATCTAAGACGGAGATGGAAAATTTTTTAAATATAAAAACAAAAAACCAAAATGTATTATGAAACTATGTCTAACTTTTGAATTAGGCATCAGTGTCTCTCCCCGCCCTCCCCACCAATGTGGATGATCGGAACTTGACTACGTTCTGGGTTTTCACAGAATGTCTTTACAAGGAAGGTTAGAGCTCCAGCAATTAAAGTTCACCAAATATTGTATCTTAATGCCCTTATCTCAGAATGAGGACAATAATTACTAACTCATTCAATAGGATGCCATAAAGACTAAATATTTAATGGTAGCAACACATTTTAAATGCCACATAAACAAATACCATAGCGATACACATAGCAACTTCTAGCACGTTGATATTACACAGAACTGATTGAAAAGAGCCCAAGGAAGACCCAGGAACATTTAGACACCTGACTATTTCCAATCAAGAGAGCAAGATTTAAACTGATACACCTAAAGTTTAATCAAGACATCCCTATTCTTAGAAATCCCTGTGTTAGGCAAATCTACCACCAAGGAATCTAAGACTTTTGGGAAAAAATAGGGGAATGGGATAGAAGTTAAAAGAAACTCATGATTATCTTTAAAGTACTTTTAAATTATTAAAATAGAATAGGGCAACCATAATACGTAAGAAATACCACAGACATTTTATAGATTTTGAACTTGTTCCAGTAAGTACTATATCATTCACTTTTATATATGATTTCTGCTTTCTAGAGAACTCTGAGAATCTCTCTGTCCTCTGTTACAATGAAGTAATTATAAATATTATTTGCTAAGAATCACTACCTTCTGTCCTTTCCACATCTGCATTCTTCATCCAAGGTGCTCAAAGAACAAGTTTGGTTTTTAAAGCCTTCACTGTTTTAAACGTTTGGGTAAATTTTGTTTCCCTTGCTTGGAAAAGTGGAGGTGGCAAAAGTGCCTCTGAAGCAGAGCTCAGCCTGGTTTCCCTCACGCCAGGGTCAGGCTTTGGGACCCCTTTGCAGAGAGTTAAAGTTCAGCTCCCTGAATTTTAACAAACCAAAGAGCAGTACTAAGAGCCTTCCATTCCTTTATCAATTCCCAGGGCTTCTTTGAAAAATCTCCATTTCTACTGTGCTATATTTCTACTGTGCTTTTTAAAAATTATCTACTTCACCTAGCCTATTCTGTCTTTTTCTAGTTACATTAGTAATAATTTATAGATGAAACTGTAAGTCAAGAGAAAAGACACACACAAGCAAATTCATGAATATCAGAATTTTGAATAAAGATAAACTGTGGTTAGTAAGCAGATGGCAACAATACTAGTCTAGATAGGTAAGATAATGCGGTGTAAACCAATCTCCCTGTGTGTGCCCAGTCGCTAAGTACTGTCCCACTCTTCTGCGACCCCATGGACTGTAGCCCACCACGCTTCTCTGTCCGTGGGATTTCCAGGCAAGAATACTGGAGAGGGTTATCATTTCCTTCTCCAGGGGATCTTCTCCAACCCAGGGATCGAACGCACATCTCCTGCGTTGGCAGGTGGATTCTTTAACACTGAGCCACCTGGGAAGCCAAACTCATCTGCCTACCAACCAACTATTGGCTTGGGTGAAATCAGCCAGTGACTCATTGATTTATAATGCTCCTACACTTATACACAGATACTAAGATACCTGGCTTCACCAACTCAAGGGACGTGAGTTTGAGCAAGCTCTGGGAAATAGTGAAGGGCAGGGAAGCCTGGCGTGCTGCAGTCCATGGGGTCGCAAAGAATGAGACATGACTAAGCGACTGAACAACAGCAACAACCAAGATACAAAGCGGCATGAAAATTCCAGGGAAATAACATTTATGTTCACTTTCCTTGCAGGAAAATATACAAATGAACGCTGTGGAGGTATTATAAAACACATGTTGGACTAAATCAGCAGTCTTCAAAACAGGTAACCCCTTTCAAAAGGGAGTGTCTAAAGTCTTTTCAAGGAAAATATAGTTTTTTAAGCACACATAGTCTTAAGACATAGTTAGTTTAAAGGAATTGATTTTTGGATGCTAAATATGCAAATTAACACCTTCCCTGAAACATTGAGGGTGGAAATTTTCTCTCAAAGAAAATAATCAAGGATGTAAAATTTTTGACGTTGAAAGTTCGCCATGAAATTTTTTTTTAATGGATGATGATGGCAGGTATCAAATAGTTATGCCAAATATTCTATTGAATTAATTTAAAAGAACGAGTTTCATTTTTAAATCTCAATATCACAATATCTTCAAAATTTTATCTTTTGAAATTGTTCAAACTTATTATTAAAAAGTTTTAGCTGTCAATACAAAACTGTGCAAGAGATTAGACGTTTCTTGATACCCACTAAAGAGATGGTGAGCAAAAAAGTTTGAAAGCCACCAGACTAAATCATGTCAAGGTTTCATTAACCTCTAATATTCTGATATTCAAAATTCTAAACAAGGTGCTCTATATATAAGTCCTACTCTGTCTAGAGTGACACAGAAAGGTTGGGCCTATTAAAGAGCCCTTGGGAGTGTAGGTGAGATTTGAGCAGGGGTTTATGAATGGAAAACAGGAAACTTGAAGAACCCAGGAAATGATGAAGAGGCCCCTGCAGGAGAGGGGAAGCAGATGTGGCCAGGCGGAAAATAGGAAGACCAGGAGCTTTCAGGTCACAAGAAACTTGGGTTCAAATTCAGGTTTTACTACATTTGGGCTGAGCCAGTTTGAAGAAATCTTCATTTCTATTTTGAAGATCAAATAAAGAGATAGAAAAGAAAGTGCTTTTTAAATTATAAACTAACAGCACTTGTTAGTCACTAAGCCCTTTTCAACCAAAAACCATGAGCAGTAGCAGTTTACACCATGGCTGAAAGCATGGGCTCTGGAACCAGTAGATTGTGTTGGGACAGAAGCTGCCAATTCCTGGAGGGACGATCTCAGCCCGGATGGGAGGGAGCGGGCAGGCAACCCAGTCTAGAACAGGGCTTTAGTAATAAAGCTACCAACATGACTCCTTGGTTTCTCAGAAAAAGTATGTGACAATGATCCAATGAACTTCTTAGCTAACAAAGTAGCATATATTTTTTCCCCTTGCTTAAATGTCAAAACTCCAAAAGAACACATCGCAATTTATGCTACAAAGAATATCTTGATGTATTTGGTAAATTATTATTTGGTGGTTAAGGCGGTACATTTGTTAGAAATGATTCTGCATTGCGGTAGGAACATTCTGACCTTCATCTAAGGGCGTTCTGACAATAGGGTACCAAAGACCTCATTATAAAATATCCTGACCTATTACTAACATACCAAACACAGAACCAAAAGCAGCAATATGAGACAAACCCTTTAAGTGCTGACGTTTTTAGTCTTTTGAAAACTGTTACTGGAATATTTTTTAAATTATAGAAGTAATTCATAGTTCCTCATTTATGATCTTTAAAATATATTTTTTACATATATACATACATATTTATATATAAAATACATACATATATATTTATATATATAAATGCAGACATATATATTCATATACATACGTATGTATATAGAAGATAAAGCTGGTCTTCCACACCTACCCCTGACTTTTCAAACCTTGTTCATGACAAGATGCATAGTTTTTCAGAAATTATTTTAGAAGTTAGAAGTTTTGGTTAAAGTCTTGACCAAAATGTAGAAACACAAAGCTCAGAAATGTGTCATTTTAAGAAAAGCATTTAAAAGCCCATGTTTTAACTTCTAAAAAGTCCCAGAACTATAACTACAGGGGAATGCGCCAAATAGATTATACTGCTTTCCAATTTAATTTAAGCATTATATTCGTGCTAAAACTCAGGATATGTTTGCTACTCTTAAGATATTTTCAATACATAATATATATTGAGAAGCAATAGATCAACTTTAGGAATTTTTAAACTTACAAGTGTGTCTGGCCAGTGAGTAGTTGGATCCACCACTAGTCAAACCAAACCCTTCAGGAATCTGACTAGAGCTTCGAGGTCTGGTCAACAGTTTCGGAGGTTCAATTTCAGCACCAAATTCAGCTCCTATCACTCCCAGTAAAACAATAGCCGTAGCTTGCTTCCGTCTTTCCTCATAAGATGTGGAAATTTTTTTCATTTGTGGGACACTTGATAAGCAACCTGAAAACCAAAACATAAGAACAGAAATTAAAAGACTATCAATACATATGATAAAAACATTCAAGACTGCTCGTTCACGAATGAACTGTCTTTTCAATAAATGGCACTGAAATGACTGGTTATCCGTGTGCAAAAGAATGAATTTGGATTTCTACCTCTCATGATACAAGAAAATGAACTCAAAATCAATTACAGCCCTAAATATAGAACTAAAACTAAATAACTTGCAGAAAAAATATAGATTAATATTTTCATGATTTGGGGGTAGGCATGATTTCTTAGATATTATAGCAAAACATGAGAAAATTTTTAAATGTTTTCAAATTGAACTTCAATATTAAACACTTTTGAGCTTCCAATAACATAATCAGGAAACTAAAAAGAACGCACAGACTGAGAGAAAATTGTCAAATGGTATATTTAATAAGAGATTGTATCCAGAATACCTAAGAACCTCTTAAGACAACTCTATATTAAGAAAACCCAGCTTTTAAAATCAGCAACTAATTTAAATAGGCATTTCCCCAAAGATATATGAATGGCCAATATGCACATTAAAGCTACTCAAAATCACTGGTCATTAGGAAAATGAAAATGAAAACCTCAGTGAGATGCCATTTTACATCCATCAGAATGGCTATAATTACAAGGACAGCCCATAACATGTATTGTTGAGCCTGTACAGAAATTCAAAACTCTCATGCATTCCTGGTGGGAATGTAGAATGATACAACTACTTTAGAAAATAGTTTGGTAGTTAGAGTTATAACAGATGGCCCAGCAATCCCACTCCTAGGTATCTACCCAAGGAGGGTAAAAACACATGTACATATAAAGACGTGTACACGAACACCCAGGCTTCCCTGGTGGCCCAGTGGTAAAGAATCTGCCTGCCGATTCAGGAGAAGCAGAAGACGTGGGTTCGATCCCTAGGCTGGGACGATCCCCTGAAGTAGGAAATGGCAACCCACTCCAGTATTCTTGCCTGGAAAATTCCATGAACAGAGAAGCCTGTGGGGTGCAGTCTATGGGGTTGCAAAGAGTCGGACACAACTGAGCAACTGAGCGTGCACAATGATTGTCTACAACAGCATTACCCACAAGAACCAAAAGGCAGGAACAACAAAAGTCCATCAGTGGTTAAATAGCTAAACAAATGTGCTACATTCATCCAATAAAATATTATTCAGCAATAGAAACGAATGAAACATTAATACATGGTGCAATATGGATGTAAATATATGTACACAACCAACTTTATAAAATCCTAATATTTTCCATAAGTGTTTCAGATTTTAAAAAATAATTCAGTTCAGTTTCAGTCACTCAGTCGTGTCCGACTCTTTGCAACCCCATGAATCACAGCATGCCAGGCCTTCCTGTCCATCACCAATTTCCGGAGTTCACTCAGACTCACGTCCATCGAGTCAGTGATGCCATCCAGCCATCTCATCCTCTGTCGTCCCCTTCTCCTCCTGCCCCCAATCCCTCCCCGCATCAGAGTCTTTTCCAGTGAGTCAACTCTTTGCATGAGGTGGCCAAAGTACTGGAGTTTCAGCTTTAGCATCATTCCTTCCAAAGAAATCCCAGGGCTGATCTCCTTCAGAATGGACTGGTTGGATCTCCTTGCAGTCCAAGGGACTCTCAAGAGTCTTCTCCAACAACACACTTCAAAAGCATCAATTCTTCGGTGCTCAGCCTTCTTCAAAGTCCAACTCTCACATCCATACATGACCACAGAAAAAACTATAGCCTTGACTAGACGGACCTTTGTTGGCAAAGTAATGTCTCTGCTTTTGAATATGCTATCTAGATTGGTCATAACTTTCCTTCTAAGGAGTAAGCGTCTTTTAATTTCATGGCTGCAGTCACCATCTGCAGTGATTTTGGAGCCCAAAAAAATGAGCCCAAAAAGTCTGACACTGTTTCCACTGTTTTCCCAAAAATTAACTAATGTGGATACAGCTAGTCTACTATGGGTTATATCTTGACTTTACTACACCTCTCTCTTACCCTAGAGGTCACCATGATTCTGACCTTATCAAATATTTTTTATCTATTATATAATCATATCAATGTTACCTGAAATGTATATTTTCTTGCCTTGAACCATGCTTGTGTTCTATCCATAAACTCTGGGTATATGGATGAATGAAAACCAGTAGGTAGGTAGGTAGGTAGGTAAACAGGCCAATAGACAAACTCTGAACTAAATTTGCTCATAGAGGTTTTTGAGTGTACGCCCATGGGTAAGATTGAACTATTATTTTCTTTCTATGTACTATTCCTGTTGGCTCTTGGTAGGAATATAATACATGTCTCTAAAACTGGGTTAACTTTTACTCCCCAGTCCTCTGAAAACAGTTAAAGAATCATTGAAGTTAGATGAAATTATTTACAATTATCACGGCCTGTGGGCTTCCCTGGTAGCTCAGATGGTAAAGAATTTGCCTGCAATACAGGAGACCAGGGGTTCAATCCATGGGTCAGAAAGAACCCCTGGAGAAAGGAATGGCTACTGACTCCAGTATTCTTGCCTGGAAAATCTCATGGACAGAGAAGCCTGGTGGGCGACAACCCAGGGGGTTGCAAAGAGCCGGACACGATTGAGTGACCACCACTGACAGCGCCTGTGTCAGGAGGACCCTCTTCTGGATCAGGAGGTAGCGGACGCAGGGGTGGGCAAGGCGTAGGGTGGAGGAAAGAATACTGTTGTTGTTGTTGTTATGAATTAATTTTCTGTAATAATTATTTGGCTTGATTTTCCACTAAATTCTTAAATCATTTCAGATAGCTTACAGTTTTAGAATTATGCATTTCATCCAAGTTTTTAAAAGTGTTGGTCTGAAGTTATTTAGACTGTTCTCTATGATTTAAAAAATCTCACTTGTATCAGTTGCTATGAATTCTTATAAGTATTGTTTACTTGTGCCCAGTTACTAAGTCGTGTCTGACTCTTTGCAACCCCTGGACTGTAACCCGCCAGGCTTCTCTGTGCATAGAATTTTCCAGGCAAGAATACTGAAGTGGGTTGCCACTTTCTACTGCAGGGGAAGGAGACTTTCCTGACCCAGGGCCTGAACCCATGTTTCTTGCATCTCCTACATTGGCAGGTGGATTTTTTTTTTTTTTTTACCACTAGTGCCACCTGGGAGGCTTGTGCCTTCTCAATATTATTTTCCCTGCCCTCTTGATCAGTTTTTCTAGAAATACACTTCCTACCAGATTTCCAAAAGTACCCTGGTTTTGATCTGTTTCATTGCTTTCTATTTCACTCATTTCTGCTGTTACTTTTACTATCTCTCTTCCTCCCACTTTCCTTAGGTTTTCTCTCTATTCTCTCTTTCTCTTTGTTTCTAGGTTCCCAGATTGAACCCACCTCACTTCATTATTTTCTATTATGTTTAACAGAGAGTCACAGAGTGGCATCCAGTTTCCTCCTCTCCTTTAATAATACAACCTCCACTTTGACTGAGTAACAATGTATTCATATTCTTTCAATAGTCTTGCAGGAACTGAGAAAGCCTGGCCTTAGGTATTTTAAGTTCTCTTTGCTCATAGGAGCCAAAGCCTGCTTCTGAAAAGCAGCTAATCATTTCAGTCGAGATTACTGCATTTCTGTTCCGTTACTTGTCCACAAAGATACTATCTTTCTTGAGCCTAATTATGCCTTGTTGGTTTTCTATTTGAATAGTTTATCCATCATAGCTGTACATGGGGTACAGAGGGATTTCAAAGGCAAACTTCTGGAGCCATCCTGATTTGGAGGTCAGATTTCTGTCTTTCTAATTTTAACCCAGTTTTTCTTGTCTCTTTCACCCCATTGTTCTATACATTAATTAAATCAATACAATGGGCCCACAGAGCAGTATGGCAACTAAGAAATTAGCAACAGGGACTTCAGAATACTTCTAGATATTTTTATTTTGTCTCTGTGGAGACAAATTTCTTCCTTTGTTATTCTATACTACTGCAGGAAAGGCAAGGGGATGAGAACAGGGAGGGTTTAAGGCGTACCAAACACCAGAGGTCTTCATATAGCAACCTGAAGAATTTTCATGTTAGGCTAACAGAAAGCTGTTGAACAGTTTTTGTATAAGCCGGTGTCATGAGATTCATGGTCAGAGAGATCATGATAGCAGAAGCATGGGAGGTGATGGTGGTGGTTTAGTCGCTAAGTTGTGTCTGAATCACTGTGACCCCACGGACTGCAGCCTGCCAGGCTCCTCTATCCATGAGATTTCCCAGGCAAGAATACTAGAGTAGGTTGCTATTTCCTTCTCCACGGGAATTTCCTGACCCAGGGATCAAACCCAGGTCTCTCTTGCATTACAGGCAGTCTTCTGTATTTCAAGTGGATTCTTTACTGACTGAGCCACCAGGGAAGCCCCAGAATGGGAAGGTAGATTGGGAGGTAAAAGAAGATTGGTGTCAAGAAGAACCAAATGAATAACTGGTGCAATTGCCTTCAGAGAAGGCGATGGCACCCCACTCCAGTACTCTTGTCTGGAAAATCCCATGGACAGAGGAGCCTGGTGGGCTGCAGTCCATGGGGTCGCTAAGAGTTGGGCACGACTGAGCGACTTCCCTTGCATTTTTCACTTTTGTGCATTGGAGAAGGAAATGGCAAGCCACTCCAGTGTTCTTGCCTGGGGAATCCCAGGGACGGCGGAGTCTGGTGGGCTACCGTCTATGGGGTCGCACAGAGTCTGACACGACTGAAGTGACTTAGCAGCAGAAGCAGCAGAATCAAAAGATGGCTGATGCAATGATCAAGTGGAGGACAGTGAGTAGCAGAATTCACAATTCACCCCTTCAGTTAATCATTTGTCATATAAGAATGGGGATCTAGCGTATGCATGGCATTATGCAAATATGAACTAATGAATTCATATGGGAAGAATTAAGATAAATGAATAGGCATAAGAAACGCAAAGTCCCCATCCCCACTGATCTTAAAGGCGACTAAACAGGAATTAGAAACGTAATGGTGACAAAACCAGTAGGAACTTCATGGTCTAAGAGAACAGTATGTGTAAGAACCTAGAGCATAAAGGGATTTGCTGATTTCTACTGCAAGGATAGGTAATGGGGCTGGAACATTGTAAGTCAAGAAGGGAGAGGTAAAAATGAGGGCAAATCACAGACGACTCTACTGGTCACACCCCCATCTTGCCATCCTTTGAACAGCGGAACTTAGGGGTTTAGAAAGCCATTCTGCGTGTGTATGAAGGACGCTGGGTATGAGGTGATCAATAAAGACGGTGTTGCAGAAATGAAAGCAACAGGTTAAGATTGGTTTGCTGTTGAGATGTTAAATAGGAGATGCAGAGAAGTGGATGGCTTCTAGATCCATGGTGAGCTCTGGGTAGCTCATAGAAAACACTGCAGAAAGATACCAGATATCATGCGCTAAATTCTTCTAAAAATCCAAATTAACTGAAGCAAAAGTAAAACAAAATTTTTAAAGCCCTTGCAAGAGAGATAGGTCTGCTCTTTCTAGAAATTAAATTAAAAAAAAACAACAACACACACACAACACCTAGAACACAAAGCTTCTTAGCAAACTTAAATTCCATTTATTTAGCTCTGCTGAAGGCAGAATAGGATGTGGGCTGAATCTAAGAAATGGAAATGGCAAGACAGTATAAAGAATTTAAGAGTCCGAAAGGAATCACTGAGTAAGAAGGTGGCATTAAGGTACTTAAGGAAAAAAGGGGGATTAGTTATTAAGGTGGTAACATCAAAGAGTAGTTATTGTTTATTTGGAGTCCAAGAAAAGTTTGGTGCAATTGAGAACACAAAAGATTTGTTCCTGTCATTGTTATAGTTTCTTAGCTTCTGCATGTTACATTTTACTGTTTAAAAAAAAAAGTTAATTTAGGAAATTTGCCACTAAGGCATGTATAGAAAGACAAAATCTTATACAGCTCTGTCTTATACATGACACAACAGAGAATAGATTTATCTTTAAAACTATTCTAATTCTTTCACATAAAATTTTAGTTATTATTTCCCTAATTTGCTTTATTTTGTTTGGTGTATTTCAAATCACACACAGGCTGCTTTATAACATTCCCCAATGTTACAAACTTATAATTTTCAGAGTCATGTTAAGTCATATTTCATGAATTACATTTTTTATAAAAAGTCTCAATTAAAAGGTTTAAAAATATTTTCATAACGTAGCTATGTCTTCTAATCACATACCATAGTATGCACCTCTATTTCTTCATGGGTGTTTTTTCTGATTTTTTAAGACAAAGAGGAAATGTTAGTAAAAGTGAGTACAGATTCAAAGTATGACACTAATCTGTGATAGTTTATACTAATCAAAGGAGGAAGACACCCTAAAAGCTCAACCACACTAAACAGGAAGAGAAATCAATCATCCCTGCCTCTGGTGTTTAGAAGGATGAAAATGGACCCTAATTCCAGACAAAGTGATATGTTATAGTTTGATCATCTATACCTCAGTACATGCAATTAAAGCCAACTTTATTTGTGGGGAAGAACAGACAGCAGGAGTGCGAGCTGGGTGCCAGGGCCTCTAGATTCAAGGAGCACGTATTTTATTCTTTGCATAGTCTTCTGGAAACAGGAAGCCAACCAAGCTCCCCTCCCCCCGTGTCTCAGCAAGAGCGTGCTCCGTAACAATAGTTCAAAGGAAAGCTCTATTCTGCAGTTGCACTGATTGTTCTGTCAGCTGACCTCTGCAGAAGGGAATTGCTAACCGCTGCCTGGCTCCTCAGCTGACAAATGAATGATCGCGGCTCCATCTATTTTCACTATGGCTGCCTCTAGCCCAGGTGCTCAGACAGAGAGCCCGGTGTGACATCTTAGATCAAGATGAATTGGCACAAACTCCTGATCCAAGATTGTTTTATACCATTTAATTTAGTTTCTTCCCCTGCCTGGATGAGCACAGCTCTGGTTATGGATTTCTATTCTAATGTACTGAAGCAGGCCCTGAAAGAAGCAATGAAGCAGCTGCCGGAGCAGGGGGCTGCGGGGATACTGATCAATAGGCAAGGCATTGACCCCAGCCGGTCAGCCTCCGCAGCGGCCGCGGCTCCGAGGGGGCGGGGGCGCGGGGCACACACGGACGGCTTCCATAGGAAATGGAACAACAGGGGCATTTGGAGGGCTCCACCTCCACCCCGGGCCCCCACCTTCTCTAGGTTCCTTTTGTTTAATTACCTCAGTCTTGTCCTAACTCTCACTCGTTCAAGGAGGAATTGATATTTTGGGGAAGTTTTACTAATGTTCTTTCAAACTGCCCTGGGTAGATTTTATTCTTTAGCTAACAGCAAGAATCATAACAGGTGCCCTCTGCTAAGTGGCCAAAATAGGAAATCTTAATTAGCTGTCAAGTACCCTACTTGGTGTAATTTAAAGTTTGGCATTGGCTCAGGCTCATAAGAACGCTGTCCAACTGGCTCTGAACACTACTGATGCTGAAATTCCATGGTATTTAATTTTTATCAGCACTCAGATCTGAAAAGATGATAGCTCTTTGTTAACAGGGACAGAAGTCAGGACAAGAGAAGGATCCCCTAAAAGAGACACTGACTGATTAGTAAATGTCTAAGGTGATAGAGGCCCATCCCCGCTACTATTCTAACAACCACCTAACAATTTCTGATTCTTTTTTTCAAATTTGGAAACATTGAAAATCACTCGCTTTGCCTGTTTTCTCCTAAATAATACAAGATATACACAATTAACTGCAATGTTTTCCTACAAATAGACAACCAAATGGGAGATTCTGAGATATTAAAAAATAAAATAATTCTGGAAAAGTAGATCTTTCTACAGTTTCATTTGTCTCATGAAAATTTGGTGTTTTTTCACAGAGACATGGGTCCATTTAATCATGCTAAAGGGTGACATGGAGATCCATTTTCTTGACAGGACGGTTGATCACCCTATCACAGTAAGAAAATTAATACCTTCAACTAGCCCTGTGTGGAAAACAGAAGCTACATGCAATGGTAAAGGACATCAATGTTCTATATTTGAAGCTGCAAACAGAATACTTGTTCTGTGTGAAAATAATGTTTCCTCATTATTGGGTGGCTTTAAACAAAATATGAGCCTTTGATTTTATTAAAACAACTGTTTAATTCATACAGTGTTCCTCAAAAGTACATAATTGTCTTTAGATTTAGCATAATTGACTCTAGATTTTCAGGAGCAGGAGTAAACCCTTTACTTACAGCTTAACTAGAACACAGGTAAAATATTTGAGAAGTTTAAGCTATTTAAAGGGCTGTGAGATATTGATTGCTTCATTTAAAAAGCAGTCAGAGAGTGCAACCGAGAGGTCAAGATAAATTTAACAGTTTGAAGCACTTTACTAAATAACTCTAAAGATCATGTTAATTGGCTTTGTGCAGTTTCAGGGTAAAATTAATTTTATCCTAGCTTACAATAAAAGGATTAAAAGACATATTAAGTTCTTCAGTTTTAACTGGAATAGGAATCAATGGATTTGAATTAAGGCTAACGGCGGTTTTATGAGAGATGGCCTACCAGCAGACACTTTATATCTGCTATTAGCCATATATTGATGGGGCGCTATTATTGTGTTAGGTATTAAAACCTTTGAGAAGAAGATACCACCAATTACTACTCTGAGAATATACTTTAAGAATTGGGTGATTTGACCTGGAAAAACTGTCATCAAAAATTTGATTCTTTGTTTAGGGTTCAGTATCAGATGCTTATTATAGCCGACTTATCTATGTTACAATATCTATAATTTTAGTAAAAATAAATGAAATGATGCAGTTAAATTCAATCAGAATTCATGTCAAGATTATAACTATATTTAAAACCATATCACGAGCGTATCAGTAGGGTTTTTTCAAACCAAAACATTACATCCAGATTAATTTTAGCATACCGATGTTATGTCAGAAGTTCCTGGCAATAACAGAGTCCAAGTAACACTCATAATGATACAAATATATTCTGAATTCAATATAAATTTTTATATACTCTAAAACATCACTCTCAAAATTCAGAAATGTCTATTATAATAAAATAAAAATACAATTAAAAATTTTTTTTCTTCACTCTTTCATTATTTAGTAATATGTTTTGGAACTACATCATAGAAAAACAAATTGCTTTTACTATGCACTTGCCTAGCAAAGCAAAAACTACAACTTGTAGTTATTAAGGTATAAGTGTTATATATTAATAAGGGCTTTGTAAGCCTTTATGGGAATGATTGGGAAAAAGTAATTGCAAGATCTCACAGCAGAAAACTAAAGGACAGCAGGCAAAGACTATGTATAATACTAATTTGGATTAAGTTAGAATGTAGTTTTTGTTGTAGCTCTTTACAACTCTTTTATTTGCAATAAAGTATATTTACTAATATTAGGTTATGATTGATTATTAAAGAACAACAGTAAATTTAGCAAAGTGAAATTTATTAATATTGGCAATCTTAAAGACAAGAGAACTTTCAGAATTGAGACATATGATTTACTATTTATAGTGTGCAGCTCTGCAAATATTACCCAATAAAATTATAAAAAATTTTTCTTTTTTCAGACAAGTAAAATATTCTTCTAAGTTTTCATTTTTATCTGTTTCTCTTTTCTCAGTCCCAATGACATATTAAACGTGATGTGGTATTATTAACTGATATTATGAAAAACATTAAATTGTATATTAAGTAGAGCTTAAAACAGTACAGGACAACAAAATATGTCAAATGAAAATATATTTTAATATATTTTTGAACATAAACAGAAGAACCTAAAAGAAACTAAATTTTCAAATGTGAGTTGAGTTCTGTTTCTGAGAGGTATTTCAATCAAAATAATTTCAACTTCTGACTACTATCTAAATTGATATATCTACTTGCCTAATGGAATATTAATTTATTTTTAAGATATGCTTTTTAAATAATCATTATACAATGCTAATCAAAAATGTTAATTTTACAATACATATACACATTAGAGTACATAATTATATGTACACACATAAGTATAGAACATTTTTAGCTTTAATGTCTTGATACCCTCAGCTAAAACTGTATTTTTGAGATTTTAAAATGAGTAATCTATGTTTTAAGTCATACTGAGAAAAATATTGACCCTCAGTGGAGTTTTTACAATTGTAAATAAATTGTTCCCACATGTTTAGCTGAAATATTTTCCATAGCTACTGGCTGCTACTTTTAGGGTTGCTTAAGATAAAGCACAGCACAATAAAAATGTCAAATTTTACTCCATATGCAATTGTTATCGTCTAAATAAGCTTTATTAGCTATTTATATCTTTAAATAAGCAAAAATCTTTTGATATTTATTTTTAAGACAAGTTGATTTTAAAAAGGTATAGTATTCCAAAAACTAGATTTCAGCTATCCAATATACTACAGCTGAATACTGTAGTATTAGTTGAATACTTCAAAGATGCATTTGTTACGTGGGAACAGAAAAAGACATAGACTGGTAACATTCCAGCACGTGAAAAAGAATGCAAAGATCTCACACTCTTTGGTGGTGAATCCAGGTTTCATAAGCTCATAAGGAGAATCTATGAGTCCATGCCACTGATAACATATGTAATTAAGTTCCTTAAGCCATAAGCTTTTATATGAATGTTATATATTATTTTCACTTTTGTTGGCACAGCTTAGAGCACAGCAACATCTTTCAACTTTTACAAAACGTGGCAAATAAATTTTGATGATATGGAAAAACAAAATGGCAAATGGTTCTTTGGCCAACGTGTACATTTCTACCTGTGCTTCTGAAGTAAATAAAACACGGAAGTTTTTGAATCTTCCTCTCCCCTTGGGAGGGACGGAAGGAGAAAAGATGTATTGATTAAAAATGCAAACATGGGAACTTCATAATTTATTTCCAAACTCACATTATTACCAAAGCTAGTGCTGCCGGTGTGTGCAGAGAAAACTCTCCGTATCAGCACAGTCATTTCCACTACTGCATTAAGAATATGTTCCAGCTGCTCGGTGGCACACCTGCCAGAGTCTTCCTCACGCCTACGGATGGAGCATATGGAAGCTACTCCCCAAATGTATGAGGCCTTCGCTGTTTTTGTTGCTGCTGCTCCAATCCCCCCCTCACTTGAACACTGAAGTAAACAAACATGCTATTAATTTGTATGCATGCTCGACAGCCCCCTGCTGGACCATAATAGTTTCTGGAAACACATACATCTTTCTGTGGCTGCTGATGAAGCCGTTTTAAAACAGTGCCTCTCCTCACACAGAGATGTACTGTGTGTGTGAGCACTTGACAAAATACTTCAGGTCTATTTTCTACACAATAAGATAGAAGCAAAAGAAAGGAACACTCCAAAATGATCTTCTTTTTCAAAGGAAATTTAATATCATCACTATCTTAGGGGTACGTCAATTATTTTGATAATAAGAAACCTTAGCCAACTTGTATGTTTTTTAGAGCAATTCTTTTAACAATTTCTTATCCCTAACACAGACAAGTTCTACACTTAATTTCCACAAACAGCATTATCTTATTTTTCTCTTTACTGTCTACCTGATCATCAAAAATCCATTTATTTCCTTTTACTTTTAGTGCAAACATTCAAATTTTGGGAGAAAATCGGATTTAAAAATTTCCAAATATCTATCTAAGGCATGTATGTAATCAGGAATCTTGCAGCTAAAAATTATCAAGAATAATGTTCAATCCTTGGTTCACTTTACCTTTCAAGGGTGAATGTGAGATACAGGTCAAGTTTTAAAAACCACGGATTGTAACATTAAGAAGACCATTATTAGCTTTTTCAGAAGGAAAGAAATATTTCAGAAATAGTGGTTTGTGGCTTGTAAAATTACATAAGTCTGAAAATACAGCAAATAATTCTTAATTTTTTCAGGTTTAGAAAAAGGCAACTTCTGCAATGACATTTACTTGTAAAAATACTGGAATAGACACGATGATGTGCTTCTTTGAAAGATCAGATGGAACCCATGAGCCAACATTTGGTGGACTGTTAGAACACATTCTACGAAGATTTTCATATGTGTGCATTACAGCACATGGAGAAATAAACTGTTACCCCTGAGGGCATTCTTATTCATAAAGTGACAAGTTACTTATCGGACTCACTTAAAACATGTTTTCACCTAGGTAATGTCTATCAACTCAGTGAGATAAAACCAGATCAAAAGGAATAACTGCCTTGTTCTACCTAGGAGAGGTTAACAAGTATATCTGTTCATTTATAAGAAGTACTTGCAGTATTCATATTTTTGAATTAATATACATTTGGTCACAATAATTTAACAATGACATCACTAAAAGTTATCATTTAAAATGTTTCTTTTAAATATTTAAAATATTTCTTTTAAATAAATTAGAACTTCTAAAGGATTTCTTGCTGTTATTTTTCTCAGTAGATTACAATGTTTTCTCTAATTTTGAGAAATAATTTACTTATTCACATGCTATCTTTTTTCTTCTGCTTTCTTCACTCTAAGTGTTAAGCAGAAGTAATAAAGCAGAGTCAGGTACAATAGAGCATCTTGGGAATTAATGACCACAACTTTGAAATAATAGCAGATCTGGGGAAATGAGTGGCAGTGAAGCCGCAAGTAAAGTTTTATAGGAAAGACTTTAATAACCTAGTGTACAATTAGCAGAAATACATATGATTTTATCTTTTTAAAAGCATCAGATGAGTTATTAAAATTTGATATAGATTAACATACAATTCTTAACAACTAAATATAGAAACTTAAAGGAGAAATAAAATGAGAAAGAGATAAGTAAAGAAATTTAAAAGAGAAATAAAAAGGTCAAATATATCTTCGACTTTTAACTTACTAATCCTATTAATAAATGATCAAAAAAGCAAAGTTTTGAAAAAGGAAAAAGCAAATAAGCACAAATTAACTAAGCATTAGTACTAACAGTCTAAAATCCACTGACAAAATAAACCATAGCCCCAAACTGTTAAGAATACACTCATTATTAGCCCGAACCTAAAGAAAAAGGAGACCTCCTATAGCCTAAGGAATACACATGTGTGTAAATGACATATTAGCACATTTTTTTCCAAAGAGACTTCTAACTAGTTTCAGAGAACTTTAAGAAAAAGACAACCTGAATTGCTTAAATCGCTACAAAGGACTTTAATTTCTAATCTCTACATATTTATGCTTTCATCATGTTTTAAGCTATATGTAGACAGAAGAATTATGTGCCTTTTAAATTATTACAGATAATATTTAAATTGTGTTACATTTTCTCATTTTACGACAGGGATAACTAGTCTATCAATTGGCTCTAGTTGTTATTTGCCAATGCTTTTGTCACAGATCTTTTTTCTTTGACTATGTACCTTCTCAAATAAGCATGGAAGTGCAAGTGTTAGTTGCTCAGTCATTTCTGACTCTTTGAAACCCCAGGGACTGCAGCCCGCCAGGCTCCTCTGTCCATGAAATTCTCCAGGCAAGAATACTGGAGTGGGTAGCCATTCCCTTCTCCAGGGGGTCTTCCAGACCCAGGGATAGAACCTGGGTCTCCTGCATTGCAGGTAGATTCTTTACCATCTGAGCCATCAGAGATGTTCTTTCATGTAATTGTGGTATGTGATTTCCTATTAATTAGTTAATTCCATTTGTAATTTGGCTCTGAGTTGCCTATCTTGCACATATCAAACTAAAACAGCCTTTGAGTCTTGAGTTTTGGCAAAATCCTTCCAATGTTTAACTGAAAAGTTAAGCATATACACTTAGACAACCTGGATATCGAAGTCATTGATTAGTTACAACTATGGATTGTGAGAAGCTACCACTCCTTAAGTGAACACTGAGAACAAAATTCAGTGTCAACCTATGCATGCGTGCGTTCAGACAGTCAGGGTTTTAAGATGCCATGCTATTTTAAAGACTTTAAAGAAACAAACAAACAAAAAAACCTGCTCCTGCTACATGACAACACATAATAATTTCCTCAAAATTCTACCTGACTCACTCAGATCATTAGGTTACTCAGGAGTTGTGAAGAGATAGCTTTATAATCTCTTAATTCATTTTTTATTAAGACAGAAAGTTCCATATGTAAAAACCTAGAAAATACATATATATTGATGCTTCATGCATACGATTTTTCTCAAATAAAACTGTTTCTCCCAGTATAGCAAAATAAAAAATGAATATGTTTCTAATAGTTTACACAATGTTTTTGATTTCTACAAAATACTGTTATAATGACATAATTATATTCTATATAATCACTTTTCTTTTACAAAAGCAGATAAACAATTAAGAATTGAAGGGAAAAGGAAACACACCAGAAGTAGCATGTGTGAAAACATCTCCTAGGTCCAAGATTAGATGACTGTTAGTGGGAAATTTCAGAATTTTAGAGAAAAGGGGGATCACAGAGTTCTTCAAACCAAACAGACCCACATTTCCTAGATAAGGAAGGTCGGGTCGGTTAAGTGTTGGAGTGACCAGCTGAAGGGCACAAAGAGAGGGGGCACTCGTGGCATCGCTGCAGACTATCCAGACTCTTCCTCGGTTGTAAGCCAATGTTTTGTTGCATAGAAACTAGTCAATATTTGACACTTGCTCCAAGATAAATCTATACTAGGTATCTTCAAATGCTACATAATATAAAACATTTCTTAAAAATTTAATGAGAAAATAAAATTCATAATTAGAAAAAAGTCAAAATAAGTTTTGGCCTATAGTATATTAATAATGTTATATTAATTTTCTACTGGGGTTGTCCATAACAAATGTAGAAATTTGGGGGAAGTTATTCTATCAAGCATATGAAGTAACTAGATTAAACTGGACTTTACATGGAATACATATATATGGCATATTGAAACATACTGAAAAAATACAAAGTACTGAGCAATTGTTACACTATTGAATAATACATTATTTTAATATTTTGTCTTCAAAAAGTAATACTGTTTATACTCAGTATATGGAAGAAAACACTAATTAAAAATACAACTTTAAGTTTTAGTTATCTCTACATAGCCTCCATGTAAGTTAATGTCTACTATAAGCCAATATGCACAAATATTTTCCTAACTCACATACTGAATGCCAAATGTTGCAAATAAATGTATGATCATTTCCAAAGTTCATGTCGTACTATCAGAGAACAGCTTACAGTCTCCATAAGGGTTAAGACAATCATTTTCTACTGCATACTAGTGCTATTCTAAGCCAATAGTGTGTTTAAATCCACACCAATGAAATCAATACAGCACTGTTCTATTCAAGGTGAGACCAAATAAACCTGTCTGAAGCTTTGAGAAATAGGCTTTGCAGTATACTTTGAGTGCTAAATGCCTTTCAGTCCAGAGATCTGTCATTAAATAATCATTAGCCATCATTCACTCTTCCTAAAAAGCTTAACACCTAAACTTGTTCAGCATCCACTAAAGCGTTAGTATAGACTACCAAGTAAGTGCTCATTAGCACTTAGGGATGTTTTTCAACCGCTCTGTTTTAACCATGCACTGTCTTATTCAAAAATACCCCAAATATTAACACGTACTCACCACTAGCTTAGAGGATGATTTATTCAAATGATTAGTAAAAAGGACATCAATATAGTGATCAGCCTCTTGGACAGCATGGCATAACCCACAGAGTTAAAATCTACTGTTTTCTGTCTGATTTAGCCAAATAAAATCTGATGTCTTCCCTAGCATTCAGTATTATATATAATTCAGCATCACATATAAGTGGAACGAAATTAAGCTAATTACAACAGAGAATTCATCAGGAAGTAATCTTGGCTTTGATCTCGAATGTATTTTAAAATACTACTTCTTTTATCAATGCTATTCATATCTTTTTCAATATATAATCATCTCAGTCGCTGAGTATCAAACATAATGGGTCCTGTATTATTTTAGGTATCATGAGGTACAGAGAAAATTAGGATGTATTCATCCTCTTTCTATTACCTGAAAGATTAAATAAATAATATAGAATGATCTATATTTAGTAATGTTTTTGGACTGTATGTGTAAATTTGATGGTCAAGGTAATTTTCTCTGTACTTACATAAGTTAATTCTTGTTCACTATTATACTAATCCTCTCAATTTCAAGCTAATATTAATGAAAATGTCATTTCTGAAAGACATTAATTCATTTTTCTTTTTTAAAAGCTCAAATAAAAATATATGGCCAGATACTTAGGATCTCATTTACAGTTTTACAACTTACCACTTTCAATATAGATTTCAACCTAAATGAGAGTCATGATACTATGTGAACATTTTATTTAACTGGATGACATTTGATATCTTCCCAGGAATATTTAGATAACTAATTCTTTTAGCTTAATAGCTCACTTTAGGTACTTTAAAATGTCAAACACACATAATAGAAATACAAACAGTAATAGACACTTTCTAGTCTTTTAATTATCAGCCCATTTGATCTATAACTTCTTCGTTTTTCTATCAATACCCCAAAATGAAGTTTCAGCTGCTAAGATACAAGTAAGTATTACACTGCTTGGATAGCTTGAGAAATGTAATATCATAATATTATATTTCAATGTATAAAACAATTCAAGGCTCAGAAACTAAAGAAGGTTATATAAACCAAATCTCATCACAGATAATTTTAATGGTCAAATTTTCCCTTAGAGGTAGCACTGCAATATACTTTCAATATACCATGGACTATAAAACTCACCATTCCTTTTCACTTGTTAAGGTACATTGAGAGCAACATTGAGCAACTAAACAGTTAGCTAAAAACCAGTAACAGTCTAGTCATTATAAAAAGGAGACACTTCTTTGGAAAAATTTGTTAAAAAGTAGTAAAACTAAAACTTATCAGCTTATGTAAAAGTATAAAAGTACAGTGTGCAGATAATAAGCGAAAAGGGTAATATTCAAAATCAGCATATTATCTATATAAATTACACTTTCATAGGAGAACTTTGACTCTCAAAAAAAGCTGAAAAGTTTTTCAATAAATTAATAAAAATAGAAAGTTCTGCAATTATAACAATTTGCCAGAAAATGTAGTATTTTTTTAAAAATGTATAACCTATAAAAGTCGTACCACTGGACTTGACTTTGACCTCACCCTCCTTGAAACAGGTAAACTCTTTCAGAATCGCAAGTAAGTTCCCTGTACATGTACGGCTGAGCCCCTTTGCAGTCCACCTGAGACTATCACAACATTGTTAGTTGGCTATACTCCAATACAAAATAAAAAGCTTTTTTTAAAAAGAGAACCTCAGGCAAATTCTTATTTTTTTCAATCTACAAAACACTGCTAGCAAAGTCAGCGAAGACTGACAAAGCACTTTCATCCCTTTCAGAATCTGTACCACGAATCTCTCACTGCTAATCCCTTACTGACTGCAGAATCAATATTTACACCATCTATTTGTACCAATCAACATTTATGCTACAGTAAATTTTAAGTAATAAGTTTTATTTTTAATCATTACAATTGTTTAATTACTGTAAAACAAAACTGATTTATTATCTATACAATTAAATTTAGCCTTTTTTTTTTAAGGTAAAAATAAGAAAAGGGATTTTATTTGCCTTCCTAGCAATACAATTGTTTTGTATATACTAAACAACTACATTGTGAAAAAGAAACAAAATGCTGTTTTCAAATAATTCATGCCTTTAAAAATATGTTAGATTAACTGTTAATACAAAAATATGATCAATAAAAGCAATTCATTCTTGACTCTCAAATCTCACTGGGTATAGGTGAAACTTCAATAAAACCAGTACTCTTTTGGATTTTACATTTTGAAGCATGATTACTATTTTATTGAAAAGTGTATAGGAGTAACAACACTATTTTAAATTACAGTCATTTTGAAACTAAGTTGCAACTTATACTGATTCCTTATGAACAGACTAGGTTCTTATTGGAAATCAATTGGAAGGTAGGTAAAATTAGATAGCCATGGTTACCAGAATATCAATAAGAGACAGCAATATACAATTCTAAGTCTTATGCTGAAGTAAAAAGATACTAAAATTTTTGCAAGCAAATGTTTAAGATGCAAAATGTATTTCCAATCATATAGAATCTGAAATATACAATAATGAAAAAACGTTTTCATTATTTCCATCAAAATCATTACCAAAACTGGATTTTATTTTATGTTTTTCATTTGAATGTTCTAAACACTAAAATAACTACACTAAAATGTAAGGACATAAAATAGGCAATTTAAGCTTTATCACATTTCAAATATTTAATTAATGTAGCTAATAAAAGGTAAATTTAAAAAATTCAAAAAAGATAGTGAATCTGCTATACTCAATCTCAGAGTTGACTGTATAAAATTAAGATAAGAAATAGAAAACAGAGGGACGAGTTCATGACAAACATATTTAAATGTCACTGTACCCAGAATTAATTCAAAAAGCCAAACTTAAAACATAACTGTTCCTTATGGGATATTTTCAAAGCACATTATATGATAAATTTATACTTTTAAGTTTTAAAATCAATAACAGATCAAAATCTTCACATTCAAAAATAAAGCATACAGAGTTTTAAGATATATAAACATAATAGCTGACAACAGTACAGTGCTTCTGAAAACTGTTCTAGCTTCGCTTTTGAATTTTTCATTCTTTGTTAATTACCACTGGATCTACTTAGGCTTATTTGGAAAAAGGTATAACTATAAAATATTATAGAGTATACTAATATATACTAACAATTCATCCTATTTACTCTTTAAGCGTAAATGTAAAAAAAAGAAAGACATACCTATAAGGTACCTATAATCACTGAAATCTTTTTTTGTGAAAAAGTATTGAAAGAATTCAACAGCATAATTGTTAGTGTCAGGCAAGAGTCACATTCCACTCAAAGCTATTAAGCATGCATTCCTTATCCTAATTAAATGTTCAAAATGGCTAGATTTGATTGTCATAACAGAGACAAATCAATATTATGATACTTGTTTTTTTAAAAATATTTTTCAAAACCCCTAAACACCCTGCTCTTTGTTACAGAGACAAACACAGAAGATCCCTAGGTTCTTGAAATATGCTAACGACAGTCCTGTTCAGAAATGAAAGGCAATACTGTATTAAAGAAAAAAATGAAACCACAAATAAATAACAGAATTATCGCGGGCCCCACTGTATCGGAGACGCTCGGTACTGGACTGCTCGGCTGCTGGAGGAGCTCCAGAGAGTTAACCTGGTGTGATAGAAGACTTGACAAAGCAATTCTGACTGTGTAGCAATGCTAAGTTGCGGACTAATACGAGAACAGGAGGTCCAATCGCTGTCTTTCACCAAGCGCAATTTACACAGGGCTTTATCAATAGCCTTAGTGCTGAATACAGAACACACTCTATTTGGCTTTCAGTCAATTAAGCTTTAAGCTGTCAGCAAACAAGACTTTTAAGTTAATTTTGAATCACCACGAATCAAGTTGAAGGTTGTGAAAGGGCGGCTCACACGCTGGCATGAAAAAAGGCAGTTTAATTGCCTCTGAATAGCTATTATGTGCTGCAATTGGCCTATTGAATCTTAGATGATCTATTTATTTATCAAAGTGCAACCATCAAAGATTAGTAAAAGACTGAATAATCTGAATTGTACATTCCCTGTTTTGCATAAGAAGGGATAGTCTGCAAAGGTCTGAAGCAATCATATTTTTAAAGCATATTTTATTTTTTAATGTAAAAATTCTGTGAAATGGAAATCAGCAATACAACCTAACATGAAAATGGAATCATTGTATTTCTAGGAAAATAAAGATATACCATTTTAAAAGGTATACTTGCTACCATGAAATATTTTCATGTGTTATTTGATATCAACTGTACTATGTAGAATATAAATACTCCTTTATAAATGTTCACATTATAAATGTTCATCAAAAAAGAGACAGAAAAAGAATTATAAAATTGAATTAAGTCAAAGGTTTAAAACATCTTTTTTAGAATTCCTTAAACTCCATCATTAATTGTGTGAAGGAGAACACCAAAACATATCATTTTAATACCAAGGATTTCTCAAGAAGATGGTATAATCAAATTAAAAGGATTATTATATTCCTAATACCGCATAACATCTATTTTTTTAAAAAAGACTGTGGCTGACCACAATCCTAATCAGTTTTTTCCTGCAATTATTTTTTTTCAATTGCATGTATTCTGTTTATTATTATAGGGTTACTCATGAGTGCTGGATGTGTATATTGATTTTTTTATTAGAAAAGAGCACTGAAGCATTAGGGCGACGGGGGGTGGGGGGGATGCTCAGATTTTATAAACAGATGTAAACACAGATCAACTTTAGGGATGTAAAATGGAACCATTTTGCTTTGGCTGAAATGTGCTGTAGTTTTTTGACATGTTAGACCCTCAATAGCAAACGTATTGAAACATACACTCGTGGTTGATTTACATAGGGAAATCATATGGAGATTAATGGTTATAAATTATTCACGGTTTATAAGAATTTGGATAGAATACAGGCTAATTTTAGTATTCCCTCAAGGACAGTCACATCTTCTTGGAAGACTGGACCCATCACTCTCCATTTCCAGTCAGCAGAGGTGATGGTTGGGAAGCAGTACTGACTACCATCATTCCAGGAACTACCACACTTTCAGGGGCTGAAATTCAATGAAAGAGTGTTAAAACCCTTTCTCCTTCTCTCTTCTCCCATCCATTATTATAAAATACTCTTGTTTCTTTGCCTTTAGATTCGCAAAGTATAATCATTTACTAGTTACGCCTTACAAAAAAATCGATGCTACTAAAACCATAAACATAAAGATGCTAAAGGAGAGAATGCCGACGTGATTTCTAAGGGAAACAGGAGGAAGAAACAGATTAAGATAAAACATAGTAGAATCCACTCGAAAAGTGGACATTCTTGTCCTGTCATCATTAAGAATTATTAACAAAGGACTTGTGTTCAATGGTCCCAAAGGTGCATTGTGCATCTCCTGCTAAATTTTTGTATTTTATATATATATATATATGTATATGTGTATATATATACACACACACATATATAACTTTTTGGAGAAGGCAATGACAACCCACTCCAGTACTCTTGCCTGGAAAATCCCATGGACGGAGGAGCCTGGTAGGCTGCAGTCCATGGGGTCGCAAAGAGTCAGACACGACTGAGCGACTTCCCTTTCACTTTTCACTTTCATGCATTGGAGAAGGAAATGACAACCCACTCCAGTGTTCTTGCCTGGAGAATCCTAGGGACGGGGGAGCTTGGTGGGCTGCTGTCTATGGGGTCGCATAGAGTTGGACACGACTGAAGTGACTTAGCAACAATATAACTTTTTATTTTATATATTTATATAGGACATGAGGTATCCCAAACACCTTCATGTTACTCATACAAACATCCACTCATTTCAGGTGGGAGGGGGACAAAACAAGTAACCAGACAATGTCCTCCACCTTCCTGCAGCAGACATTCAGGGAAGGAAGACAAACACACAAATAACCACAATGTAGAAAGTGTGATAATGCAAAAGACAAGAGACTGACACAGAAAATTAGGCAGGAAACAATGAACTTGAGACAGAGAGATCAGAGACTGGGAAGCTTGGGCAGAGAGGTGGAGTAAGTCTCACCCAAGGCTCACAGCTAGTTAGTGATGGAGCCAGGATACAAACCCAAGTGGTTTCCAAGGCCAGGGCTTTTAACTAGTACCCTAAGGAAACGATAAAAGTCGGTGTAACCGGGCTTCCCTGGTGGCCCTGTGGTGAAGAATCTGCCTGCCAATGCAGGAGACATGGGTTCGATCCCTGGTCTGGGAGGACCCCCCATGCCACAGAGCAACTAAACCCACGCGCTGCAACTATTGGGCCTGTGCCCTAGAGCCTGTGAGCCACAACTACTGAATCCCACATGCCCCGCAGCCTGCACTCCACTACCGCAAGGAGAAGCCCACCCGCCACAGCTACAAAGAGCCCAAGCAGCAACTAAGACCCCGTGCAGCCAAAAATAAACTTTTTTTTTAAGTTAGTATAACAAACCCTTTCTTCAAAGATCTCAGCTCTTAACAGAAGAGCAAAGATAAATTAACAAATAATTGAGAAACCCAGGGAAGAAACGAATACTTGTCACTAAGCAAGGGTAACAACGACAAGAAAGCCGGGCACTCAGAGAAGCTGACCCCGAGCGGGAGAGGGGCGGCCCGAGCAGAGAAGACGCACTGGAGACAGGCCCCAAATCCATTTGGGTCTGACAAGAAGAAATGGGGATGCAACTAAAGAATAAGAAACTATAGCAAAACTAGAGGCATATTTCAACACCATCCCATTCACGCCCCCAAACAGCACTCCCCACTACCCCTCCCCTCTGCCTCCAGCCTGTCTATTTCCCCTCTATCCTGCTCTATTCTCTCCCCTAGTACCTACCACCTGCTAACATACTAGAAAATATATCAATATCTTGTATTTATTGTCCCCTCCCCAACCTCTTCTCCCTGCTAGAATGGAAGATGCATGAGAATGGGGATTGAGATTTCTGCCATTTTGTTCACAGATGTTGATGAAGAGTCTAGAACAAAGCCTGGCACATAGATGCTTACTAAATATTTTCGAATGCTTAGTAAAAAGTAATGAATAAAGCACACAAGCAGAACAGCTCTGGTATGTAGAGGAACCAGGAACCAGGTTGCTTTGGTCCCAGACAGAGATCATGAAAGCAATATGTGGAAGCTGAGCCGAGAATGTGACGTAGTTCTAGAATACACAGCTCTTGAATACCAAACTAAGGAGATTCAATTATATCTAAAAGCAATGAAAAGCCAGTGGAAAAAATGAGCATCACATGGTAATCATTAGGACACGCAATCCATCAACTGTGCATTTAAGAGATCTAAGACATGAGAGACAATAGACACTGAAAGCTACACACTAGGGTGGTGGCCATGAGCTTGGAAGAGATGGAAAAGAGCAATGAACACTTTGTGGTCGTGTCTCTGTGTTTAACAGAGCGAAGAGGCAATGGGGGTGAAGCATGATTTTACGGTTTCGCATCTGGGTGAAGGGTGCCCTTAATAAAAATAAGCTCAGCTTAAACATAACTGAGTTTAAAGTCTCTTAAGGATATTGAGATGAAGTCTAGCAAGCGGCTGAACATAAAAGCCTGGAGCTCAACAGAGAGATGAGTTCTGGAGTGAGAAAGCTAGAAGTTATTCCCGGTTAGGTGGGAAGTGATGCAGTGGGACCCACTGAGTTTATCAAGGAAATGGAGACAGAAGAGAGGACTGTGCAGAGAACCCAGGGAAAACCTACTCAACTTCAGGAGGCAGAAAAGGAGCCTAAGAGACTGGAAGAGGCCAAGTCCCCTTTGACCTTCTCCTTCTGACAAATCTCAACACAGCCTTTCAAGTTCACCCGGACACGGCGGGTGTTGGCTGATCTGTCCTCCATGCTCCCACACCTGGACGGAACCTCAGAGTTCAGTTCAGTTCAGTCGCTCAGTCGTGTCCAACTCTTTGCAACTCCAAGAATTGCAGCATGCCAGGCCTCCCTGTCCATCACCAACTCCCGGAGTTCACTCAGACTCACATCCATCGAGTCGGTGATGCCATCCAGCCATCTCATCCTCTGTCGTCCCCTTCTCCTCCTGCCCCCAATCCCTCCCAGCATCAGAGTCTTTTCCAATAAGTCAACTCTTCGAATGAGGTGGCCAAAGTACTGGAGCTTCAGCTTTAGCATCATTCCCTCCAAAGAACACCCAGGGCTGATCTCCTTCAGAATGGACTGGTTGGATCTCCTTGCAGTCCAAGGAACTCTCAGAAGTCTTCTCCAACACCACAGTTCAAAAGCATCAATTCTTCAGTGCTCAGCTTTCTTCACAGTCCAACTCACACATCCATATATGACCACTGGAAAAACCATAGCCTTGACTAGACGGAGACTCACAGTAACACTAAAAGGCTATTTTTGTGTGATTTGCCACTTTATGCCACTTTCTGCCCTTGTACCCTCAGAATGCATTCTCAGGTACCCCAGGGTGCATGCACATGCACACACACGTGTATATATGTACATATGTGTGTCTGAAGAGGTATATAATACTTCATGCTGCCAATATGTATGTATGTGTGTGTGTGTGAAGTCATTGAACGCTGCCAGTACATTCCTGGTCCACAAAGAATTCCGTGCTCTGAGGGAAAATACTAAATCACAGACCTTCCTTTCTCTCTGCTGCTGCTGCTACTGCTGCTAAGTCGCTTCAGTCGCGTCCGACTCTATGCGACCCCATAGACAGCAGCCCACCAGGCTCCCCCATCCCTGGGATTCTCCAGGCAAGAACACTGGAGTGGGTTGCCATTTCTTTCTCTAATGCGTGAAAGTGAAGTCGCTCAGTCGTGACCGACTCTTATCGACCCCATGGACTGCAGCCCACCAGGCTCCTCCATCCATGGGATTTTCCAGGCAAGAGTACTGGAGTGGGGTGCCATTGCCTTCTCCCCTTTCTCTCTAGTACAGGCAAAAGAACCCAAAAGCCCTACATAATTGCCTGAAAAGAAGGCAATTACTCTGGAATGTTTGGTCATGAACCAATAGAGGATTCTAGTGTTACAGGGCCAATGTGTGTGTGTGTGTGCTAAGTTGCTTCAGTCGTGCCCAACTCTTTGCAACCCTCTGGATTGTAGCCCGCCAGGCTCCTCTGTCCATGGGATTCTCCAGGCAAGAATACTGGAGAGGGCTGCCATGCCCTCCTCCAGGGACTCCTTCCCCATCCAGGGGTTGAACCCATGTCTCTGGTGTCTCCTGCACTGGAAGGAGGGTTCTTTACCACTCGCTCCACCTGGAAGCCCCACTGGACCAACACTACCCACATAATCTGTCTCATTCCTAGGGGCATGGAGAAGCCTGGTGGAGCCTGGTGTAACGCCATGGGCTACAGTCTGTGGGGTCGCAAAATGTCAGACACGACTGGGCATGCATAGGGCGCTCAGTGCTGGCTTAAAGCTGACAAGGAAGTAATTAGCAGGAATAAAGGCAGATATCGCCTTCATATTACATAACATATTATATAAGGGGGACATGCAGTCATAAGCAAAGATATTGGAATAGCTGCGGTCTCAGCTAATAGTCTGTACTTTTCAAAAGTGTACCGGGGGAGAGTGAAGGACAACAGTAAAACGGCATTTAGCTCTTGCTTCAATGTGTTGCTTTTTCCTTAAAGAAATTTTAGGAGGTACAGAGACTATTCAATAGTTTGTTAAATGTCATAAGGGTCAATACAGAAAAGTCTTAGTAACTGTAGGATAATACTTAGAAACATAAACTAACAATAAATCTCTTACCTAAGAAAAAATACGGATCATTCTTATTTAAATTGAAAAGGATTTTAGAAGTTACAGGACCTTCACAAAAACGGAAACTGATTTTCTTTAGTAAGATATGTACCCAAAGGCACATCTGCTATGGGTCAGAGTGCCTGGAGTACGTCCACACACACTGATTTATTCCACAGAGTCAGTCTTAGAAACTTTAGAAGACTGCTAGAAGTCGAGGGAGGTCTTAGTCACACTCCTCCAGTTTCCTGAAGAAATCTTCAGTAAGCTCCCCCTGGCTGCCTGGCCTGTTCGCACTCAGCATTTCCCAGGAGGACTGCGGCGACTTTTCCAACTGACGCCTCTCAGCTCCTTCCCTCTCATTGGGATACACTGACTTGCCAAGAGTGGACAATCTGCTCTGCTCTCCAGATCGTGAGTATTCAAGAAGCAGGCGCATGAAGGAGAAAGGCAGAGATTTCCCAGCACAGCTTGTGCTGAATAATTAATTTGACTGTAAGATGTATTATGGAAGAAGAAAGGGCCAAGAATAACCAAGACACTTCTGAAGAAGAAAATGAGGGAAAATATGTCCTACTGGATATAAAGACTATTTATAAAACTACAGTAATTAAAACAGCATGGCTTTGGTGCAGGGATAAATTTACAAATAAAATAAGGAGCAAAAAACGAGGGTCCAGATACATACACATTATCATGAAAAAAGGTTATTTATATGAATAAAATCAAAACCACAATTCTACCTTACACCATAAATAAAAATTGACTATGGTTGGATCAAGAACTTACATATTAGGAGCAAAAGCTTAAAACTTTTGAAAACATAAATGATGATATAGGGAGGATTTATGAAGTTCCTAAAATCAGTAGGTATAAAAGATGGATAAATTCAACTACATAAAAATTAAGAACTCCTTTTCTTCAAGACCCCCTTATAGAAATGAAAACATAAGATACAAACCAAGAGAAGATATCTGTCATAAATACAACTGACAAATTATTACTACTCTAACATATGAAGAAGACAAATGACCCAATGGGGAAAAAATGGGCAAAAGACTTGAACAGGCGTTTCACAGAACGGGAAACACACGTGCTCAGCTGTGTCCGACTCCTCCCGAAAGCAGGGACTATAGCAGGGACAGGCTCCTCTGTCCGTGGGATTCTCCAGGCAAGAATACTGGAGTGGGTAGGCTTTCCCTTCTCCAGGGGATCTTCCTGGCCCAGAGACTGAACCAGAGCTGCCTGCATTGCAAGCAGATTCTTTACCTTCTGAGCCACGAGGGAAGCCCATACACAAGCTCAAACTTACTAGTAAAAAACAAAACACAAGCCACAGGTACAATAAGATAACATTTGCTACTCTTTCGACTGGCAAAACTGTAAATGTCAAAGGTTGAAGAGGATGTAGATTGATAAAATTTGTCATATTCATTAGATAAGAATTTGATCAAAAAAGAATTTGATCATTTATATGTTCTAAGATACAGCAATTCTAGTCCTAGATATATACCCAAGACAAAATTGTATATACATATATAGAAGGCAGGGATGCCTTCATAACAGAACTGTTTGCAACAGTAAAAACAAAACAAAAATTCCCAAGAACTCAAATGTCCATTGGCAGAAAAACGAATAAGCAAATTAGAATAGTTTTTCCTATTCACTATTAGTAAGTAGTAAAATGCTTTTGAACTGTGGTGTTGGAGAAGACTCTTGAGAGTCCCTTGGACTGCAAGGAGATCCAACCAGTCCATTCTGAAGGAGATCAGCCCTGGGATTTCTTTGGAAGGACTGATATTAAAGCTGAAACTCAAATAGTTTGGCCACCTGATGCGAAGAGTTGACTCATTGGAAAAGACTCTGATGCTGGGAGGGATTGGGGGCAGGAGGAGAAGGGGACGACAGAGGATGAGATGGCTGGATGGCATCACTGACTCGATGGACGTGAGTCTCAGTGAACTCCAGGAGTTGGTGATGGACAGGAAGGCCTGGCGTGCTGTGATTCATGGGGTCGCAAAGAGTCGGACACGACTGAACGACTGATCTGATCTGATCTGAAGTAGTAAAAATAAGTGAACTAGAGCCACATACAACATGAACTTTGGGATACAATGTTAAGTGAAAAAAGCAAATACAAAAGACTTTATCTACTGCGAGCTTTTCATAAAGTTTCAAACAAGTAACACAAAGCAATATATTGTTTAGGCACTACTGTGTATGAGACAGAACAAACAGAAACCGAGGAAACAGCAGACACAGGAGTGCTGCCCTCTAGAAGCAGGCAGGAGGATGTTACAGGGAAAAACACATGTAGATATACATTAGATATAAATGATTAGCAATATTCTAGTTCTTGGTTGGGAGGGTGTGGTGGGTTCAGGTGTGATACAGTAATTAAAATCAGTTAACTGATTAAATGCAATATATTTAAACTTAGGTCTGTAAAATAAAACACATCCTCTAATTTAATGGATCAGTGATGACTGTTTTTATTTGTGTGTCTGACTGTTTGTCTAGGGTAAATAGGGGGAAAGGCCTGAAAGAACATGGGAAATGAAAAGGCACACTATTTGTATATACTGCATGCAGCCTTTTAAATTATTAAAATGAAGGTTAAGAATAATGCTTATGATGTAAAGTCAAGTAGGGGTTTAAAACATAAGCATACAAAATTGTGTATTCCCTACAGTAATTTTAAAAATGCATTGTAAAGACTGGAAGACATTTAAAACTACGTTAACAGTTACTTTCTTGGAAAAAGAGCTTATTTATTTTCTTTTTCTGTTTCCTATAATTTCTACAAGGTAATTTACATTACAATTATATTTTTAAAAGTATTTAAAATTGTTCACAAGTATAAAGGAAAAAGATCTTTTAGGTAATTTACATAATTTACCTGAGCTCTATTTCACCATAAACTAATAATAATAAACTAATGATTATAAGCTTACTAATAATACAATAAATTTAGATCTATTTGCATATTTATGTAGGACAAACAAATTGTATGACCATGGAAACTTTATGATAAACCTGCAAACATCAATTTTCAACATAATTCAAATGACAGGATTTTTTTTCATAAAATCATGCTGAAGTTCTTATTTAATTGGAGCTTCAAGTCTATCAGAAAAGTGTTTACATTTAAATTTTGAAGGAATGTAAAATACCTACAGATTTTCAGCCACCTAAATATTCTAGTCCACATTTCCACTCATGAGTGAATGTACTCTCGCTGTTCTTGTTTAGTCACTAAGGCATATCCGACTCTTTGCAGCCTCATGGATTGTAGCACTCCAGGTTCCCCTGTCCATGGGATTTCCCAGGCAAGAATGTGGGAGTGGGCTGCCATCTTCTTCTCTATAGGATCTTCCTGACTCAGGGATTGAACCTGCATCTTCTGCATTGACAGGTAGATTCTTCACCCCTGAGCCACCAGCAAAGCCCAGTATGTTTATGTATATATGTGTATACAATTTTTTTTACACATATGAACTACATTTATACTTGTAATATACTTGTTCAAGCCTTTACATTAATGTGCCCCAGAATGCCTTTAAAAATTTAAGAATTATTCTGGCAATATGAAAACGAACGCTAACCTCTCGATATTTGGGTAACTACTAAAATGTAAATTTCTAAAATGGACACTAAAACAAACAGAAGTCAGCAGCAGCAGCACACAGTGCTTTTCTGAAATACCCTTAGCTTTGTTTATAATACGGGTTGAGCTCCGAGCTTGAATGTCTCCCTCACGATTCTGCCTGAAGGGAGCTGCCCAGTGTCTTCATTTCACACTGATACACAGACACACTGGGCTTCCCTGGTGGCTCACGTGGTGAAGAATTGCCTGCAGCGCGGGAGACCTGGGTTCAGTCCCTGAGTCGGGAAGAGCCCCTGGAGAAGGAAATGGCAACCCACTCCAGTATTCTTGCTTGGATAACCCCATGGACAGAGGAGCCTGGCAGGCTACAGTCCATGAGGTCGCAAAGAGTCAGACATGACATAGCACAGCATAGCTACAGACATATCAGTCAAGCAACAGTTAGTATGTCAGCTCTTTCTACTCTTTTTTTCATATAATAATATGTTTTTCTATTCTTAAATCAAATTGTTCACTTTAAAATGGTTAACTTTATGTTACGAGTTTCATCTCAATAAATCAAAATCTTTCAATATCTAAATCAAATTCTCAAGCTATTTTTTCCACTTATTTTTCCAATGTTTTTTCTTAAGCCCACTCGTAGAGATTTCAAAAGTAAGAATTTTTTACACGCTAATCAAAATTAGATGTTATAAAACTTGTTTAAAATTTTACAATAGCAAATTATTAAATAGATTCAGCTTGTGACATTTTTACTTAAATTTGTTGGTGATTACAGCTGATGAGAAACATTAATAAATCCAATAACATTTTTCTACACGGCCATTTTGAAATGTCAGCCATTGCTGATCGATAGACTTCTTTGGCTCACGAAATGGTCACAACGACTAATTTTGAAGCTCTCTTTACAGGTCTTATCCATAAAAGGCTTGATTGAAAGAGTTACTAGTGTTGTGAGCTATTCTTCTTCACTACAGAAGAAGCCAATTACATCAGTGGCCATGGCTACATTTGTTTTTAAAATGCAAACAATAAAAGTGTGAGCCTCTTAGATTAACACCTCCAAATTAAAATGTCTTAACTGCACTGACATCTGTCATTCAGATGCCAACTCACACACCTGACAAATGAAAAGTGGCTTATGCAAGCTCACTGTCTGACAGATGTTCAGTCACAACTCTGAGCAGCTGCCTTCGACTACCTGTAAGACACCTATGATTTTCCTGTAAGCTGTAAAAATTCACAAAGGATTTAATACATAAATAAAACTACAATCCTGCTAAAATTCTAATAAAAACAGTCTAGAGAAAATAGCATTAATTTATATAACTTGAAGGTGTATCTTGGTATAAAAATTCCCAGTAGCAAATGGTTAAATCATAATCTTAGAAGTCTTATTTGAAAAGCCTCTTTCAAAGAAATGAAAATGATGACAAAGTGCAAACGGTCTAAAACAAAGGAATCCTTTCTGTTCACACTTATCTTCTTTTACATATAGTTTTGTGAGAAAAATATTAAGGGATGCAAGAAAGAATCAACATATTCATATTTAGCATCTGAAGGGGTTAAGTTTATTTCAGATTTCAAGAAAAGCATGTACTTATGGGGTTGTTCTGTATACAATCACTGTTGCTGGATATGGTGGATGGTTTCTCAAGGAGGAATTAAACGCAAATTAAAAGCTTCTTTGATCTCTGAGGGGCCGGTGAGGGAATCGCATCCTGAAATCTGTGCTGACAGGACGTGCCCTAACCCCTGATTGAGCCCCAGCAGGAGCCCGCCCAGGAGCTGACTCGCGTGGCTCCAGCATTGTCCCCAGCGCTGGGCCAGGCGCTGGCTGGTTGGGAGTGGCAGATGGTTTCATTTGTTCTATATTTTCACTCTTCACCAAAATTTAGGTGAATCCTGGCCAGAGACCAGAGGAAAGGACTATTACTCGCATCTGTTACTTTTACTTCAAAAGGAACCAACTCCAGTTGGAAGAGAAAAAGGAAACGTCTGTGAAGATTGGCTTTGACTACTGTGTCTACACCAATGACACGAAGCTCTCCATCAGTCTTCACATTTTCTTTTAAATTAAAATTATGAAGTTTTAGAAAATACCTCACCTTTAGAAATTATTCTCAGAAAGTATATGTAAGGTCCTTTCCTTATTTCATGAATCATATGCATTCAATCACAAATATCCAAAGTTCATTCAAAACAGTAATAAGAGGGCTCTAGATTATTTTTCTACCACAATATAGTGCATAAATAATCTGATACATATCTGATTTACTATACGTTTTTGCTAACTTTAAAACTTAGTAACATAAGATCTAGGTTCTAAATCCAACAAATCAAGCATTTACACATTCTTATAAACAGTCCATCAATAAGTATTTGTTATGAAAATCACAAAACACGCAAAGTCAGAAACATAACTTTTTACGTATTATTGAGATAAACATAACTTCCTGATACCCATGGCCAGGTCGTTATATCTGCTCTGTCACATGACAATCATCCGTCAGTAATGACTAATGTGACCCCTGAAAATCCTGACGATGATTTACTGCCATGGCTGCTAATTAAAAATTATATCTCCAATATCACTGCAACTCAATGCACTTCAAGAATGATTTAAAATCTCTTTGAATGCTTGTTAGACTCAATGCCACAAATTTAAAACTCATTATCTTAAGCCTATACTGTCCATAAATGTAATGCATCCTGATTTCAGCAAGGCATCTAAAGAAATCTCTTGGAGTTGAAAAAACAAACCCATACAGTCCTGTGAAATCTGGTCATTAGGGTGAGCAGCTCCCTAGCCATGTGCTGGAGGAATCTTGTTGAGGCCCCGTCCACAATTAACTGGCTAGCATATGACAACACAGCATGTGTGTTCATCACATTCACGGAGGACACAGAGCTGGAGGAAGAACCAACCCACTCAACAGCAGAGGAAGGGCTCCTGGTCTGGATGAAGGGCTGAAGCCAACAAGACAGAATTCAAAAGAAGATAAATATCAAGTCCTATTAACAGCACTTCATGTAAAGATGGAGTTTAGGTGATTTCATATTTAATAACAGTCAAAAATGCAGACTGCCATCTACAGAAGACCAGCATTCTAGAGTCCAGATCAGCAAGAGTAAAGGTCCCACAGGACTTGAGCTGCTCTGCTGGTGGCAGCACCATCAGCCCTGCGTGGTAAACTCCGAGGACGCTACTGCCAGACTGGAGGAGGTGCAGACAAGGGGGAGAGGGGAGGGTCGAGAAATCAGGTCACAGGAGAAGGTGCTGAAGAACAGAAAGAGGACATCGGAGTGGGAATTCCCTCATACACGCGCATACACACAACAAGCAAGATGTGCAAAGAATGACAGTGCAAGCAATGCACCCCACACAAGTAAGTGTGTGTGCTGCGAGAAACCTGAAGGTGACCTCCAGTGAGTCACACCCTTGCATGGGCTCAGATCTGGGACTTGCTCCTAACCAACAGCATACAGCAAAGTAAAGGGATGCCATTTCCATCATTAGGTTGCATCGTAGGGCACCCATCATTACATTACCATAAGCATGCAGTGAAGAGACTCCTGCTGATTTTGAAGAAGCAAGCTGCTTTGATGGGAAAAGCCCACGGAGAGGGCCACATGTCACAGAACCGTGGACAGCAGGGAGCTGTGGATGACTTCTGGGAGCTGAGGACATCAGTCCTACAACTGCGAGGAACTGAATTCAGCCAACTGGCATGATAAATTGGAAGAAGGGACCTAACTCTGGCCACAGTTCCGCCTACAGCCTTGTGAGACCATAACAGAGGGCATAACTAAATTTTGCCTGGACACCCTGACCTTGGGGCTTCCCTGGTGTCTCCCTAGTGGTAAGGAATCTGCCTGCCAAATGCAGGAGACATGGGTTTGATCCCTGGATCGGGACTATGGTCTGGAGAATAAAGTGGCAACCCACTCCAGTATTCTTGCCTGGAAAATTCCATGGACAGAGGACCCTGGTGGGCTACAGACCATGAGGTCTCAAAAGAGTTGGACATGACTTGCAACTAAAAACAACACCCTGACCCTCAGAAACTGTGAGATTTTAAGCTGCAATATTTATGGTAGCTTATTATATTGTAATAAAAGAATAATGCAGAATAAAAGAAGAGGCTGGATAAAACCTTTACGTTTAGAGATGCAGTATGAGGAATTCCTTGTATGGGGAAAAGACGGGTCCAGAATCTGGCTACTGGACTGCAAATTAGGTCTTCCAACTCTATGATCATCTAGCAGAACTGGGGGTGGTGGTGGTGTGTGTGCAGATTTTGTATGGCACATGAATGATACTACTATTCTTTACACTAAATTCACAACAAAGCATTTATGCAACAACATAAATTATTTCATTTCAACTGACATTTGTACATATAAGCATTCATCTTATTGGATGTTTTGTCTTACTGGAATATTTATTTTAATTGTAAACCTAAAGGATTTTAAATAAGCAGAACATTTAAAATAAACTTGAATACCACTCTAAGAAAAGTGACTTAGAGCGTTAGAGTTAGCGTTTGTTACCTTTCACCATCTTCCCTCTGGTAGCATCTTCTCTTGTCAGTCCTGATCCTGCCCTATCCCATTCGCATACATGCCCTATATTCACACACAGTCTGTCTTCTGCCTTCTTTCTCTGCCTCCCAATCTATCATATCATGCTGCTGCTGCTGCTAAGTCGCTTCAGTCGTGTCCCACTCTGTGTGACCCCATAGACGGCAGCCCACCAGACTCCCCCATCCCTGGGATTCTCCAGGCAAGAACACTGGAGTGGGCTGCCATTTCCTTCTCCAATGCATGAAAGTGAAAAGTGAAAGTGAAGTCCCTCAGTCGTGTCCGACCCTCAGCGACCCCATGGACTGCAGCCCACCAGGCTCCTCCGTCCATGGGGTTTTCCTGGCAAGAGTACTGGAGTGGGATGCCATCACCTTCTCTGCTATCATATTATAGTTCTTCTTAAAACTATGACATCATATTCAGTGTTGACATTTTCTTGATGATGTGCATGCTACTCACAGCTTAACCATGTGGTTGATCAACCATGATAACATTTTCAATACTTTTTTTTTTTGTTTCTATGAAGTCAGTAATTCTCTTTTGTTGCTGCTGTTAACTTGATTTCCTGTATCTTTCAATCATTTATCTCCAAATTCTCACCCAGTTATACAAATCTGGAATACAGGGAAGAAGGCTAAGAAGGAGAAATCAAGCCCAGCCTGGGAAGTAAAACATGAGCTTGTCAAATATTTGGAACATACCTTTTAAAAAACTGAGCTAAAAGGTAAGCATTCTTCGCAAGTATGAGAGTTGCATTAAAAGTTTCTCCTTTTTATTACTTGGCAAGACTGTTAATGACAGTATATGAAGATTTTCTTTTTTTAGATTTTATCATCTTTTTAGAAATCTGTATTGCAGCATCATTGATTTACAACGTTGTGTTAGTTTTATCGTCTTTTAAATATGCTTTCTCAAGTCTAGTAGTGACGTTCAGCTAAATGGCTGAGTGAGATTCTTCAGAAAGGAATCTCCATGCTATTCTCCATAGTGGCTATATCAATTTGCATTCCCACTAACAGTGCAAGAGGGTTCCCTTTTCTTCACACCCTCTCCAGCATTTATTGCTTGGAGACTTTTTGATAATGGCCATTTTGACCAGTGTGAGATGATACCTCACTGCGTTTCTTCAATAATGAGGGATGTTGAACATCTTTTCATGCATTTATTAGCTATCTGCATACGTCTTCTCAGAGAAGTGTCTGTTTTTAAGTCTTCTGCCCACTTTTCAATTAATTAGGTTGCCTACTTTTCTGGTATTGAGCTGCATGAGTTGCTTCTATATTTTGGAGATTAGCTCCTTGTCAGTTGTTTCATGTGCTATTATTTTCTCCCATTCTGAGGGTTGTCTTTTCACCTTGCTTATAGTCTCCTTCCTTGTGTAAAAGCTTTTAAGTTTATTTAGGTCCCATTTGTTTATCTTTGTTTTTATTTCCATTATTCTAGGAGGTGGGTCATAGAGGATTTTGCTGTGGTTTATGTCAAAGACTGCTCTACGATTTCCTCCAGGAGAAAAACATGTATAGTTTTCTAACTACAGTTATAAATACAGTTTCACAGTTTTATAATTTCTTGCCTTACACTTAGGTCTTCAATCCATTTTGAGTTTATTTTTGTGTATGGTGTTAGCAAGTGTTCTAATTTCACTCTTTCAACATGTAGCTACTGAGTTTGCCCCACAGCACTTATTGAAGAGACTGTCTTTTCTCCACTGTATTTTTGCTTTCTTTGTCAAAGATAAGGTGCCCATAGGTACATGGGTTTATCTCTGGGGTTTCTATCTTGCTCCATTGGTCTATATTTCTATTTCTGTGCCACTACCATACTGTCTTGATGACTGTAGCTTTGTAGTAAAGTCTGAAGTCAGGAACATTGATTCTTTCAGCTCCATTCTTTTTTGTCAAGACTGCCTTGACTATTCCTTAAAACACTAGGCATAAAACTACCACATGACCTAACTATCCCATTACTGGGCATATACTCGGAGGAAAACTTAATTGAAAAAGGCACATGTACCCAGTGTTTATCGTCGACTACTTACAATAGCCAGGGCATGGAAGCAACCTCGATGTCCATCAACAGATGAATAGATAAAGAAGTTGTGGTACATATACACAGTGGATATTACTCAGCTATAAAAAGGAATGCGTTTGAGTCAGTTCTAATGAGGTGGATGACCCTGGAGCCCATTATACAATGTGAAGTAAGTCAGAAAGATAAAGACAAATACCACACATTAGTGCATACATATGGAAACTAGAGAGATGGTACCAATGAACCTATCTACAGGGCAGCGATGGGGATACACACAGAGAACAGGCTTGTGGACAGTCAGGCAGAGGGAAGGTGGGATGATCTGAGAGAGTAGCAGTGAAACGTATATTATCATATGTGGATAGGCAAGTGGGAATTTTCTGTATGACACAGGGAACCTAAAGTTGGTGCTCTTTGACAACCCAAAGGGGTGGGGTGGGGTGGGATGGGAGGTTTAAGATGGAGGAGACATCTGTATACCTATGGCTGACTCATGTTGATTTATGGTAGAGACATCATAATATTATAAAGTAATTATCCTCCAATTGAAAATAAAATAAAATTAAAAAAGATTCTTCAGAAATGTTTTCAGCATCACCAACTCCCTCTCACCCCTCCCTTACAGATCACCACTGGCCAAACATGAGTTTGAATATGCCAAATTAAATCTTCCTTAGCTACCTTAAGTATAAATATCTTTTAAAGCTGTCATTATTTATATTTTATAAGCGATTCATACTTCTTGGTCAGATTCAATTCAGACAAGAAATGTGGCAAAAAAAAAAAAAAAAAGAAGCCCTATAAAAATGTTTAAGAGAATACAATAATTCATCTATATTTCATGAGCCAGTTTTTAGGAATTTCTAAAACTTTGCACAGAAGTTTGGGTGCAGCTTATTTCTCTATCTATAAAGCATAAATTGATGTAATAAATTTATATTCCTGGGAGTGATAAACTACCTAAAAAAGATGATCAAGTCATCAGGAAGAACTAATTTATAAATGATTCATAAGTTAGTAACAAACCATTTATTCTATTAAAAGCAAATCATTTCAGGATAATAGCAGTAATGAGGAGAGGCTGTAATACTTCTCGAGCACTTACTGTGTGCCAATTGCTCTGCTAAGAAGATTATATGCATCGTCTCATTTAATCCTCTAACAATCTCAATTTCATAATCTCAAATTATGAAATCCTCAAATTTCAGGTGAGAAAACTGAGGCCTGGCGTGGTCATGTAACCTGCACAAGGCCATACGGTGAACAAGCAAGGAAGCTGAGATGTGAACAGAGAATGAGATATCAGGGCCTATGCTGCAACTATATTTATTCTAAAATATTCAAATTACATATTTGCTACGACAAACCAGCTTTCCATCCCATTGATTTCAATGTGTTTCATTTTGCTTTCCATTTCCATGAAATCACTCGTGGACACACATATGAAATGTAAGTTTTGCCTCACGGTAACATGAGTTTATTAAACCTTCATGAATAATAGTTCTTCAGGTAAAAATTTCCCCCCAAATAATGAAACGTAACCAGCCATCAGTCTTGCCCTTTGGAGTACAAACTTCACCCTATACTCAACAACTAGTGAGTATTCAAAACCTAGAAGGTGAGCAAAAATAACTGTTGAATGAAAAGAAAAACCAAGGAAGCAGAATTAAGCACATGGGCAAGAAGCCAATATGTACCATCAACATCATAAATCCCTTTACTAATAAGCCCTGCTTTAAAGTAACACACAGCACAGAATAAAACCTGCCATGCTCCAAATGAACACACTTGACCTGACAATAGAACCTTGATCCTGGATGGTCCTCCCCGTCTGTCACCTCAGGACAAGCCAGGAGCTGGAAGCCATAAGGCTTCATTTCAAACCAAGTTCTGAAGCAACAGCTTTAGCTCAAGTTTTTCCTCTCGTGTCTCTCCACCTATGCCACAAATGCAGGCTCACCTGAAATGCAGTTCACACCCTCGCCTAATCGCCAGAGCTCGGAACCCTCCTACCTCAAGTCTGTCATAGGTACATGTATATCGTGTATGTGTGTGTATGTGTGTGTGTGTAGAGATATATGTGAACGTAAAACCTCTCCAAAATTATACCTTCAGCCTCTCAACAAGGATTCTTGCTTTATTAAATCCTCCCCAGAATGTGCTGATAGAAAAATACAAGGTACACATTAAAGTTCTGTTGAATCAAATGGGATATTCCTTATAATTCTTTTAGGGGATATCAACAACACAGAAAAATATGTATATACTAAAAGGGCAAGACTTCCCTGCTGGTCCAGTGGTTAAGATTTTGCCTTTCAACGCTGGGGCATGGGTTTTGATTCCTGGCTGGGAAGCTAAGATCCCACATGCGTCATGGCCAAAAGACCAAAACATTAAAAAACAAAAAAGGAGCCATACTGTATCAAACTCAGTAAAGATTTTTAAAATGATCCACATTATTAAAAAAAAAAAAACTTTGGCGAAAACAAGAAAAGAAAGAATAGCTAATTCAGTTTCTCTGAATTCTTTTAAATCAGGTTGACTTCATTTAATTCACACATTATTATTTAGGATATACCATAATCGAAAAAGAAAGGGCAAACATTCTCACTTGATTTTACCCTAACTCTGAGGAGAGAACTTCCCTTTCTAGTTTATTACCTCATGGAGAGAAAGTACATTCAGATATTCAAATTTTTGACTGTCTTCATCTCATATAGTAAATATAAACTTCAGTGATTCAACATTTCAAATTAAGAATAAAAGTCTTTATGCTTGGCAATTAATTTTAATCTAAAAAGTCATGGGGGAATTCAAGGACACTGGGCAATCTATCTTTTTGTATGTTAAAAGTGACTAGAAACTATCAGGAAGAAGAACTCTTCAAACTCCATATCTATTTTAAAGGCTGTTTTTCCCCTTTAACATGGTTTGCACAGTAGAAGTAATCATTCACAGGTATGACATAAACTCTGTGAATTATGAGACATTGTTGTCATTACTTTTGTGAATTACAACTTTTGGTCATATGGGTTTGATATCAATTATAAGGGCAATTCATGTAATATACAGATATATAATAGTGTGCCACAATCTAATGCAATTCATTCTTATCCGAGAGGTATTACTACACAGCTCACAAAAGGCCAAACTTTAAGTTCATCCTGAAGGTTACTTACTCACATGAAAGGTTTTTCTTTTAACAGCTCCTATATTCTTATCCAATTAAATATTTCTTCTTTGTTCCTACTGAATCTAATTTTATAAAACAAAACAAAACACATATACTATTAAATCTAAAAAAACAAACTTTAAGCCTTTATGATCTCATATTGGGTATGTATGCTGGTGTAACTATGTATATGGCTTTACATGAACATAAAATAATCCCAATTTTAGCTACAAAATATGTGAAACTAGTATCTTATACTAATTATCCACATTTATTTTTAAGAAAACAGCATGTCTTTTTGTCACAGTTTGAATATTTCCTTGTACTATATTAAACATTAAAAAGGCATTTCTATGTCACACAAAGAGAAAATGATATGCCGTGATGAATATATTTTTCTTTTTTCTTATATGATTATTTAAGTGTCTGGTTTTGAAAATCCCTTCCATTTAAAAGCACAAGCTCCTAATGCATCTATATACAGAATCCACAAAAACAGCACCGGTGAACCCACCTACAGGCCAGGAGTGCAGACTGAGACACCGAGAACAGACGTGGGCACAGCGGGGGCAGGAGAGGCGGCTCAAGAGGGAGGAGACATATATGTGTATACCTACGGCTGATCATGTGGATGTGCGGCAGAAACCAACAAAATATCGTAAAGCAATTATCCTCTAATTAAAAATAAATAAATGAAAACACAAACCCACACAAGCTCTAGAGGCAGATGGCCTAGTTTCAAACCTGACTCTGCCATTTCCCGTCTGTGGGCCTTGTGTGAAAAGTTACTTAATCGTCCTGTGCCTCATTTTCCTCCTTTGTAAACCAGAGGAGATAATAAGGATAATTACAATTGAGTTGTGAGGATTAAGAAGAGCCCAGAGCATAGATGGACGCTTATTAGGTTCTTATTAAATACTAGTGAGCTGTTGTGACAGTTATTAAAGTTCCTGATTTTTAAGTGTTGTTTTAGAACAGTTTGCTAAGATGATATCAATTATTGTTTACCTGACCAACCCCTTGCTGAAGCAGTATACACAGTCAGTCACATATACATTAAAAAATAAATAAAAGTGCTATTATTAGAAAATATCGTTATAAAAGATTCGGAGCCAATGTAAGAGCTAATTGAAGTAATGTGTATTATAGCACTTCTGATTCTTCAGGATATTTAATTCATTCAAATACACAAACACTTTCTTGGTCAAATGCATTGATGTTATGCAGATTTTGTCTATAAATGTCCCAAAACTGTTTTAAAGTGAAGCTGAAGACTCTAACGGTATTTATTAGCCACTTTTTTTCATCTGTGCTCTTGCTTATTTCCTTTTGTGCTTTTTCGGAGGCAAGTCACCTCAGCTCAACCTTTTAAACATAAGCTTAAACATAATAAATCCGGGTAGGTTAACTTTGCAATTTTCAATGAACCATAAAAAGCAAGTTTTCATAGTGCTAAATGACTGACTGCAGACCCCTAGGAGAATGGCAAAAAATACACTATGCATACCATCACACAATGGGATTCTACACTCTGGTTCTTCAACGGCATGTGTTAAACATGGAAAACTCTGGAAAAACTCTGTATTTCTCCCTTTCCCGTGAGTACCTCCCCACGTCCCCATCTCCCCCCACCTCCATACAAGCCACCCTGCTTCTCCAGTGGTGGGGCCCCAGCCCCAGAGTGGTCTCTTGGATAATGGCTACTCTGGTACCTCTAGTTCCAGAAAAACTAGAAGATTTTTGGTTTTCAGGGACAGAGCTGAGCTTAGTAATGAGGTGGCACAGCTCCCAGGGTAAGGGGAGAAGCACAGACAGAGAGACAGTGCGGCTCAAGAGGCAACTCAGATCTCTGCTTAAAAGCACAGAATTTAAAGTCTAGATGTGGGTTTTCTTTGTGGAAATGGACAAGTGGAAAATCACTGGGAGGTGTATAGGAGGTGTATTTTACAAGAAATAGTAGCAACTACCAGTGGACAATGTTGGAAAGTGGGAGAGCCAGGATTAATCTGTCATTTCTGATTTGGGGTGTTAGGTGGCTAAAGGCACCCTCAGTGACGTCTTTTATGAGACCTCAATACAAAAAGGAGATGAATTTTAGAAATAAATATAAGCTCATTTTGGACTCGGTATCTAGGGATCTGTGGGACATTCGTGCACAGGGATACATGAATCTGACACTCAGAGAACAAGCTTAGGTTGGAGATACAGATTCAATAGTCTTTAACAAACAAGCGGCAGCTAAAACCAAAGAAAAGGGAAAGTCAATCACCCAGAGCGGAAAATATGAAAAGAGAAAATGAAGGAAGAAAAGCCATACTTTGGACTATATTTTAATATTCCTGTCAACTCTCAAATTCAGAAATAATCTACTGGTCATGGAATTCCAGTTGAGCTGTTTCAAATCCTGAAAGACGATGCTGTGAAAGTGCTGTACTCAATATGCCAGCAAATTTGGAAAACTCAGCAGTGGCCACAGGACTGGAAAAGGTCAATTTTCATTCCAATCCCAAAGAAAGGCAATGCCAAAGAATGCTCAAACTACTGCACAATTGCACTCATCTCACATGTTAATAAAGTAATGCTCAAAAATCTCCAAGCCAGGCTTCAGCAATATGTGAACCGTGAACTTCCAGATGTTCAAGCTGGTTTTAGAAAAGGCAGAGGAACCAGAGATCAAACTGCCAACATCCGTTGGATCATGGAAAAAGCAAGAGAGTTCCAGAAAAACATCTATTTCTGCTTTATTGACTATGCCAAAGCCTTTGACTGTGTGGATCACAATAAACTGTGGAAAATTCTGAAAGAGGTGGGAATACCAGACCACCTGACCTGCCTCTTGAGAAACCTGTATGCAGGTCAGGAAGCAACAGTTAGAACTAGACATGGAACAACAGACTGGTTCCAAATAGGAAAAGGAGTACGTCAAGGCTGTATATTATCACCCTGCTTATTTAACTTCTATGCAGAGTACATCATGAGAAACGCTGGGCTGGAAGAAGCACAAGTTGGAATCAAGATTGTGATTTGATTGTAATCAGATATGCAGATGACACCACCCTTATGGCAGAAAGTGAAGAAGAACTGAAGAGGCTCTTGATGAAAGTGAAAGAGGAGAGTGAAAAAGTTGGCTTAAAGCTCAATATTCAGAAAACTAAGATCATGGCATCCGGTCCCATCACTTCAGGACAAATAGATGGGGAAACGGTGGAAACAGTGGCTGACTTTAATTTTCTGGGCTCCAAAATCACTGCAGATGGTAATTGCAGCCATGAAATTAAAAGATGTTTACTCCTTGGAAGGAAAGTTACGACCAACCTAGACAGCATATTAAAAAGCAGAGACATTACTTTGCCAACAAAGGTCCATCTAGTCAAGACTATGGTTTTTCCAGTGGTCATGTATGGATGTGAGAGTTGGACTATAAAGAAAGCTGAGCGCAGAAGAATTAATGCTTTTGAACTGTGGTGTTGGAAAGGACTCTTGAGAGTCCCTTGGACTGCAAGGAGATCCAACCAGTCCATCCTAAAGGAGATCAGTCCTGGGTGTTCATTGGAAGGACTGATGCTGAAGCTGAAACTCCAATACTTTGGCCACCTGATGCGAAGAGCTGACTCATTTGCAAAGATCCTGATGCTGGGAAAGACTGAGGGCGGGAGGAGAAGGGGACGACAGAAGATGAGATGGTTGGATGGCATCACCGACTCGATGGACATGGGTTTGGGTGGACTCCGGGAGTTAGTGATGGACAGGGAGGCCTGGCGTGCTGTGGTTCATGGGGTCGCAAAGAGTCGGACACGACTGAGCGACTGAACTGAACTGAACTGAACATCCTATCAATGTATGCTAACACTGAGTTATAAACACTAAGCAACAAAAAGTATTTTCCTTTGCATTTTCACGTCCCAGTTTTTTTAAAAAGTATATAAAGGTAAATTACTTGAAATGACATATTTCAGAAAACCAGAAAATCCACACTTATTTTTCTTAAAAAAGGGAACTACGTGGTAAATAAACCACAGCACTCATGATGTACAATTATCTAAAACATTCATAATAGTAAACTCATATTTTGGAGTAGCCAACATTTTGAAGTCGATCAGAAGAGTAGTGATAACAGTTTAGAACAAATGATTTAAAATCACGTTGTTCTGATAATTAAAGAATGAGAGAGCGAAAGGGTAAAATGCAGAAAGTCTTATTCTGGTTTACTAATTATATGGCTTCTATCTTTCTGCTAAGAAAGTATTTCTGATTTCTGAATATATAATGCCCTAAATTTTGCTCTTTGGAACTTTAACAAGATGAATTTCCTATCTTTGAGTCAAAACAAATGTATAAACATTTTATGAACAGGGCCTCAGTAAATGGTAAAATTAACAAATCAATATTTAGTCTCAGACAAGGCATGCTTTCCAGCTCCATCTTAATATACTAGAAATGTTGACTTTGCTCTGTGAATCTATGTTAAGGTGTCAGTTTTATGTTGGTGACTTCAAAAAGCTGGATGGAACCACACAAATTTCATTTTACAAGTACACAATAATTATTTACATTATGAACACTAATTATATTTACAGTCTTAACATCATACTAGTTGTAAGTAAAGAACAAATTGTAAAAGAACATTTAAAGAATACATGCTGATTTTTTTCCCTGACGGGAGATAACCTCTGGCTCTAACTTAGAATAACCAGTTTGCCTTCTAGGCGGTAAGACAGGACAGCTGGCAAACGTCAGGCTCGGGCTTGCGACCCTAAGCAGTAAAAGTGGGCTGTGACATCATCTCCCATTTCTAAAGAAAAGATGCCGAAGTTCTGCGAGTCTCAGACTGTGAGGCGGGTTGGGGTGGTGCTCAAGTTCACAGGTGGGCTCTGGAATGGGGCAGGACACATTCTCAGTCCCTTGAACATGAACCTCCCTGAGCACGTTTCCTCATCTATCTGGACAAATAACCAGAATACACTTTAAAGAAATGCTGTTAGAATCAAGAATAAAGCGGTTGGTACGAAGTTAACAACTTGATACTCCTTTCAAGTTTTCTTACCTTTCTCTATTTTTTCTTTATTCCATAGCATTTCTCATCCTTTTTATATAAATTAAATTTTACAAGAAAGTACAACAAATAGAGTCAACACGCCCACCCGAATTTACGGATCATTGCTGCCCCCGCTGTGAGTGGCTCAACCTACCCACTGTGCTGCTGATCCAGCATCAAGGTGTCTCTTTCTGACAATGTCAGTGGCTCTTGACCCTTTACTGCCGTTATGCGGTCACTTTGTGTCCTTGTGGTATTGAACAAAGGGTAGGACGCTGCAGTATGACCCCCAGGAGAATATGGTCAATTTCTTAAACGCATCCAGGCAGGTTTGTGAATGAAACGTGTCCAAAATTCTTTTAAAACTGCTATTAAGGGAGGATGTCTTAAAATACAACATTTAGGGGATATATATCTTCATTCTCACAGAATGCTATCCTTTACCTCAATGAAAACCACATAAAAATAACCAAAAAACTCACCCAAAAGGTCTACCTTAAAAACATAGATTACAATTTGTCTAAAAACTTATATATATATATATATATCAGTTTTTAAATGAGATTTACTCCATTAATATAATTATTACCTATTAATATTACAGTGAAAATAAGAACATGCTATTTACAAATATTGATTTTTTTATATATAAACATTTAAACTGGAATATCAAAAATAAAAGTATACACACAAAAGCAAATGCACAGGTATAGAATATGTGTGTGACTCTAAAATTATAAATAATCCAGAAACAATCTTAATGCCATTCTTTGTACTTTCAAGAAAATACTACTATTATTGTTAAAATAGATTTTAAATATACAGAGTTTTACAAAACCTGAAGGAATTCCTTTGCTGGGGGCAGGGAGTATATTCCCCACGTATACTTTGTAATATTTTTTTAAATGAGAAATAGGTTTTAATATTTTTTCTACATAAAATAATATTAATATTGTTAATATTAGATATTATTAATCTAACATGGCTTTGATATGTGATTTAAGACATTTGGTTCAAGGAAAGAGCCTGATAAACCTTAGGCTGGAATGCTAAGTAAAACTGAGGGTGTGTGTTGACCAAGGCACTACTGGCATTACTTTGTAGAGCCGATCAATAGATATTAGCTTTAAAAAGAGAGATTTAGAAAGAAGCTGCAGCATATTTTTGAAATGACAGGGTGAAGATTTAAATTGTCTCAATCAAGGCTCAATTTTTTCTTCCCAGTTTTTCCAGCTGTTCTCTTCCAGTTAAGACTCTTCATTTCAAATAAATTTAATTAGTTCCAATTGATCATAGCCAACACTTACACAGCTTTATCCATGCTTCTTTACTTTCATACAGCAAACACTAACAAATAACAAAGACTGCCAAGCTCAGATCAAGGGTCACAAGACAATATTCATACCTCATTCGCTCTCACCCAGAAGAAAAATTTCAGCTTTGAAATTCTGCCTATAACAAAAGCACTAAATTATACTGCATATTTGAATTGTTATCTTGGTCAGCTGTTGAATTCAGTTAATTGGAGAATTCAGCCTCAGATTACCACAAAAATAAAATTAATACAGCTACACATATTAGCCTAGCTACAGCAGTCAAATAATTCATTCAAAATATAGGCAAATATCTCTGTCACGATATAATTTCTATTTTATGAGGTGATATTACGAGGGCAATTCCTTTTAAATAATTGGGAAAAATCAGGGTTTTCAGGATGAATAGCTGAATTGGCCAGTTTTCCATTTTGCAGTACCTCTTGCGCTCTGCAATGCTGGTTAGCCTAAAATAAGATTATTCTGCTTGAAACAGGTTTCTCTCAAATGCACCTACCATATTTTTCATAATGCAATTTATATAGGATTCTAGTCAATAAAAAGAAATATGGTTTTCTTCTAAACCCTCACAAAAATCTATACCACATCTTAATCAAGTCACACAATCTAAAGGTAATGTGAACGACCCACAGGCTGCAGTGCGCTGGTTGCTCTGACAACATGTTAAGGAAGTCTTTTTCAGTTATTTAAATTCTTTGGATCCTGAGCATTCTTGACTCGACTACTCATGGCAGGAAATGAGTAAATCAACTGATAAAGCCATGCATCACATGCATTTAACTGAACCTCTTACAGATTAAAATATAGTTTATGTAGCATTAATTAACTCTCCAAACTAGATTTTCATTTTTAAGCTTCCTGATTTTTTTTTTAACAGTAAAATAAACACAGAGTCACGTGCCCTAACTCTGACTCGTGACTTCGGCAGAACATAGTTCATAATTTCAATGTACTGATTTAATAATAGTTACTTGAGTGCTCGAAAATTCAGCTTTTCTTCTGGAATGCAAAGTGAGATATTCTGCTATTGCAAAGGCAACTTCCATTATTTAAACCATGACTTTTTGCAGACAAGGAAACCTTTAAAATCTGAGGTAATAACAAAATATATCTATAATATTATTTTTTTTAAAGCAGTAAAAACTGAATAGAGCAAGAACTCATTTTTAAAAATCTACAAATGGCCTACATGGGAGGGGAGTTTAGGGGAGAATGGATACACATAGAGGAAAGGCTGAGTACCTTCACTGTTGACCTGAAACTATCACAATACCCTCGCTGTTGACCTGAAACTATCACAATATTGTTGATCGGCTACACTTTAATACAAAATACAAAGTTTAAAAAAAAAGAAATAAAAAAATAAAAAATTTGCAAATGAAATGATATCTTCTAGTAGCTACTGAAACAAACCCTATAACTTACAGTATAAATGACTTTTAGCAAAGCTGGAAGTTTGAGAAATAATTTACATGTATATTTAAGATGGATGATATTTTTTAAATCAATGAACCAATACATTAAAAAGCAAGAGCCACCACCACCATCATCACATTTTTTGCTGAAAACCAGATGTTCCCTGATAAAGTCAACTACAGCAGTGGCACAGGCCATAGGTTTTAAATACAGGCTTTGAACATTTTCAAGAGAGAACAGTAGGCTTCTTCAACTTCGTCCCAGTGAAAGAAATTTAAGAGCATTCAGGTGATAACAGTAAAGAACCTGCCACACACAGCTTTAAGAGGAAAAAGGGAGGGGAAAAAGCCAGTTTCCCCCCCTTTTTTTTTTCCACCCCCTCTTCCTTTAATGACTGTTGAAAATTTTACTGACACTTTGTGAGCATGCTTCTTTTCAAATTATTGATTACTATTAATATTTCTCGCTTTACAATAGTTATAGATTTATTTGGTCAGATTTTATTTTTTAACCATCCACACCAAAATCAAGAACTTATCTTTCTTAATACCAATACAAATAGTATACTGGGCTTCCCTGATGGCTCAGACGGTAAAGCGTCTGCCTACAATGCAGGAGACCAGGGTTCAATCCCTGGGTTGGGAAGATCTCCTGGAGAAGGCCATGGCACCCCACTCCAGTACTCTTGCCTGGAAAATCCCAGGGATGGAGGAGCCTGGTGGGCTGCAGCCCATGGGGTCGCGAAGAGTCGGACGCGACTGAGCGACGTCACCATAAATAGTATTCTAGGTTGTTTGTATCCTCTGTGCACTGAAAGAAACTGAGCTGAATGCATTTGCATATTCAGCAATCGACACTGCTCTAAGTCTATAAAAAGACAGGTTGAACATAATGCAGTGTGCGGCTTTCCTAAATTTTACCGCATCTGATTATGTGATAAATAATACAGAGAAGAATGCTCAATACCCAGACAATGTAAGTAACTTTTAGAAAAGCATTCATTTCTATTGTACAGGTAGAAAGCGTACCTGTAAGTTTCCTCAGGTAGCCTATGTTGCATGTATCACTATTACAACTTCAATATTTTCAGTCTGTCCTAGGGCGTGCTGCAGTCCACGGGGTCTCAAAGAGTCGGACATGACTTGGTGACTGACCAACACGACTGCAACTGCAAAACCTGTCACAACACAAGAGGCGTACTCCTCTACATGTTCCAACACTTCAGTAATGATCCTAGCTTCTAAATTAGAAGGTCCCTGGAAAATCGGACACACAGCTAGCAGGCTCATTGTTAAGGCAACAATGAGCAAACCTTGACCAAACAAACAGTTCTGCTTCTTTCTACTTCAAGATCAGAAAGGGCACTAAAGGGTCTCAAAAAACCAAGCATTCCATCAATGCAAGTTTCCATCCATGTACTTAGTCCTGCTATAAATGACCTGGAAGCATTTTCCGATATCAGATAAAGTTCATCCAGATGACACTAAAGATGTCTCTTCTTACCAGTCGTGATGTCATCATCCACAAGGTCGTGTTCCTCCTCTTGGACTTTGGCTTCCGGCCCCGAGGCATCAGGAGCAGTGGTGATAGTCTGCAGGGCTTCTGCTGAGACCCCAGCTAAAACAAAGGAGAAGAACAGCTAGTTCATAAAACTAAAAGAGAAGTGGACCAAAACTCTTAAAGCGGTTTAATTTACTTACTGGATGAAAATGCAGTATGTTAAAAAAAATACCATATATTCATCCAAATTAGGAAGAGACAGAGAGTAATGAACCAAACGTGTGCTCTCTACTGCTTTATATGTACGTACATACATGGATGCAAACCATATTACTCTTAACCAAGATCTGGGAACAAAAAAACTCAAGTTGTATAGTTTCACTTGCTTCCTTTCAACATGTTTACTAGTGATTTTAGTAGATTTAAACACAGTTATGCCTAAAAAAAAAGAGAAAACCTAGAAAGTGAAGGACTCTTTTAAAAGTTTGCTTCTCTTTAATATTAGTTTGCTTGTAATTTGAGGGTTGGGAAGAGGGATGATGACAAAAGAGGGATTTGGGTTCCGCGTCTTTGAAAGAGACCTTAAATGTAATGCCCCAAGGGTATAACAGGCGGCACTAATGGTAAAGAACCTGCCTGTCCACGCAGGATACAAAAAACATGCAGCTTCGATCCTTGTATTGGGAAGATCCCCTAGACGAGGAAATGGCACCCCACTCCAGTATTCTTGCCTGGAGAATTCCATGGACAGGACAGTCTGGCAGGCTACAGTCCACGTGGTCACACAGAGCTGGACCCGACCGAAGCAACTTAGCACGCATTCAAGAATTAGATGGAAGGTCCAACAATTACTGAACTGAAGGAAACTAACTGAAAGCTGATGAGGGCACCCAAAACTTCCATTCTCCAGAACACCTGAGAACTTCAAAGAACTTCCTACAAATGTCTTTTCCTAACTCACCTATTTTCCCATTCTAGATAAAACACATATTTCCCCCACTATCTGGAAGTAGTGCATTGCTATGACAACAAAAGAGGGATACGTGTTCATAGAATCACATGATATTGAGTACTATCACTGTGAAGTCCTCCATGTATCTGTGGTTCCTCCTTATCTGTGAATATTCAACCAACGATGTTGGTTGGCTCATGTAATACTATAGTACTTACTAGTGAAAAAGAACCACATGTAAGTGGATCCGCTCAGTTCAAACTAAGGTTGTTCAAGGGTCAACATACAAATGAAAATAAAACTACAGATCAGAAATTCTCATGAATTTAGACTCAAAAATCCTCAACAAAATGTAAACAAGTAGAATTCAACAACACTTAAAAAGAATCACATACCATGACAAAGTGAGATTTATTCAGTTGGAAAGCAAACCTGGTTCTATATTCAGCAACTCAATGCTATCCAAAATTTTAACAGACTAAAGAAGAAACAATCATATGATCATGTCAATAATTTGATAAAATTCAACATCATGATTTTAAAAACTCTCAGAAAAACAGAAATAGAGGAAGAGGGGGAACTTGTTCAACTTAATAAAGAGCACCTATTAAAAATGTAACATTATATTTAATGATGAAAGACTGAATGTTTTCCTCCTATGATCAAGAATGAAGCAAAGATGTCCACATTGTTGCTCTTATTTGACACAGCATTAGAAATTCTAGACAGTGCAATTCAGTAAGAAAATAAAACATGTACAGTTTGGAATGAAGTGATCCCATTCAAGATAAAAACAACTGTCTACGGGGAAATTTAAAGGAATCCACAAAACAAACAAAGTGAGTACAGCAAGGCTACAGAATACAAGAAAAAGGGCTTCCCTGGTGGCTCAGTAGTAAAGAATCCACCCGCCAATTCAGGAAACAGAGCTTTGATCCCTGATCTGGGAAGATTCCACATGCCTCGGAGCACCTAAGCCCATGCACCTCAGCCACTGAAGCCTGCATGCCACAGAGTCCACGCTCCACGACAAGAGAAGCCACTGCAATGAGACGTCCAGGCAATAAAGAAATACAATTTTTTTTTTATCTCCTAGTACTTTTATTTTTTTTTAATTTTTTTTTAAACTTTACAAAATTGTATTAGTTTTGCCAAATATCTAAATGAATCACAATTTTTAAAGAAAGAATACAAAAAATATTTTAAAGATCACATTTCTATACACTAGCAATGAACACATGGACACCTAATTTTTAAAAAATTCTATTAATAATGGCTCAAAAAGACTGAAATACTTAGATGCCAATTGAAAAAAACATATACAGGAATGACATGCTGATATCTACAAAACACTGATGAAACATCAAAGAGGCCTAAATAAATGAATGGAGAGACACACCATGTTCTAAGTTGAAAGAGTCTATATAGTAAAGATGTGAAATTCTCCATATATAGGTTTAGTGTTAACTTCTGTCAAAATCCCAGCATGATTTATTGGTATATATAGACAAAATTCTTCTAAAATTATTTAGAAAGACAAAGGAACTAGAATAGTTTTTAAAAATTGGAAAAAAATAAGGTAGGAAAAAAATCTGCCCCATTTCAACACTTACACCATGGTTTTAGGTTCACGGACTAGAATAGCAAACCAGAAGAAAACACAGATATGCCCAATGATATTTGACAGAGGTAAAAACCACATCAATGGAGGAAAGACAGTCTCTTCCATAAATGGACTGCTATAACTGGATAACCGGAGACAAAAATATGAACCCTGACCTAATGCTCACACCTTTTATAAGAATTAACTCACAGTGAATCATGGACTTACATGTAGAACATATGACTATAAAAATTCTAGAAAAAAAAAAAAAGAAAACCCTTGATACCTGAGGCCAGACTTGACACCAAAAGCACAACCCATAAAAGGAAAACTGATAAGTGAACTTGATTCGAATTTAAAACGTCTGGAATCTCCCTAGTGGTCCAGTGGTTAAGAATCTGCCTGCCAATGTGGGGGACAGGGGTTCGACCCCTGGTCTGGGAAGATCCCACACGCTGAAGAGCAACTAAGCCCATGCACTGAACTACTGAAGCCCCCACAGCTAGAACCCGTGCTCCACAACGAGAAGCCACGGCAGGGGGAAGCCCGTGCCCCACAACTAGAGAACAGCCCCTGCTCACCACAACTAGAGAAAGCAAATCTAGAGAGGCGAAAGTTCATGTGTGGTTGCTCAGGACTGGGAGAGAACGTCCCTGGTGGCTCAGCGGTCAAGAATCCCCCTGCCAATGCACGGGACAAAAGACCTGCTCGCAGATTAGATCCCTGGGTTGGGAAGATGCCCTAGAGAAGGACATGGCAACCCACTCCAGTATTCCTGCCTGAGAAATCCCATGGGCAGAGGAGCCTGGTGGGCTACAGTCCATGGGGTTGCAAAGAGCTGGACAGGACTGAGCAGCTAAACAACTACTACAAAGGGCTAGGGGGATGGGGGCAAATGAGTATTTAAACTGATGAGTCGTTGGTTTCTTTTTGTGTGATGAAGATGTTCTGAAATTGATTACAGTGATGGTTACACAATTCTGTGAATATGTTAAAAAAAAAAAAAACAATGGATGGTAGTTATAAGTGTGAATTCGATGGCATGTGAATTATATCTCAAAGAGTTTTTTAAAAAGTGTGCTTTTCTACTATTCCAGATTAATGAAGAAATCCACACCCCTTTCTGTGTACTCTTTTGGTATGGTCTTTGCCATGAAGAAAACAGGGAGAAAAGAACCATATAGAACATTTATGCAAAAAAAAAAGAATTCACCTGCCAAAAAAAAAAAAAAGAACATTTATGAAATAAGAAAACAAACTCCACCATGAATGTTTTTCTTGTATCAGGAAGGCTAATGTTCCATTTTTAATTTTAAAAATTATATTGTAATTAGCCTCCAATTAAAATAAGTAAATTTATATTAAAAAAAACTATATTCCTCATTTTGATCATGCTTGTAACTCATCCTATTATTTCTTACAGTCAAGTTTTCTGGGTTATTTTATTACCAGTCAATTAAAAAAGAAGATTGATTTGGGTAATTCAAAATTCTATATATTTCATTTTTTTAAGGATCAGCTAAATATCTAAACTGCAGTCAAGGGGGGTAATGGGATGATAACAAAATACCCAAGAGTCCAAACTCTTGTTGGAAGATATCATAAGAGACACTGATAATGCAAAGACCAAATTACTAAAATCATTTCTCAAATACAAACAGCACAGATGATTTAAAACTAATTTTAATAAGTTTGTTTTAAGGAAATGATAGAAGTTTCTCCTTTTGAACTTTTGGACCATAGAGTTATAATAAAAGATGAGCAAAACCCATTACTGAACCTTTTTAAGCATGGTAATCTTTACCTACAAAAAAAGGAAGGGGGGATAATAACATTTAAAAAAAATTCCCCAAACCTAGGTATTTATAGTCTCCACAGTATTTAGTGACACTTTTTTACATTACTATCTTATGATAATAGGAGACATTCTTCATAAGGCAAAATTGTAGGGCAGAAATCAAATCAGTGATTGCCAGAGGCAAGGGGTATGGTAGGAAGACTGACTATAAAATGGTCTAAGCAAATATTTAGAATAACGAAAATAATAAATATCTTAATTGTGATAGTAGAAATATGACTACCCACATTTGCCTAAAATTCACAGAACTGTACACTAAAAAGAGTGAATTTTACCATATATAAATTATACCTCAACAAACCTAACTATAAAAAAAAATACAATAGAAGGTACTACATCAACTGTCACTAAAGAGAATTGAGGTTATATCAGAATACAATGCTATTTTCAATGAAACACAAAGACCAGAAGAAAAACAAATGTATTCCTTTCTTCCTGGTATTAAAAGGCTAAACTTTTTGAAACATAAAAGGCATTTCATCACTATCCACTATCAGTAAGATGATGTAAATATTCCTGAGAAATACTAGGATACCTACATCGAAGCTTCAGCTTCTTGCATATTTATATTACGCAACATTATAAGTACTGTCAATTAATTATACGGCGGTACTTTGCCACTTTTTTATGTACTTGTTGTAGGTGATCTTATTTGTCAAACTATGCCATAAAATCTAAGACATTCACTTTCTGAATCTCTTCAAAATATCTGGCAGTAAAGAACATCTCATAAAGGTTCAATAAATACACTGAGAATAGAACTCAATACCTTCAATCCCATGACACAAATTATGTTATTTAAATATACTATAAAATAATAGTAAGTTTGCTTTGGTGAAAAAGATATAATAAAGAGATACAATTAAAAAAAAAGACAAAACATTAATGGGAAAACGTGAGGCATTTAAAAAACCAAATCCAGATTCACAAAATTAAAAAAATGAATGTAGATTATGCTGGAAATAGGTATCTATAAATGGGTTCTACACTGTGAATCAGGAGGAAAACAAGGAAAAACATGGAATGGAGCAGAAAAGTGGTATAAGTGTGGACACAGCAGAGGAAGGCAGAAGGCTGGGCTGTGGCACCAGCAAAAATAAAAAGCAGAGAGCAAGGAAGACTATGTGAGATCGCCACACCATCCAGACAAGAATGCTCTCAGACCACTGCTCATCGTGAGAGATGCATGCAGACAACTTCTCGTTTGTATGCAATATTTGTAACCACTTCAGAAAAACATTTTCAATGTAAATGTGGAAATACAGTTTTCAAAATCAACAAAATGAAACTGCACTTGCCTCTCCCCACCTGCAAAATCATGAACAGTATTATAAAATTTATTTTTCAAAAGCTTATAAAGTACCTTTATGAACATTTTTTTCTATTGCCTAATACCCGAGTAATGACTAATGTGGTGAACTCTGAAGACTTCAGTGTCATGTGATAAATGAACAAAGATTAAATACTAAATTTTAATAGAACAAAATTTAAAGCACAGCACTATAACCAATGTTGCGATATAAAACCATTTAAGTTCATTATAATATTATTATTCTATTGAAGATTAGATGAAAGTGAGACACAATATTCTTGGACTCAGAAAGAAAACTATATATCACAATATTTACAAAGATTAACAAACAGTGTATTTCTCTTTCCCATTGTAATACAGATTTCCACTGAGATTGAAAAATGGATCTAAAAGAATAGCAGGTATTTTTTTTCTTTAATCAGCCTTTCCCAACTGCGGTTTCCCAGTGCTCCAATTAAAGTACACGAGGCAAGAATCTGATATGTAGCTTTACTTTGAATAAAGTAAAATTTCACAGTGAGGAAGGGAGGAGGTGTGTATCTTCAGTTTATTTTCAGGCAGCAGGCTTGAATTTATTGGAAGCAGATCTCCGCAGTGAGTGACCGCACGGCTCCGCATTCCCTACGATCCTTATGACAGACAGACGGCCTGCCTCGCATTAATTCACTCCACACCACGTCTATCGATCCGCAGCCGGTTCCCTGGTCTCTCCGCACACATTGCCTGTCTGGCTGCCTACATCCACATCAGCACATACACACAAAGGCCAGAGAAAGATAACCTTTTGCTTTCCATTAAAGACACAGTATCCACTTTTCCTTCCCCAATAACACCAAAAATATAAAATATAGCAGTACAGACTTCTCAGACAAAAGCCTTCCTATAAAAAATGGTAGAGATATTTACCCCTAATTCTAGAGAGAGATCATTTCATCAAAACAAGTTGGTTTATTAAAGGCCACAAAGCAATTAGAGAAAAGAAAAGTACAGTTAAAAATAAACAAAATGGCTTCAAGCCTGAATAAGAATGTAATAATCATCTGGTAACACAGGTTTTGATAATTGTTTTTAATGAAATGAAATACAGTTTTTTCCAAGTTACCTTCTTTTTAGAAAACTGTTCTCACGTGAAATGTGATTATAAACAATTCTGAAAGCAGCAGAGACATTTATTGAAATATACACAAGGAATAGAAAACACAATTAGGAAGGATACTATATCACCAGAACATTAACCTAAGTGGATAAAGCTTTATTATTCCTCTTTCGCAACAAAAACCTAAAAATGATCCATGGTAAAAATTACACCAAATACTTTTAATTCATTGCATGCACTTTTTCAAAGATTTCTGTTTGATTTGCAGGCTATGAGCTGACTCAACACCAATTTTGGTTTCAGAGGACGCAATAAAATGAACATTTATTTTTCAGCCTATAACATGTTGAGAAACAAAGGCAAAACTGTACTCAAACATAAACTTAAAATAACAACCTATAACCAAAATTATACACCTCAGAACGGGGCAAAATATATCTTCCTGGATCAGAAAGTACCTTTGAAACCATTTGTGACTTTTGCTGTTTTTTTGCTGCTGCTGTTGCTAGGATACCCAGGCAGAAGTTATACCATCAAGTGGTAACAAAAAAGATGCACTAAATATAGTACACTAAGCATGTTGTTCTTTATAATCGTAACAAATTGCTTTAGAGATTAAAGAAAGGCAAACTGATGAAGGCTGTTAAAGCTAAAGATTGCTGTGATACGAAGATACAGGTAGACCCAAGATCTGAGGAGGAACGAGGCTGGCACTGCCCATCTGAGCAAAAAGCAAAGCCACGAGAGTGAAGAAGATGGGTCACCACGCCAAGTTCTCTGATCAACTTCAACGGCACAGAGCACCCAGGCCACTTCATACCAGACCCCTGCCAGGAACTAGCTGTACCAGATGCTAGTGACACAAAGGCGGAAGATACACCCTACACTTCCAAGGAGCTCAGGTGTGAGCTAAGATCATGGAGCCTCATGAACGAGATACAAGCACGAGACGTAATTTGATTTGTGTTTTAGAAAGCTCTCTCCCAGGGCTCCTCTGGTGGCTCAATGGTAAAGAATGCACCTACCAGCGCAGGAGACACGGGTTCGATCCCTGATCCGGAAAGCTCCCACATGCCGCGCAGCAACTAAGCCCGTGCGCCACGACTCCTGAGCCTGCTCTAGTGCCCAAGAGCCGCCACCACTGAGTCCACCTGCCCTAGAGCCTGTGCTCAACAACAAGAGAAGCCACCGCAACTAGAGATCAGCTCCTGCTTGCCACAAAGAGGGAAAAGCCCGCACAGCAAGGAAAACTGGCATCACCAAAATGAATGAATGAATGAATGAATGAATGAAGAGAATGCTCTCTCCTCGAACTAGGTGAAGAATGATTTGGAGGGACTCAAAAACAGAGCAATAAGGCCAGGTCAAACCTTTCTAAGGTAGCAAACCTTACTACTTGGAGCCCTACAAGTTCCCTAGAACTGCCAGGAGGAAAACGAAGGCCTCCTAGCTCCCAGACTTTACCTTTTATCTTGGGGGGTGTGTGCACGAGCACACTGTGGTCAAGTTTTCCTTCGAAGAAAGGATACCACTTTGTTCCAAATGTCTGAAAAACACTGATCTCTAATTTTAAAAAATAAAGAGTGTATAAATAGGGAGAAAATCAAGAGCTGTTTTTATGGCGGGAGGAGGACTGGACCCAGGGAAGGACGGGCAGGGAGAGCCTTCTGCCTGTTCTGGAATGATGGCTATGCTAGGTGGCGGTGGTGCTGTCCAGTCACTAAGGCATGTCTGATTCTCTGCGACCCCACGGACTGCAGCACGCTATGCTAGCTAAAGGGGCTAAAAATGAAAAGGAGAAGATACAAGGACTTCAGAAAAACTTAGAGCTGTGTGGAAAATACAGATTTGCAAGTGAAATACAAAGAGCACTTTCTGAAAGAAAAAGATCCCTTCCAGTGTGCTTGGGATGGGGTGAAGAAGAGAGCCTGTGTCAAAAAGAGCCTCACGGGAAGGAAACAGACGAGCTGCGTCCTAGAGCGTGTGTGAGAATTTACACGGAATGACAAAAGCGGAAAACAAATATTCCAGGTAAACAGGACAATATGCTAAACGACCCTGATGTATCTACAGAAGTGCATAGCACAAGAACAGGTGTGTGGAGAGGCGAGTGAGTGAGTGATAATCACTCAGTCGTGTCTGACTCTCTGCGACCCCATGGACTGTAGTCCACCAGGCTCCTCCGTCCATGGGGATTCTCCGGGCAGGAACACTGGAGTGGGTTGCCATTTCCTTCTCCAAATGGGGAGGCAAAAAAGAGGTTAAAAGAACAGTTCTGGTCAGAGTCCTAAAGACAATGAGAAGCAGGGAGCTAACAGAAAACACAAAACAGGAGAGGAATATGTCTTTATTCTTTAAGGCTCCAGTATGGCACTTGGAGAGAACAGGTCCACAGGTGATAAGTATAATCATGGCTGGGGTTGGTGGCCATGCAACGACAGTCAGCAAGAGCTTTAAGACGTGAGGTTTTAGGGGAAGGAAGGGTAAGCCTTCAACTTCTCTTTCTCATCATCAGCGGAGATGATCAGTTTGTGAGGGGCCAGAAGGAGCTGTCTGAAGACAATTATGACGGCAGAGAGTTTGATCTATACTTGCAGGCAGTCCCAAAATGGCAACCAGTGAAAAGCGACAGCTTCTGGCAATCCAGCCAAGCTGCCGTGTATCCTGGTATGCAATTCAGTGAAAACAAGACACGAGAGAGGGGTACATTACCCATTCAATTCAACATTGGATGCAAGCGGGATAGCCTTAGCACAGCACCTGAGATATAACACGTGCTCAGTAAAGTGCATCATTAGTATCATTATCATTGCTTTTATTATTACTAATTTTGGCTTACTTTATTATTTTCTTCTCTAGAAGTACTTTACTACCTTCAGTATCCAACACTCAACTTTTTTTTCTATTTGATGAATTCATTTATTTGTCTTTTTTAAAACATTTATTAAGCCTTGCCTTCCTCTTTTTAGAATGATATTTGCAGACATCTTAGGACATCTGTTTATATATAGAAGCCACTTGAAGCCAGAAACAGAATAAATATTTACGTTTCAAAGAACCAATTTATCTTATGATTAGCTCTATTACTGCCAATCATACACACACAAACATACACACACAGGAAAGCTTTTGACTTCTTAATCTCTTAACGCACAATGAATAACTGATTTGAAATACATGGGGCTCTTGTTTTAATATTATTCTAGTAGATGACATATTTAATTGGCAGTAATACATTATAAGATCATACAAAAGGCATTTGTGATATTCTAATAATTTTTCACAGTAATTAGCTTAGATAAATATTATGATGCGCTCTGACTTCATTATTTGAGAATGTTAAGTTCTTCTATAGATAACAAGAAAAACATTTGGATGGATGAAAGCCATAAGAAGTGCTAAGTCTAGACGATAAATAAACAAGAGTTTGTGAGACTAGAGGCAAAATTCATGAGGTATGTAAGTACGGATAGTAAGTTAATGAGCTGAAAGACATGCTATATGTTAAAAAGAATGAAGCAAGCAAGAATGCTACGTATAAACAAAAACAAATGGAAAGACCAAGTCATCATATAAATGGGAATCTGTAACACTTCTCAAAGAAAATATCTGCAAGACCTTGGGTTTGCCAATGAGTTTCTAGAAGACTAAAAGCATGAGTCATGACATATAACTGATAATTGGGCTTTATCAAAATGTAAAACTTCTGTAAATGATGTTCAGAAAATGAACGACAAGTTTAAAGACTGGAGAAAAATATTTGAAAAGATTACACATCTGTTAAAGGATGTGTGTATATATAAGGAACCCTTAAGACCCAACAATAAGAAAACAATCAACCTAAAAGGAAAAAAAAAAAATGGGCAAAAACTCAAACATGCATTTCAGCAAAGAGGATTTATGGATTGCAAGCAATCATGTGAAAACATGTTCAATGTCTCTAGTCATTGACATGACACCCTTAGTTGCTCAGCCATGTCCGATTCTTTGTGACCCCATGGACTGTAGTCCACCAGGCTCCTCTGTCCATGGAATTCTCCAGGCAAGAATACTGGAGTGGGTAGCCATTCCTTCTCCAAGGGATCTTCCCAATCCAGGGATCGAACCCAGGTCTCCTGCATTGCAGGTGGGTCCTTTACCATCAGAGCCACCAGGGAAACCAGTCACTAGTCATGAGGGAAGTGCAGATTAGAGTAACAACGAGGTACTACTACACACATTTTAGAATGCCTAAAATAAACAAATTTTTTTATTTCTTTTTAAAAAAGCCGAACTATATTGTGCTGGCAATGATACTGAGCAACAGTAGATATTAATACGATTTACTGCTAGCAAGAATGCAAAATGCTGCAGTTACTTTGAAAAATAGTTCGGCAGGGTTTTCTTTTATATGACACTCACATTTATCAAATGACCCAGCAATTCCAATCCTAGATATTTACCCAAGTAAACTGAAATCTTGTCTATACAAAATCCTCAACATGAATAGTTATGCAGCTTATTCATAATCACCCAAACCTAAGAACTCAGGTATAGCCATATAATGGAACACTATTTAGCAATAGAAACAAATGAAATATTGAGTCATGCAGTAGTTTGGGTGAACTTTAAATATATTTTGGTGAGTGAAAGACACCAAGCCCAAAATGCTACATGTTGTATAATTGCTATTTATACTGAATTTTGGTAAAGGCAAAACTGCAAGGATAGAAAAAGCTGGTGGTTAGCAAGGACTGGTGGCGGTGGGACTGACTGCCAAGGAAGTAAAAAGGAAATTTTCAAGGTGGTTGAAATATTCTTATGGCACTGTGATGGTAGATACCTGAACCTATTCATTGGTTATAACTCAAAAACCTATATACCCAAACAGTAAACTCTGTTGCTTGTAAATTTAAAAAATGATAATTAGAAATTTATAAGAATGTCAGGGGACCCAGAATAAACTGCAGAGTGTGACAAATGAACATAACTACACTGTAAGTGTAGGCAAAACACCACAGAAAGATGTAAAGAAAAATAGGGAGTTGACACTAAGCAACTTTGCACAACAGGCCACAACCCTGCTTACTGTAAAGCTAAAGACAGAAAGAACTGTGCACTAATACTGTGTTCTCGTTGGTAAACTGGTTTTTTCACAGAGGGATGGGTTAGTAGTTTTTAAACTACTTTTTCACGTCTACTAGGGTTGGAAAAAACAAGTAAATCTATCACAGATAATAAGAATCAGATTTCTCACACTCAGAGAAAGAAATCACAAATATGAAAAGAGGAAGACTAGGCTGAATCCTGTGGCAGTGGATTAAAAAGGGTGTGTACCAACCCATGTCTACTTTAACAATACAGAGAGATAGGCAGGCACACAAACAATAATCACAGACATGTGGCATACAAGAGCAGGTATGCACACACGTACTTCCTCAGTCAGTTCACTTCAGTCCCTTAGTCGTGTCCGACTCTTCGTGACCCCACGAATCGCAGCATGCCAGGCCTCCCTGTCCATCACCAACTCCTGGAGTCATGTCCATCGAGTTGGTGATGCCATCCAACCATCTCATCCTCTGTCATCCCCTTCTCCTCCTGCCCCCAATTCTTCCCAGCATCAGGGTCTTTTCCAATGAGTCAACTCTTCGCATGAGGTGGCCAAAGTATTGGAGTTTCAGCTTCAGCATCAGTCCTTCCAATGAACACCCAGGACTGATCTCCTTCAGGATGGACTGGTTGGATCTCCTTGCAGTCCAAGGAACTCTCAAGACTCTTCTCCAATGCCAGAGTTCAAAAGCATCAATTCTTCTGAGCTCAGCTTTTTTCACAGTCCAACTCTCACATCCATACATAACCACTGGAAAAACCATAGCCTTGACTAGATGGACCTTTGTTGGCAAAGTAATGTCTCTGCTTTTGAATATGCTATCTAGGTTGGTCGTAATTTTTCTTCCAAGGAGTAAGCGTCTTTTAATTTCATGGCTGCAATCACCATCTGCAGTGATTCTGGAGCCCAGAAAAATAAAGTCTGTCACTGTTTCCACAGTTTCTCCATCTATTTCCCATGAAGTGATGGGACCAGATGGCATGATCTTAGTTTTCTGAATGTTGAGCTGTAAGCCAACTTTTTCACTCTCCTCTTTCACTTTCATCAAGAGGCTTTTGAGTTCCTCTTCACTTTCTGCCATAAGGGTGGTGTCATCTGCATATCGGAGGTTACTGATATTTCTCCTGGCAATCTTGATTCCAGCTTGTGCTTCACCCAGTCCAGTGTTTCTCAGGATGTACTCTGCATATAAGTTAAAGAAGCAGGGTGACAATATACAGCCCTGACGTACTCTTTTTCCTATTTGGAATCAGTCTATTGTTCCATGTCCAGTTCTAACTGTTGCTTCCTGACCTGCATATAGGTTTCTCAAGAGGCAGGTCAGGTGGTCTGGTATTCCCATCTCTTTCAGAATTTTCCACAGTTTATTGTGATCCACACAGTCAAAGGCTTTGGCATAGTCAATAAGGCAGAAATAGATGTTTTTCTGGAACTCTCTTGCTTTTTTCTATGATCCAGCGGATGTTGGCAGTTTGATCTCTGGTTCCTCTGCCTTTTCTAAAACCAGCTTGAACATCTGGAAGTTCACAGTTCACGTATTGCTGAAGCCTGGTTGGAGAATTTTGAGCATTACTTTGCTAGTGTGTGGAATGAGTGCAATTGTGTGGTAGTTTGAGCATTCTTTGGCATTGCCTTTCTTTGGGACTGGAATGACAACTGACCTTTTCCAGTTCTGTGGCCACTGATGAGTTTTCCAAATGTGCTGGCATATTGAGTGCAGCACTTTCACAGCATCATCTTTCAGGATTTGAAATAGCTCAACTGGAATTCCATCACCTCCACTAGCTTTGTTCATAGTGATGGTTCCTAAGGCCCACTTGACTTCACATTCCAGGATGTCTGGCTCTAGGTGGTGATCCCACCATTGTGATGATCTGGGTCGTGAAAATCTTTTTTGTACAGTTCTTCAGTAGTATTGTTGCCACCTCTTCTTAATATCTTCTGCTTCTGTTAGGTCCATACCATTTCTGTCCTTTATCGAGCCCATCTTTGCATGAAATGTCCCCTTGGTATCTCTAATTTTCTTGAAGAGATCTCTAGTCTTTCCCATTCAGTTGTTTTCCTCTATTTCTTTCCACTGATAGCTGAGGAAGGCTTTCATATCTCTCCCTGCTATTCCTTGGAACTCTCATTCAGATGCTTATACCTTTCCTTTACTCCTTTGCCACTTCCTAGTTCTATCCAAAACCAGGACCAAGAAGCAGTGAAATCCCAGTAGCAACAAACAGAACTGGTATCCAGATCTTAGTTACTAATACCTCCATTAAAGGCAGCCAGGCTGCCTGGGGAAATGACCTAAGACTGGGGTAGGGAAAAAAAAAGAGACGAGTGAGGAGCATGTTCTTTGACAGAAAATAAGATGGTGCTTAAATAATCCAGTGGGATCATATCAAAATTACACTGGGATCAACTTAAAAGAGCTCCCTATGGTCAATACTGGGATAATTCAAGCAACAAATCGGCATTATAAAAGGTCTATTCCTCAGCTAAGTGCCTGCTAAGAGCTTGGTGCTGGGTCATTTGGGGACAAAAAATAAGGTCCTGGACTTTTAGCCCCAAGGAAACCAAAGTGCAGAACTTACTACATGTATTTACTTTTATTGAACACATATATTTATTTATTTTTATGAACACTGTTAGTTCATTATCATGACACACAAATCATGTCTCAAAATTGTAATTATATATCCATTCATGGACTATAAAGAAAGCAGTACAATGCTAAGCCTCAAAGAAAACTAAGTAAGCAGGTGCATGAAACGTTGCCTTTAGCCTGGAAACGTGACAAAACGGCATCAAACGGCTGCAGACATAAACATCCACGCACCGTAATGAGCATGATGCCTCTGTACAAGTGCATCGTTATTCTACTACACTACACTGATCAAATCTCACAATTCATTTTAAAGACTATTCATATCTAGCCAGTGATTTAGAGGAGGACGGAAAATTGAAGTAACTAAGATAGCACCAATCATTATCTCTGGCAGGGCTTTTAAAGAAATAACTTGCAAACAAAGTTATAAAAAGAATGAAAAATGAGTCAGATGAATGCTAAGACAGCAAAGAAACTACAATGTGTGGAGACTATAAACTTTCATTTTTTAATGAATTCCACCAAAAACAAAAATTTAAATATGTCTTTGAATTAAGCAGCCATTCTTAAATTAGAAGTCTCATTTTTTCCCCCTTATCTGGCAGCAAGGGTTGCTAGAGGTGGGGAAGAACCAGGAAAGGAATTACAGAATCGCTGAAAATAAGCTATAATAAAGAAAGACGAGAAGATTAACAAAAGTACATCAACTACTCTTGCAGAGAATGCTGACAATAAAGAACTGCGCTTTAAGGAGGCTGAATGAATGATCCCAATCCACTTGGTGTCACAAGAATCTGGGGTATCTAATTTTGCAACCCCTGCTCCCCCACCACTAACTTCCCCTGCAGTGTTCCACAGCACATCTGTAGTATATGTTCAATTCTTTCAACATAAATAGGTATATAGCCACATTACCAGGATAGCTCACATATTCTTTTCAAATGCTACTTACTTATGATAATAACAGTGACAAAAGTTAAATAGAATATATAAAAATAAAAAATGTAAGGTATGTATTTTTCAAAGAAGTGTTTTATTGAATGTTATATAAAACATATATACAACTGTATTATAAATATTTGTGTGTTTTAAACTCTTTTATAACTTTCAGAGCACCTAAAATAGTGCCAAAAATACTGTAATAATTTTTGAGTATCTGTCCTGAGTATTCAAAAATCACAGTTCTGATGAATAAGGAATTCAGTTCAATCACTCAGTCGTGTCTGACTCTTTGCAGCCCCATGTACTGCAGCACGCCAGGCCTCCCTGTCCATCACCAACTCCTAGAGTTGCTCAACCTCGAGTCCATTGAGTCAGTGATGCCAACCAACCATGTCATCCTCTGCCGTCCCCTTCTCCTCCTGCCTTCAATCTTTCCCAGTCAGGGTCTTTTCCCGTCAGTCAGTTCTTCACATCAGGTGGCCAAAGTATTGGAGTTTCAGCTTCAGCATCAGTCCTTCCAATGAATATTCAGGACTGATTTCCTTTAGGATGGACTGGTTGGATCTCCTTGCAGTCCAAGGGACTCTGAAGAGTCTTTTCCAACACCATAGTTCAAAAGCATCAATTCTTCAGTGCTCAGCTTTCTTTATAGTCCAACTTTCACATTCATACATGACTACTGGAAAAACCATAGCCTTGATTAGACGGACCTTTGTTGGCAAATAATGTCTCTGCTTTTTAATATGCTGTCTAGGTTGGTCATAGCTTTTCTTCCGAGGAGCATGCATCTTTTAATTTCATGGCTGCAGTCACCAACTGCAGTGATTTTGGAGCCCATAAATATAAAGTCTCTCACTGTTTCCATTGTTTCCCCATCTATTTGCCATGAAGTGATGGGACCGGATGCCATGATCTTAGTTTTGTGAATGTTGAAATTCAAGCCAACTTTTTCACTCTCCTCTTTCACTTTCATCAAGAGGCTCTTTAGTTCTTCTTCACTTTCCGCCATAAGGGTGGTGTCATCTGCATATCTGATGTTATTGATATTGCTCCCAGCAATCTTGATTCTAGCTTGAATAAGGAAGTAGAACCAAAATACCTGATATAAAGACCACAAACATGTGGTCTTAATTAAATTTAATTAAAACATTGTCGTCTGTTTCATTTATCATTATCTACTTACAGTGCATAAAGAAAAGTCTAAATTGATATAAAATTAAAATGAATTTATATAGTTCGAATTGCTCCAGCCTTTAAAAAAGCTTTAATATCACCTTCTGAATACATGTCTTTGACATTAAGCCCCTGTCATTTCCACTTACTGAGATTATCTTCCAGCTGTTGACATGTCATTGCTCTGGGCTCCACTAGGCACTTGAATAGGTCTAAACTCCATCTATAACAGCTCTTACCACACTGTATTAATGCTCATTTAATTACCTGCCTTCCTAACAGAGACAATGAGCCCCATGCATCAGCACACACCCCAGGCCCACAGCTGCATTTGTTATTGTTGTGTAGTCACTAAGCCATGTGTGACTCTTTCAAGACCCCATGGTCTGCAGCCTACCAGGCTTCTCTGTCCACGGCATTTCCCAGGCAAGAACGCTGGAGTAGTTTGCCATTTCCTTCTCCAGGGGATCTTTCTGATCCAGGGATCGAACTCACATCTCCTGTGTTGGCAGGCTGATTTTTTACCACTGAGCCACCTGGGAAGCCCACAGTTATGTTCAGCCCTAAATAAATAGCTGCCGAATGAGGGAGGGAAAGAGTAAGTTATAATCGTATCTCATTTTTAGAAGCAAAACACTAGTAAGTATTTTTGGTGGAAACTGCAATTTTAGAAAAATTAGCATATTTCAAGTAAAACCCCACATTACCAATGTATAAATCTTTTTAAACTAGCTGAGTTTTTGTAAAAAGAGTGACTTTAAAATCAATAGTCTTGAATGAACATACATAATCAGTAGATATATATGTGTGATTCAATGGTACTTCATGTTTAAATGAAGCGTAACTAAACTTACTTCCCCAGAGTTATGAGACCACCTGAACAGGGAGAAGGGAGAGTGAGATGGTGGGATAATGAAGAAATCTGTAAGTGGAGATGGAAAAGACAGATATTCTCCCAGTGAAACCCCTCAGGGGCTGCAGTCCATGGGGTCACAAAGAGTAGGACACCACTGAGTGACTAACCCTCATATACTTACACAGAACCACTTTTAATTAACCTGTATAGGAAAAGCTGGAAATGATACAGGGAATTTCAATAGCAAGGAAAACTCTCATAATTTTGACACAAAATCCTGAAACAATATGAGAAAGGGTCAATAAATTGGGTTATGAGGAGGAAAAAAAAACACCATAAGAAAAAGGTTAAAAGAAAAAATAACAAACCAGGAAATACTTGAACCATATACCATAAAGGTTTAATCAAACAATCTCATATAAAAGTGAACCAGAGATATGAACCAGTACTTTAAAAGAAATACAAGACACTTATATGAAAAGATGCTAAACTCATTCTTAATAAAAATACAAAATAAGACAATAAGGACATTTCATTCTCATTCATCAGAGTCAAAACATCCCAAAAGCATGACAAAATACTCTTCTGGAAACGATAGAGAGAAAACAGCCATCAAACACAATCACTGTTGAGAATGCAAAATGGTACAACCTCTACTGCAAAGAACTTGGCAATATCTAACAAAAGAGTAAGCATACATTTATCCTTGGACTCAGCAATCTCACGTCCTGGAATGTATCCAAGATACACTATCAAAAAATGAAAAGACATCTGCACAAGTCTATTTTCTGTGGCCCTGTCCATACTATCAAACACTGGAAACAACCCACGTGTCCACTGCTAGAAAACTCATTGAAGAAAACAACGTCCACCCACACAACGGAACACCGAACAACCAATTTAAAAAAAAGGAGGAGCAGACAGAATGAGGTGCATTTCAGACATGTTGAAAGCACATGCTCTGCAGCACTCTAGCTACTATGAATCTCTGTTAAGAATAGTCATTTGCTGGAGAGGTAGAGAATATTTCACAGATTGCCATCCAGGACCATAAGAGTTATACAGAAACTAAAAGTTGTTATGTATGATAACAAAATTTTGGAATTTCTGTTCGTCAAGGGAAAGTCTGTAGTTCTGCCCTGTATCATTGTGTGTGGGGAGTGGGATAAAGGGGTGAGGAGGGACTCTTGAGAGTCCCTTGGACTGCAAGGAGATCCAACCAGTCCATCCTAAAGGAAATCAGTCCTGAATATTCATTGGAAGGACTGACGCTGAAGCTGAAACTCCAATACTTTGGCCTCCTGATGCAAAGAACTGATTCATTTCAAAAGACCCTGATGCTGGGAAAGATTGAGGGCAGGAGGAGAAGGGGACGACAGGATGAGATGGTTGGATGGCATCACCGACTCAATGGACGTGAGTCTGAGTAAACTTTGGGAGTCGGTGATGGACAGGGAGGCCTGGCATGCTGCAGTCCATGGGGTTGCAAAGAGTCAGACACGACTGAGCGACTGAACTGAATTGAGGAGGGAATCATTGGTTAGAGCAAGAGGCAGTGGAGAACAGTTAACCAATTTTTGACTGTGAATCTCATAAGACAAAAGAGGATGAGAGTTTCAGTGCACACAAAATAATTTTTCACACACACACACACACAGATTGAAACCTGCATAAAGAAACTATTTGATTTTTTTAATGTTTTATATTTTGCGACTCTGGTTAAGATTTTACACATAAGTTTACTACCGAAAAAGTTTAAAAAGCACAGACTCGGGGGCTTCTTTGGTGGCTCAGTGGTAAAGAATCCACCTGCCAATGCAGGAGACACAGGTTTGATCCCTGATCCAGAAGATCTCACATGTCGAGGAGCAACTAAGCCCATGCTCCACAAATACTAAGCCTGCGCTGTAAAGCCCGGGAACTGCAACTAAGGAGCCCCACGCTGCAAGCGCTGAAGCCTGCACGCCCAGAGCCTGTGCTCCGCAACAAGAGAAGCTGCTGCAGTGAAAGGCCCAGGCACCACAACCAGATAGAGGAGCCCTTGCTCTCCTCAAGCAGAGAAAAGCCCGCACAGCCACAAAGACCCAGGGCGGCCACAAATGAACAGAAAGTAAAATTATTAAAATATAAGTATTTTAAAAAATAGATTTGTTCATTTCTCTTCTTTTACATAAAGAGAAACTGTGAAATAAATAAGTGCAGAAGCTTAGTGGTGTCTCTCTGGGGTCATGGCTAATGCGTGGTGAAGCAGGAAGAGTTGCCAGAACTTCTGACACTCCTCTTTCCATTGGCCTTCCCAACCAACAACTGGGTTCAGTAAATTTGTTACTATTCATTAGAAAGATCCTTTGGGGGGGGGGGAGGTGGGGAACGGTATTTTTTGCCCAAATTAGTGTCACGTGATTGGGAAAGTACACAGTTAATGGATACAGATTCTTATCTGAAACTCACCCCGACTGCCTCCCCCTTTACCCTTCGAGAGTACTGTGCTTGAAGTTCTTCTTCAGAGAAGTGGACAGTGATGAAATGGGACAGGGAAGGCTTCTGGTTCCAATTGCCCATCCAAATTCTATATGGGAGAGCTTGGGATGGTCTCAGAACCCCAATCATACCTTAAAATAGGTTATACCCAAGATTGTGTGGTCACTTTTAACCCTATGTAAGTACTTTAAGAAAAGCACCCTGACACTTTAGATTAAGACTATAAATGCCTACTCCTCTACCCATCACCCAGCTTTAGAGATTAACTCCTAGGTTAGCTCCTCTGACTTTGGTATTCTTTGTTTTGAAGACTCACCCTTGCTTTAGGAGAAAAAAAAAGCAAGCGAAAATCAAAACAAAATGAAACAACAAAATAAAATAAGATCTGAGTAAGACCTGCTGCTGCTGCTGCTGCTGAGTCGCTTCAGTCGTGTTCGACTCTGTGTGACCCCATAGATGGCAGCCCACCAGGCTCCCCTATCCCTGGGATTCTCCAGGCAAGAATACTGGAGTGGGTTGCCATTTCCTTCTAAGAAAAAGCCTTCTTTACTTCATGCCTGAGACGGAAAAATATCTCAAAAACAGGCTACAATTTCTGTCTCTGTATCCACAAACTATGCCAGAACTTGTTTAATACTTGTTTAATGATGTTTAATTATCAGAGGGATGTAGTTTAAATACATTTCTTAAAAAATCAGTGGGAATATTCAGTGAGACCCATCGTTCCTCCTACATTTTCTTCCCCAAAGCTGAGTGTTCTTTAGTCCACGTACACATTTCAAATGTAAGTCTGTCTCATCATCCTTTCCTAGTGAAATGCAAAGTCCTTTGATTAGAATGGTTATAGCACTGACAAGAACTGCAGAAACAATTTTTTAAAACGAAAAGCAATAAAATAGGTGGTTGCTTTCATCTCTGAATCAAGCAAGGAAAATCTCTTCAAGTGATGGGTCAGTTTCATAGAACAAACACAGAAAATATGTATAGAAAAATTACAAAAATACTAAGTACTGTTACAGATGACTGGATTGGCATTTAACAGGCTGGAAGAAACCAGATCAATCTCAATCTTGCTGGGGTCAATTCGGGTGCTCAAACCAATAAAACAAATTTTTTTCTTTATGTCTGTGTACTAGAGGTGCTAAAATATTAACCAAGTCTGCAAATGTCATGCACAGTGAAACCATTTATAAATATTAAAACGCATTTAATATACTTATTATATCAAAATCTGCTTAATAAAAAGACAGTAGATGTACTAAATCATTGGGACAATATTACTAAGAAAAATAAAATACCATTCTTCCCCAAAAAAGCAGAGAACAGGAAGGAGAATGAATTAGGCAAAAAATATTTTAGCATAATTTGATCATTTTAATCCAAGAATTTACAAACAACACTAGAACAAAATCGACCTTTTTCCATTACAATATAAATATTACAGGTAAAATAGGTTCATATTATTTTCTTATAATAACTTCACTGTTTTCCTTCCCAACTATAAGATCTATTCTGTCTCATATGGATCATAGCAAGGCTTTGAACTAAAATACTAAAAACAATGTAATTATACATAATATCTAGTCAATATAAAGTGATAATAAAATTAGAAATATGCTGTAAAAGTGTAAACGTCTCACATCCCATCCAGGTTGGATTTGTTCATGCATATTCAATATCTTAAGATCTAAAACATCACCAGATCACCAATTCAGCTGCTTGCCCTGTAAAAGCAAGTTAAGCAGGACTCTAAGTGTCTGTACTGAAACAAGCTGTACTAGGATAAAGAAAATTCATACTCAAACTTACTAGACACTTGTTCTATTACAAAGACATGCTCCAGGATTCATGTGCAGTGTTTTGTACTTTATTTCCATTAGCATTACACAGTTTTGTTCTTCAGCAAATCAGCAAGAGACTAATGGCACAAATCAATATCATACTCTTCAGAGCAACTAAGATTAGGTCATTTATTACAGCAAAGGCCACTAGAACCTCTGCTAAAGGTATAGCAGGCATTTCCATTTCAACACCACTTTTGTACAATAGTGTGTCACTGGTTGGCTGAGTTTTTCTAAGTCATCTGCACAGGCTAAAGTACCTTCAACTTCTTAAAGCAGGTAGGAAGTATACAAATTCCTCAAAGAAAGGCAGCTGTACCTCATAAGGGCCTAACCACTGACTACAACTTCAGCAGAATTGTACTGAAGGGAGGAAGAACAGGAAACTGCTCAAAGAGGAAAAGGAGAGGGCATGAGAAAATAGCTAAAATTATTTCAAATCCTTTCCACTCCGGAAGCTTTTCCACAGGAGCCAGTGGATAATCAGGGTTCCCTGTCTGGAATATTTGAGAAGGAAGGAGGCAAGAAGCCCTAGGCCTGATGGAATCCCCTGACTTCCTCACTGTCCACCAAGGAACAAATCATTGAATTTCCTTCTGCTCCACTCCCTGTTTTGCTCTACATTTAACATGCTTATTAATTGTCACCAGGCTCCTACTGACAACCTGAAATCAGACTGCTGGCTACACTGTTGGAGCCTCTTTTACAGAGGACTTGACCAATCTTCATCCTGTGGCATGCCTAACCCCAGCCTTACTTGGTAACGGAGTTTTCTGTTTATTGCCTATTGCTTCAGCAGTAAGGTCTAAATAACCAGTCAATTCAACAATGCTTTCATTTTTAATTTACCACTTTACTCCTCCAATTTCCAAAATGTGTTCAAATGATGTAGGAAAATCACCCAAAATATTAAATAGTAATATTTAAATTTAAATATTAAGTCAAAGAACTCGAGAAACGAAAGGATTATCCTGTATAGCTGTGACCAATTAAGAAGAAATTTCTCTTTATTCTCTTTGGTGAGTAGTCAAATATAGATAAGGAGAACAGTTTAATGCTCTTAAATACATGATCAGTCTAAAGTACTTAAAATTAAGCTCAACAGCTCTGGCACTCTGAAAGAAGAAAGAGAAACAAATCCCTCAGGTCTCAGTGAAACCGCTGCACATAGACACGTTACAACCACATGGCACTGTGCATAATACAGGTTGTCTTAAGACAAACCCTCTCTGGCTCACAATACAGGAATTCCCACCGCACATGAAGTACTTTTCATGTACATCACTTGGGCACAGTTACTACTTTCCCTTTCTAACCACAATGTGCAATCATTTCCAACTCAGGAAAGCTCATGCTTCACTTTCAGCTGATTTACAAAACAGACATTAATTACAAAAGGGGTCTTTTTAGAATTATTACTTCTTTATGAACAACCAAATGATTTCCCCTATCTTTCCCCAATTTTAATTAGAATATATTTCCCCAAAAGACAGTATATGGAGAATGGCACAGAAGACCTGAGAAAGCAGTCAAGTGAGCAGAAAGTGAGACCCCACTCCCTGTGTGGGAGACCCCGCAAAGTACCTACACTAAAACTTGGGGGGAGGGGTTCATCAGAGAGACCTTATTCTCAGCCAGTTTACTCTTATTCTAAATTGAGCTGAAATAAGTTTGGTAACCTGGATTCTGTACACCTCAGAACTCTGGAAATGGCAAAGCTACTAGGGGTTAGATAAAAACAGCCCAATAGTAATAAAACTGGTACCAATTACTAGACCAAAAGAGGAGAAAGAAAAATATTTTTAAAAACAGAATACAAAATGCAAAAGGCATAGCAGTCTGGGTGCTTATTTTCAGCTAAGTCCACTCTCTTCAGTAATCATTTTACAACCTGGGCCAAAACAATAATCCTGGCTACCAAGAAGATGTTCACTAAGCCAAACACATTTTAAAGAATTTCATCACAAAGAGTTGATCTTTTTTCTTTTTTTAGAATCTGAGCCTCTAGTGATTTTGAAACCTTCAGTTATCTAGAAATCATTCCTAAGAAGAGTCTTAGAGAATTCTAAACAACTGAGACATAAAGAAAACAGAAGGAAGGAGTGCTGTGTTTTTTACGGCCTCTTAGGGGCAGGGGAGGGGTGGAGAGATTCATTTAAATCATATTTAGCAAACCCCTCCCTATCCTTTTCCCCATCCTCTCCCCACCAGCAAACCCTGAAAGTATCTGCCTACCAGAGGATGCACTAATACTCACTTTTCTAGCTACAGTAGAGTCTCCCAGCGCCTCTGTAATATACGGTTCCATCTTACCTTCTTGTATATTGATGGTCCATCCACGTTTGTGCTCAGAATGACCACTACTTTATAATCATCAGAAACGTGACTGCAATCCCAGGTAAAAATAGGTACTAGATCGTGGCTTGTTGACAGTCAAACCCAAAACCTTTACTAGGAGTGTCTTTCATTGAACAAAGAAACCCTATTCTGTTTCCAAGGGGGATAAAAAGACGAGCCTAACCCTGGTAACCTTAACACAAAAGGAAGCTAAAAAGGCAGGGACTCAATAAGAACAAAGGATTGTTCTTTCTGATGACATCAATACATATTAAGCACGATGTGTTACACATCCTTCTATCAATATCTGAGATGATAAATTTGCAAATTAATACTACACTGGCCATAACTGCATAAAATTACAATAGCACCCTCTTTGGAAAAGATTTTGATTTATATAATGGTCATAACTTTTATGGGTCTAACGTTCCTGAAATTAAAAGAAGTGATGAGCCACGGTGAGTAAGCAGAACACAACGTACGAGAAATAATTACACTTATGACCCTATACCCTGTAAGGTCACCCTGCTTCACAGGCCAAAGGAAATCAGGAACCATCAGCATTTGCCTCAGAGCGGTCACTGCCCGAACGAAGGGCAAGTGTGGGTGTGTTTCATACACTAGCAGGTGCTTGACCTCAAGAAAAATAAAAGTCAATCATCAGAATGCTACACGCAGAATGTCACAAATAAGAAATATGTACAATTAGGTGCGACAAGATATTTTCCCTTCAAAATAAATCTGAGACAATTCATAACATTCTATCTTCACCTGCATCATAATATAACAGTTTCACAAAATACCAGAAATCTGTCCTTAGTAAGAATTATCAGCAGGATTTTTTTAGGCGTTTCAAAACACTTTAAAAAAGAGAGAAGAGTGATAACTCAGAAAATATTAATACTTGCAATATTTACATTACTATCACAAGAACAGATGCAGGATTTCTATTTCTGGTCCCGCTACCAAAGTAAGAATCATCGTGCACTTATCCTCTATTTTTCCATCAGAAAGTAGGTATCAAAAGTTTACACCTGGGGCTCCCCGGGTGGTGCAGTGGTAAAGAGTCCACCTGCCAATGCAGGGGACATGGGTTCAATCCCTGGTCCAGGAACACTCCACAGGTGGAGAAGCAACTCAGCCCAGGCACCACAACTACTGAGCCTGGACCCTGGAGCCCAGGAGCCACAACTACCGAAGCCCACGCACCTAGGACCCACACTCTGCAACGAGAAGCCTCTGCAACGAGAAGCCTGCCCACCTCAACGAGAGCAGCCCCCCCCTCTCCACAACTAGAGAAAAAGCCCTCACTGCGATGGAGACCCAGGACAGGCATAAATAAATAATAAATAAATAAATATCATTTTTAAAAAAAGCATTTTAAAAGTTTATACCCTGCTTGCATTGCTGTATGGGATAAAATGTTTCCTAATAGGTTCAAGGACACAGCTCCATTGTCAGAAGCAAAAATCTCCTGTCACTCAATTAGGACTCGGATTTTATAGAAACTTGTGAACTGGATTTTCAGTTAAGACAGAGCACTTTTTTCCTTTTTCCTCCCCAGGGATTCCCATTCTACCATCCAGAATCCCAGGGCAATATGAATTAGAGTGAATTCTGAGGTGGTGACAATGAGGAGGACACAACTATACCAACACCAGGAAAGGAAGGGGACAGTCAACGTGCACTCACTGCACGTGTGACGTGCTGCGCTGTCTGCTTTGCAAGCGTTTTTCCTTCACTACCCTCAACAGTTCTAAGAAACTGGCTTCCGGCCCACTGCTTTCCTCAGACTCTCAAACAAACCTGCAAAAGGCTCTTATTGCCGAATGTACCTAAATAAAACCCCAGAAGACCCCAGTCAGCGATGACCAGTTGAGTTGAGCGGTCATCTAAGTCACAGCTCAATCACCTACTGAGTGCGGAGTCAGAACAAGTTCCTTCCCACTTGAAGTGACTAGCCCCAGACTCCAGATCTCTAAAAGGAAGGGCCATTAGCGCGGTGTAACCTTCTGCTCTTCAGCTAAAAGCAGTTCCTGAGTTTCAGACAAATATCTAACAGAGAGGGACTCTTTAGCTATCATAACTCCAAATTATGACCCAGCTCAGTCATAACTTAGAAGCTGCCAAAATCGCTTAGGCCATTATTGCATATGTTTGAACGCTCGGCTGATTCAATTATAAGAAAATATTTGATGTGTGGTGTGTTTACCAGATGTATTGCTTAACATTTTACCTACTTTAGTGATTAAATAGATTTCTATGCTGGAAAGAGGTTTTAGGTTTCGAAAAGACTGCTTTCCGCTGTAACTTGCCACGACCATCATTCCTCACACATTAACGACAATGGTGGAAGCAATTTCACCACGAGCACGTTTACGGCAGGTGTGGGCTGTCCACCAGCTGGCTCCGTAACCTTTGATCCCTTCGGACAGCAAATCTGCTCAGCAGCCCTATGTGGCCATTCCTCATTTGTTGTATGCTTTCTTCTCCTTTCACACGTTCACAATCCCCACTCCTTTAGCTTGAAATCCTTTTATTAAAACAGAAAGCTCTTGGGAAAGCAAACTAAAACTAATTTTACACTCAGTCAGTGTAAAAGTTCCAGAATAGATTACTATAGCAGGAGTTGTTAGTGTGAGACGCTTTAGTTACATGTAGAATGCATATTTGTTTATTCTTTCACTAAAAATACAATTTTACAGTAAATGATAATATTAAAGTTTTAAGTAAGTCAGCATTCAGTTAATTTATAAAGTACTCCTAAATGCTGTTACTAAATACCAAGGACTTTTATTTACATAAATGGAAAGGTTTAAATTTGACACAAGAACAATCTAGCTTGTGTGTATTAAACAATGATTAGAACCATCTCTTCTTTCCAGGAAAGATAAAATAAAATAGCATCCACCACCACCGCTAATGGCATTTCTCTAGCCAAACCGTCATGAACCTGTACTAACCTTTAATGTTTTTCTTAGACTTTTATATGCAGTCTGTAATTAAGGGTTAGAATTGTCTTTTATTCCTACCCTATCTGCATTTAGGTCTGGGCCCCATACCTCCTTCTATAACAGCTTCCCGTTTATTTATTATTCTGTAATTCGTCTCCCGCTATTATAAATAAAGATTTCTTGAAAACGTTTCTCAATATTTCCTAATGTCCATATTGTTCTCCTTTTACAAGAATCTCTAGCAATTTGCTCTTTAGTTTCACCTTCAATCTACTGTACAGAACTATATTCATAGTTTGTCCTTAAATATCAGGATCTTATATTCAATAGGTTCATGATGAGCTGAAGAGCTAATTCTATTTCCTGGAATATTAGAAGTTAACAGCTATAAATTGCTGAACAAGGAGCACTGTGCCAGACTGCTTTCATCCCAATTTTTTAAATATTCTACAGATTTTTTAACCTATACATATTTCAGTAAGAACTTTAAAGCTAATACATTATATAGAGTCCATTGCCTAAAGACTCTGGGATTTTTAACTTCTTTTTATTAAAACAGAAAAATTCCCAGTAGGCCAAAAAGTCTGTATCATTTATGCAAATAAAATAAAAGATTAAAGAACTTAACAAGAGCTGTTCATGTGTGATATTCTGGTTATATGTGAGGTATATATTTGTACTTTTATAGATTATAAATGTATTTATTTAAGAAAAATATAGAGCTTACAATGGCTTAGGTACAGTTCCCTGAGCTTATCCAAGATACACTCATTACATACTCAAATTATCCCGTACTACTACTGCTAAGTCGCTTCAGTCGTGTCTGACTCTGTGCGACCCCATAGACGGCAGCCCACCAGGCTCCGCCATCCCTGGGATTCTCCAGGCAAGAACACTGGAGTGGGTTGCCATTTCCTTCTCCAATGCATGAAAGTGGAAAGTGAAAGTGAAGTCGCTCAGTCGTGTCCGACTCTTCGCGACCCCATGGACTGCAGCCTACCAGGCTCCTCTCTCCATGGGATTTTCCAGGCAAGAGTACTGGAGTGGGGTGCCATTGCCTTCTCCAATTATCCCATAAAGTCTTACTATATCATCTTCATTTAATCTGTGACAAAACTGAGGAAGAAAAGGGTCAAGTGTCCAAGCTTACACACTTAATCAAACAACCAGTGTAGTCACCACTGGCAAACATCTGGTAGAGTTACACCAGATATAACAGTTACAATCCTTTCAAATTCTGTTTTTCTTGTCTGTGTTATACAATCATATACTGTCTGTCCTGACATGTGCAATGAGTATCTCATCAACAATAACTGGTACTGACAAAAGGCTACTTAAAAGGAAAGCACCTGAAGCCCAGGACAAATGTTCACAGTAAAAAAGCCTTTTTCAAACTTTCATTGAGATTTCATCATTAAAAAAAAAAAAAAAAAAAGTGAAATTGCTCTATTTTATCTTATACACAATATAACAGGTTAAACATTTTAATTCTGAATTCTTCTTTAGGAGAATAAAGAATGGATTAAATGATAAGTTGAGAATGAAGGATATTTTTCCTAATAAGAAAAAAATTATCATAGCCCACTATAACTTTTCTTCAGAGCACTTCTGACCTAGCAGCATGATTGCAATGTGTTTTTTTTTAATATTCATTTATTTACTTGGTTGTGTTGGGTGTTAGCCCACAGTGAGGCTCATGGCTTAGCTGCCCTACGACATGTGTGATCTTCTTGTACCAGGGATCGAACCAGCATTCCCTGTGTTGCAACATGGAGTCCTTACCACGGGGCCATCGGGGAAGTCTGATTGCAAAGATTTTACAAAAACTATTTCAGAATTTCAACAATTTTCCCCAAGACCTTTCCTAATCCATTGATTTTATACTCTTTTGAAAGAATCTTCAGTCAAAATCCTTGCTAATTTTCTCTTTTCCCATAGAACACTGGTCTAAGTCTACCAGATAATTCTTAAGCATTCACAATTCCAACCTTTACTTAGAAAGGATCTGCCTCGTATTTGCACTTGCATATTATCAGATCAATATCTAACAAGTTGGTATCCACAATTATTGTAATGAAATGGGCAGAGACAGATGCTAGTGTTAAATAGGGTAGAATTTTCAATTAAGGATTAACTTTATAAGGGGTCAGTCCATTGGTGAATATTTCTATATTTACATAATTTTTCGCTTAAAAAAACAAACAAACTCCAAACTATAAGGATTCAGAAAATCAATGAGCAGAATTTGAGGATCCCTGTTTTCACCTGAAGGTCAATGATTCACTTTTGTTGAGGTAGTAGCAAGCAGAATTGTGAGTCTTGGTACTTCCCTTACACATGCATGAAAAGCTCTGTAGCAAAGCGTGAGCTCTTACGTGATATGACGTGGTCCATGTACTGAGGTAAGTAAGGAGCCCAGGTATCAATGGCCTCCTTCCGTCCCGCCTGCTCAATTCTTCTCAGTTCGGCTAGAAGCAGGGCCTGTGCAGCTTCTCTGACCTAAAACCACAGACCCAAGTGCAAAGAAAGGAAGCAGACCAGTGGGTGAGGTGTTTCAACATTAGCAAGTTCGTGATGAAAGAAAGCTAGAAAATACACAAACCACATTTATTTACACGGGAAACACTACACTGAAGTGTGTTGTAGTGCTAATAAAGTAGAATAAATTGGATACAAGCAAATCAAAGATATTTCAATTAATTATCTCACTTAAATATGCTTTTAACACAGGATACACGTATATGTAAGGCCGAGTCCCTTTGCTGTACCTAAAACTACCACAACATTGCTAACTGGCTATATCTCATCAAAAAATAAAAAGTTCAAAAAAAATTCCTTAACATTAATAGAACAATGTTTGAACACTTAATCAGTTTTGTCTTAAAACTTCATTTTCCGAAGCTTGCACAAAAAATATTCTTGTACTTTTAATTTGGCATTTTCAATTTTTTAAATTTCCATGTAAATATTGTTTAGAAAAATCAGTTAGAAGTATTAACTGTTGAAGAAATATAACCTTGTCTAGTGGATTTCTTACTATTATAATGCTAAATAGGTACTATTTACACACACATGTATGTTTCACACAACTGTCTAGTGGATTTCTTTCTATTATAATGCTAAATAGGTATTGTTTACACAAACATGTATGTTTCACACAATTCATGAATACCTAAGACAGGCTTAAACAATATACTTTTAACAAGCAAGGAAATAAATTCCTGTGAAATGACATTAGCTCTATAAAAGGAAACTATTTTTCAAAGTTGTATTATCTCAATTTTTCTTTCAATGTGGCACACACTTTTACTTCATAGCTTGACTTTAGTTTTGCTTTATTTTGGCCAAAGTGTTACAGGCAGCGGTTCAGTGACACCAGGCAACTGTCAGGTTACGTACCAATCAACTTATTAACTATTCACAACTGAAAAGATAACTCAGTAGGGTCTGTTAATTAAAATAAAAATTGTTTTTCATTATAACTTCAGAAGTGAATTCAAACACCATTTAAATGCAAAACTGAAAATTTCAGTATGCTGCAATTCTACTTGGAGGTGAGGGAACGGAGATCAGGAAAGAGGCAAAATGTCACTAAATTTGGTCAATTAAAAATCCTGACTGGCATAAACTGCTATAGCTATATTCAACTGCTATAAGAAGCAAAATCCCATGAAACATTTCCAGGTCTCTGGTGATATTATATTCTGAGCCATATCTAATATCACATAAGTCTATTAATACAAAAAAACGGCTACCATTTACTGAGCTCCTACCCATGTGTCAAGCTCTGTCCTTACTGTTCTACTTGCATTATCTTATTTGATCCTGACAGCAATCCCGCGAGGACTAGATTATTATCCCTACTTTAACAAATGAGCTTCAAATAGGTTAAGTAAATCGCCCAGGGTCACAAAGTTAATAATTGGCAGAACTGATACTTAAACCCAGGTCTCTTCCAATTCCAGAGACCTTCCCCTTCTCTTCTAACACAGGACCTTCCACTGGACTGTGGTTATTCACTCAGGATTTGATGGATGTGATTCTATTAACACCTGAAACTGCGATTTGTGGAGAGGTGGATTATAAGTATTATGTCTGTGTGCATGTATGTGTATGATCTGTATAGAAATCACCACTTAAGAAATTGTTCTACAAGTATATAAAAGTTTTATCAAATATTCACTGGGTTAAAAAAAAGGAAACAAATATGCAAACTGAAACATTACTTTTTAGAATCACTGGATCCACATTTTCTATCACATAACAAACAGGTGATAAGAAGCTAGATAAGCATAACATTTTGCTTCAAATTTATACTGGTCCAGTGCCTTTTAAGTGTTTCCGTTCTCTATCCATATCACCACAATATTACCTCCAGGCATCGATCCTGCCATCTCCGAGCCAGCATCTCCAGGAGCGGGGGCCTGAACTTGTCCAATCCCAGCAGGTCTGGCAGCATAACACAGTGCATGGCAGCCAGCTGACTCCATCCTGTTAAAAGGTAACCAATTACAGACACTTCATATTTCCCAATGCAGATAGTTTTCTATATGCAAGTATACCAAGCCTAAACCAAAAGGGCAGATCTGCTCAATTACGTCATGATTTCAATTTATTATTAGATATTTTGTGCAAAGACACAATACATGCATCTCACCTTTAAACAGATGTCATCTCTAATTTCAGCTCTAAGAACTCTCAAAGTTTTAAAACAAATAAAAATAAATTTCCACAGTAAGTATATACAAACTCCACAAGAAAAACACCTTTGTAAACAGTCCCTCTAAAATAAGACATTATGTTCAGGTTTAGAGCTGAGCTAGAACTCTAGTTCTGAACCTACGGACAGTTAAAAGGGCATTCACGCAGATAGCCACAGATAGGTTCGTGTCACTTAAGGCCTGGCCATCTGGTGCTACCATCGTATCAGTCAACAGAGATGTCTTCCTTTCTCTGTTAGAGGGTCTTTAATAAAGGTACTTATTGATCCCTTTTCTTACAAAATGATTCAGAAGTTTAGCCACAGTGGTAACTGAAGTAAGTACCACCAATTTTGAGAGGAAAAAATGAATTCCTATATCCTCCAAGATAAAAACTTAATCTAAAATTTATAAAATTTTAAGTATCATCAACTCTAACCTATGGGAATAAAAGTCATTTTTTCCAAAATTCTATTCTATAATATGGAAATTGATGATATTAATATAAACACAAGAAACAATGGAAACCACTACCATATTTAACAGTACTAGTATCCAGACATTCTCAAATAATCATTTCCACCCTATTTTAAAGTGAAGTCGCTCAGTTGTGTCTGACTCTTTGCGACCCCATGGACTGTAGCCTATCAGGCTCCTCCATCCATGGGATTTTCCAGGCAAGAGTGCTGGAGTGGATTGCCATTTCCTTCTCCAGGGGATCTTCCTGATCCAGGAATCGAACCCAGGTCTCGTGCATTGTGGGCAGACGCTTTACCGTCTGAGCCACTAAAGGTGCCCATATTACAAGGAGAGTTACCTGTAAATACAGAATTTTAGCAAATCAGCGTTTTGAAATAATCTAAGCTATAGTATTCTTACACTGCAACAACAAAAGCCATAAAATTCAAAATCATTTTTGGGATTGTTAAAAAGAGGGTGAAAAATGCAAGAGAGACAGGGTCGGGGGGCGGGGGAGGTGGCAAGGCACCTATGTAAACATGAATCCTTTCAGTAAGGAAATTCTCAACAACTGAGAATATATACTTATATTCATTAAGGTGATAAACACATACATTTTAGATTATAATTTATTTTCAACAGAGGAATATATATACACACATATGTATACATATGTATATATATAAACAAATTACTACCTAAACTTCTAAGTTTTAATATCTCATGAAGGTATGAAGTATATTTATGAATCAAACTTTAATAGGAAGATTGATTCTCACCATGGTCCAAAGTCAGTAGCTTATTTTTGAATTAACAAGTCTCCACCTTTTACAATAGCTTAACAAATATGACCCTAATTATTGTTGCCAAAATCCAGTCTTAACATACAACCTTAGTTCAGGTCTATGATGGGGAAACAAGGCAAAAAAAAATGAGTTCTACTTTTAAGTTTCCATGTTTTTTCCCCAAAGAAATGGTATTTAGAACACGGATTCTGTACCTTATATTTACTGTATCTTTCTTTCCGTTTGAATAGACTAGTATTATTGCTTTTACTGAAGAGTCAGAATCATCCTGGGTTACATATGAGATTCTGTAAATTTATTCATTTTTATATCATACAAACTGGTGAAGATTGAACCCAGAATGAAGAGAGAGGATATAATTGAGAGCTCACAAAGTCCACCAAGCTTCCAATTAGTATAAATAATCCTCCATGGCTCTTGGGGAATAAATATTTGTGGATTCCATTCACATTCTCAGAGCTCCAAAAATACTTTCTTTCCCCTCTAACCAGGGCACATGCTGTGTACAGAGATCCAAGTCTATCTGGCACTGAATAATAATACAAGGAAAATAAAATAATTAGCTCTAACACCAGAAACCACAGGGCAAACACCATGATGCAAACCAATCCCCTTCTTCAAGCCTAATTTCATATCAAAGATTAGCATCTTTGCACTTCTTTAACAGCACTCTAGATTACAGGAAACACAGCTTCTACCAGCCAGGAATCACATTACCTTTCTATAACCGACCCTTATTGGCATTAGCGAATCAAGTTAGAAAATGGAAACTTAGGATCTCATACATAACAAAGCAGATGAATGTATAAACTCGGTAAAAAGGACATGTCATATTAGAATAAAGCACAGAATTGGAAGAAAGTTGTTAGAAAGTTGAGAGAGAATACCTTCATTTACTAAGAAACAGGTATGTAAAGCAGGAGTGGAAGCAGGGTCAGAGCCAGACTGATCAGCCTCAGACCGCGCGGAAACGACAGGCGCAGCCACTTGCAGAGGAAACAGAAGAAATAAAGAGGAGAGAATTGAGGTACAGCGGTTTCTGGAAAAAAGCTCAGTATTAGTGAAGAATGAAAAACAAAGTGGGCAAAACATAATAAATGTAGAACTGAAAATGATGTTTTAATCAGAAAGGTATGATTATTAAGGATCATGGCAGTAAAATGATATATTTTATTGAATAGCAATCACAGTGTAACTCAAACCAAAAGCTATTTATAGTTGAATGATGTGACACCTAATATAAAAAGCAGTTCTAAAATAACTAAGGCTACAAGAGATTATGAAGACAGACATATTAAGAATCGTCAAAAATGTAATTCAATTTTTAAAATGTATCACACAATGAAAAGTTTATTTTGGTCTACAGATTGTCAATTATATTTTTTCTAATAATTTATTTTCTAAAGCTATGTCTAAACTATTTTTTAATCTCTCAAACCAACATTCACTGAGATCATTTCAATTTTCTACACTCAATTTATAAAGACTCAATTTAAATGATACCAACTTGTAAACTATAGCAACTTTAAGTTAAATATGCTTAACTCTTATTGGAAGACTCCTAACATAGCTCCACTCCTCAGAGTTTAAAAAATATGATATGAATGCTTTTTATTCTAAACTGTTATCATCTTTATACAATAGATGAAACAACCCCTACCCACCCCCAAAAGTTACGTTACCAGGAAAAGGTTCAGCTTAAATTATCACATGAAAAGCAAAAGGACCGTATGGCACACACATTCTACAACTGGAGGTCAATGTTAAGATTTAGAGGTCACCGTTTGACACTTCCTTCCTATGGAGAAATTACCATATGTCATGCACAAGCATCTTCAAATTAATCCCTCTCCTTTCTTCTGTCATTGAACAGCAATAGGTTTGGGCTCCTGAACAGATTAAACATTGTCTGCTGAATGATATGTTTGCTTTTCACGCAGTGAAGTTCTTTTGTAACTACAGGACAGCTGCATGAAAACAACTTTTCATAATTTCCACACGAATGCATCATAATGTCAATCAGGCACGTGTGAGGTAAACAGGAGAATCAAAGTATATGAGCAGAAATAAAAAACAGAAAATCCAACTCTATAAGCCCCAGGAAGTCCCGGTTGCATACATGAAAGTTTTATCTGGGAAATTATTTTTATTATAATAGATCTGTGTTCTGTTCCTTATGAAATTCCAACTATCTTATCATTTATGCTTATTAAAGGATTAGAATTACTCTCAATTGTATATTTCATAGGGCTTCCCTGTGGCTCAGCTGGTCAAGAATCCACCTGCAATAAAATCTAAGAATTCCATTTTAATCTTGGAAGGAAATCCCCAATATTTCTATATATATTCTATTGAATAGTTTTTCATTTTTAAAAGCAATTACAAATTTAGTAATTATGGCCTACAAATTATTCACTTCCCCATGCAAAAAGCTGGTAAGTCTTTGTCAGCAAGGAGTAATTTATAGGTGTTAGCTTTCATGCCACCAAAATTGTTGAGCAAGTTCCTCTGGTGGTTTCCAATAGGTGAGGCTTTTCAATAATTTCACTTTAAATAAAGGAGAAATAATTGTTATCCCTGAAAAGACTGTATTAACTTCATCTGACTTTATCATTAATTCTGAAAGGACACTGGAATGGGAAGGTGAGAAAATTCAATACAAATAAACCAAAGTTTAGGACTGAGTGATCATTCCCCTAGCTAGGTCAAAGAAGAAGAAGTGGGATTAAACTAGAATGTTTTCCCTAAATCCCTAATTCCCTAAGTCTAAAGGAAACTAGAAATGCTACTGGCAAAACTGGTAGAATATGTCTTAACAGAATAACGCTCAATGTACATGACTTTACTTTTAATGAGAGAAATAAATGCTCTGAGTAGGACAATTTTGGAGTCCTATTTAAATGATACTGCATATAGAGAAAGCCATTTACACTTTCCTTTAATAAATTCTGTGGACACTGAAAATTAAAAAAACAACTGTAATAGAAATCAAGGAATCAGAATTACTATGCTTTAAAAATCTCTGCATCACCATCAAAAAATACTCTATTCAGACTACCTCATAACTGAAACTACAGAATCTAGAACTGTTTTCATAATTCATTGAGAATCTTGAAATTAAACTCTATTAGGGCTTTTAAAATTGTTCACATATAGGAAAACCAGCAATAGAAATTAGAAGAAATAAGTACCACTACCACAATAAAAAGCTCAAGATTTAATGACATATAATAAACTTGAATAAGTCATGTACGACACTGAATATCAAAAATTTGCACCATAAAACATAAGCAAGCAATTAATTTCTTGGAAAAGCTGCCATGTCAACTATCAATTTGCTTCTCTTATTAAGGATCAGTAAAATACTGATCAGGAAAAAAATCACAGCACAGCCTCAAAATGGCGACAGAACTGACACAAGTTCTCTTTTTTAACCTGGGAAAGTTAAGGAATGTTGCAGCTAAGAGCCTCTTCACAAACGCTTACTCGCACATCAAGAGACACAGATGAAGGTAAGCGTGTGACAACACGCACGCGCACACATAGGCTGGGCGTTCCCTTCACACGGCGTGTACAGAAGTACTCACTATGACAACAGCCACGGTTTCTGTTTCTGAACAGGTCCACTCGACTCTTTGTTCGAAATCTAAATCTAAGCTCCCTCTTTCCCAGCCGCCATTGTGATATTAAAAGTCTACGTAGGAGAGAAAGTGGACACACTTTTGGCAGCGAGTGCTCTCTGTATGCTGCTCCAAACCTCATTACCCGCCAGCAGATGGACACAAACAGCCCTCTGAGGACGAGTTTCAGAAGGAGAAGGAAAAGAGAACCGAAAAGGTGCAGAAAACCACATACAATGTGAAAAAAGAAAGTTCCCAAAGCGAAACAATAAAATTACAAAGAATATTATTTTACAGTAAATCACTTTATCTAAAGCAGTGCTGCCTGAGAATCACGAAGCTTTGAGAAGAAGCGAAGAAAGCATGCTGCTGGTGTTGCTCAGTCACTAAGTCGTGTCCAGATCTTTCGCGATCCCATGGACTGTAGTCCACCAGGCTCCTCTGTCCATGGGATTTCCCAGGCAAGAATACTGGAGTGGGTTGCCATTTCCTCCTCCAGGGGATCTTCCCCACCAAGGGACTGAACCCATGTTTTACCACTGAGCCACCTGGGAAGCCAGAAGAAAACATGAAAAAATTAGAAATGAGAAAATAGAGTCAATTACCATGTACTTAATAAAAAGGCCTTCCATACTGGGCATGCTATCTAATATAGAGATCTTAGAGCAACATCTGCCTTTTTATAAACTTCTCTTATGTCTACACTTTTATCTTCGGTAGACAGGAGTTCTCGTCATCTTTTAAATCAACATGAAGCATTAGGATAAATCATTAATCAAACACCATAAGGAAAAAAAAAAGGATATCCTTAAAACACTGTAAGAGAGCACAAATAGCTGAAGGCTCCAGGGAACACAGAGCTCCAGGCAGTAGAAAGCATAACGACCTAAAGTGAATGAGTAACCAACCCAAGACGGTACTCAGACAGACATGCGTCAAGGCAAAACGCAAAAGTGCTGATGTTTGAAACATACAGTGACATAGCCTCTAGATCACCACTGGATTACAGCAGAATGGGAGTAAGTTCAGACAGGGGGGTACTTTTACGTTGGCATACAACTTCAACCAGAGTCAAAAACAAAACAAAACAACCTTCTGTAAAAGGTCTCCTTCATTACTAACATCCAAAATAAATAAATGAGCAAGACAGAAACCAAGCAGAGAGAGTTCATTATAGTGAAAGATAAAATTATAACATAAACACTAACTTGAATTAGATATATGAAGGCTATTAAAATTTTCTTTCATTTGATTAACGTAATCAGTGCCTATCCCATGCCAGGTACTGGCCTAAGCTTATAAAAACTTATAAAAATTAGACCAAGATGTTGCTCTCAAAGTAGTCAGAGGCTGGAGGAAAAGCAAATAAGCAGTCAACTAAAATCATATATGTACATCTCCTGCAGCACATGTGAACTCCTTGAAGGTGGGGATCTTGTGTCAACCCTTATAGCCTCAGCTCCCAGTGACTGACACATTGACTCCAGAAGGATAAGGAGTAGGTATCTACAGATTCATTCATTCAACAAATATTTACTGAACTCTTTATGTACGAGCCACTGTGCGAGGCACTTGTGATAGATAAATCATTGAACGAAAAATAAAAAATGTCCCTGACCTCTGAGCTTCCAAAGCAGACCCAAGTTAAGAGTTTCTGCAATTAAACTGTAGCTGCAGCACTTTTTAAAAAGGTACATATGTTTAAACACCAAGTTTTAAGGGTTTCACAGGTCAGTTCATTAGCCTAATATATAATATTTACTCCAAGGTTTTTGCTGTAGATGCTGGAAAAATATGGTAACTATTGATTATAACTAAACAACTACCCGTTCTAAGTTTAGAAAACCTAAATTGAACACACTTCTGAAAAATAAAATTGCAAACAATGTACCATAACTTTAAATCTTTTTGTTTGTTTGTTTTAGTTTTTTAATTAACTTGGCTGCATCAGGTCTTACTTGCAGCATGCGGGCTTATCTGGAATCTTCCTGGACCAGGGATCAACCCCATGTCGATCCCTGAAGTGTAAGGCAGATTCTTTTACCGCTGAGCAGCCAGGGAAGTCTGAGCATAACTTTAGACCTTTAAGTTGCCTACACTTGCCTCTACCCCTACCCCTGAGCATAAAGAAAGGGTCACAGTGAGATGAGCACTAGAGACACAGACCAGAGACTTCTGCCATGAGTAAAGAGAAGTACAATGTGTCAGAACACAGAAAAGCCTAAAGCCACGGGCAGATTCAGGAAGGTGTGACCCTGAACAAAAATTCAGTTGTTTGACATCTCTGATCCCTTTCTCAAGTGAGATGTTTCATAAACTGCAAAATCAAGTATCTAATAAATATTATATCAAAAAGTACATGACTGTTAGTAAATGTTAAATATTGGAAAACACTGAATTAATAAGCAAACTGCTAGACAAAATAAACCTTTTGTGAAGACATTCTTTGCCCATGACATATCCTGATACTATTTATGAGAAATTAGGTTAGCAAAACTCTTTATATCATCTTTATTCTCAGACCCAAATTCCCAACTAACGCCTTTATTCCATATAGATTATTTTGGAGCTGAACAAGTATTAAGCAACATAAAGTAACAGTTTATCAAAAAGAAGCATATTCCTGTTTGCAATCCAACTTGGAAACAGAGTGTGAGTCAGTGTGGCTACAGGAGGAGTCAGGGGGAAAAAAAAAACATAAGGAAAGAGGAAAAATGTTGAAAAGAAAACCAAAGTAAAAGGAGTCAGAGTAGAATGATGAGACTATATAAAACTCTGCTGAAGAGCAGTCAAAGAATCAAAGCCCTTTATCTCTACCACCACTTTGTAATATATATTGGTTATTTATGTTCATGGGTTATCTTCCAGAGGGACACAAACTATTCAAGACAATATACATCAGTTTAATCTCTCTATACACAAAATACAGTTGTTTGGGAAAAAAAAGTGCCTAACAAATATTTATTAAAAAAATATTACATTTCAATATTCAAATAGAAAGTGAGTTTTATAATGCCATCCTAAAGTATTTTACGATGCAACTTTCAGTACAGATTGTTAACCTCCATTTACCTTAAAAGACAACCCATCTGTGCTACTCCAAATGGAAATTTCTAAATCAATCATCTTAACTAAATGCTGTAAAAAAGACAATTTTTAGTATCTTCTTCACAAAACTTTAGTTCTCTCAAAACTCAAGACTCTTCTGAGAGGAGCAACATGAAAGCATTCCAACTTCAAAATCCTCATACTATCCAGGTGGGTAAATTCAATACCACAATGTGGAGAAGTATATAAAATGCATCATTAATCAAAAGAAGTAACAATTTGAAAGGTTTATGCACCCAATAAAGAGAGCTTCAAAATATATCAAGCAAAACCTGATAGAAATGCAAGGAGGAATAAACAAATCCACAACTGCCACAGACTTCAATACCTTATCTGAAGAACAGAGTCAAGTAGACAGAAAAATCAGCTAATGTATGCTCAACTTGAACACTCTCAAACAACGTGACCTGACATTTTTATGAAACACTCCACCCAAAAGAGCAGAACACACAGTATTCTGAAGTGCATGCAGTACACTGACCACGTAAGACCATAATTAGGGCCATAAAACCAGCCTTAATATTCAAAGAATTCAAACCATACAGAGTAAGTTATCTGACCATAAATTAGAAATTAAGAGCATTTGGGAAAGTTCCCAAATGTTCATAAATTTAACAATAAATTACCCATGGATAAAAAGGAAAAAAAAAAAAAAAGAAAACTTAAAAGGAAAACATACCAAAATATGTGCGACACATCTAAAGTTGTACTTAGAGGTAAATTAATAGTGCTGACTGCCTATATTAGAAAAGAAGAAAAGTTTTGTATCAATAACCTCAGGCTCTACTTAAACTAAAAATTACAAGCAAATTTAAAGCAAAAGAAATAATAGCAAGCAAAGCAAAAACAAATGAAATAAAAAACAGAAAAGCAATAAAAACTGAAGAACCAAAAGCTGATTAAGAACTATAAAACTGCTAAGTTACTAGACAGACTAATCAGGGAGAAAAAGAGAAAAAAACACAAATTATGAATTATAGAGGATGCCATTTCAAATCCTACAGATATGACATTGAAAGGAAAATAAGAGAATGTTAAATAACTTTTGGCCAATAAATTTGACACAAACCTTCTACATTAGAACGAGACAAAGAACAATGGATGGTTCAAAACTGGGAAAGGAGCATGTCAAGGCTGTATGTTGTCACTCTGCTTATTTAACTTATATGCAGAGTACATCATGCAAGACGCCAGGCTGGATGACTCACAAACTGGAATCAAGATTGACAGGAAAAATATCAACAATCTCAGATATGCAGATAATACCATTCTACTGGCAGAAAGTGAAGAGGAACTAAAGAGCCTTTTGATGAAGGTTGAAAGAGGAGAGTGAAAAAGCTGGCTTAAAACTCAACATTCAAAAAACTAAGATCATGGTATCTGGTCCCATCACTTGATGGCGAATAGATGAGGAAAAGTGGAAACAGTGGCAGACTATTTCTTGGGCTCCAAAATCACCATGGACAGTGACTGCAGCCATGAAATTACAAGACACTTGCTCCTTGGAAGAAAAGCTATGACAAACCTAGACAGCTACTATAAAGCAGAGACCTCACTTTGCTGCCAAGTCCGTCTAGTCAAGGCTATGGTGTTTCCAGTGGCCATGTATGGACACGAGAGTTGGACCATAAAGAAGGCTGAGCGCTCAAGAATTGATGCTTTCAAAATGTGGCGCTGGAGAAGACTCTTGAGAGTCCCCTGGACAGCAAGGAAATGAAACCAGTCCATCCTAAAGCAAATCAACCTTGAATATTCATTGGAAGGAGTGCTACTGAAACTGAAGCTCCAATACTTTGACCACCTGATGTGAAGAGCCAATTCACTGGAAAAAGCCTGATGCTGGGAAAGATTGAGGGCAGGAGCAGAAGGAGGTGACAGAGGTTGAGATGTTTGGATGGCATCACCAAATCAATGGAGATAAATTTGAGTAAACTCCAGGAGATGATGAAGGACAGGGAAGCCTGGCATGCTCTAGTTCATGGGGTAGCAAAGAGTCCGACACGACTTAGTGACTGAACAACAACAATCATCAAAGTTCACCCAAGATGAATTTTTAAAAAATCCTAAATAGCTCTAGGCATTTAAATTTGTAGTTAAGAATCTTTCCATAAAGAAAACTTTATACCTACATAGTTTCACTGGTAAAATAGATCAAAGAAGTTAAAAAAAAAAACAAAAAACACAATAGTATCGGTTTTACACATGCCCATCCCCCCAAAAAAACCCAGCAAAGCAAAGAGGATAATATGTTATTCTGTGAGATCAGCACTATACTGTTACCAAAATTGAAGAAATAATTATTGAAATGAAAACTCTAGACCCAAAATCCCTCATGACCATTAACATAAAAACTCTTAACAAAATTTTAGAAAATTATATTCAATAATCTATAAAAAGCATAATTCATCATGACCAAATGCGACCTTCCCCAGGATTTCAAGGTTTTTTAAAAACTCAGAAGTCAATGTTTTTGTACTTATTAAGAAAATAAAAGAGAAAATTTATTTGATAATTTCAACAAATACAGAAAAATCATGTGAAAAAATCTAACATTCATTAATAATTTTAAAATCTCTGCAAACTAGGAATGGGAGGGAACTATTCAGCTCAACTAAGAAAAACTTTACAGCTCACATCATACTTAACAGTAAAAGACTGAATGTTTTATCCCTAAGATTGGGAATGAAGCAAGGATGTCAGTTCTACTTCAACATCTTTATGTTAACCCGTGAGATAAAGTAAGAAAAATAAAATGCATACCAATTAAAAACAAACAAAATTGTCTTTATTACAGATGACATGATTTCTGGCATACATTCTAAAGGAATAAGGGCTGAAAAATCAGTAAATAATTATCAATTTTTAAAAAGTTTTTAAAATTAGTAATAACTAGGGCATCCCTGGTTAATCAGTGGTGAAGAATCTGCCTTGCAACGCAATGGACACTGCTTCAATCCCTGGTCCAGGAGGATCCCACATGCCATGGAGTAACTAACTAAGCCTGTGCACCACAACTACGGAGCCTGTGCTCTAGAGCCTGGGAGCCGAAACTTCTGAGCCCACATTGCACAACTGAAGCCCGCGCGCCTGCAGCTCATGCTCCTGACAGGAGCAGCCACCGCAGTGAGAAGCCCCCGCAGCGCCACCAGGGGGCAGCCCCCGCGCCACAAGCAGAGAAAAGTCTTCATGCCTCAGTGAGGACTCCAAAAATAAGCAAATAAATAATAAAAATAATAATAAATAAAAAATAATAATAAATAATAAAAAAGTGAGGACATCCAAAAATAAGCAAATAAATAATAAAAAAGAACCCAACATACACTGGCGATAAATACTTAGCAAAGGAATAGTAGAGCTAATTTTTTAAGCTATTTATAAAAGCATATAGGAAGTATCATAATTATGGAAGCTTAAAAGTTCTCCCTTTGATACTGGGAATAAAGAAGTTGTTCCGTATGATTTTCCATGTGATCAAAAGAACCTACAGAAATTACTACCTTAACAGGTTGAATTTTGCAAGATGGTTTGATACATGGTCAATATACAAAAATCAACTGCATTTCTATATCAGAGGGACAGAAAATGAAGAAATTTATTATCAGTTACAAAAATATTTTTAAAATCTAATACCTAGGAATAAATCCAACAAAAGAAATGTAAGACCTCTACATAGAAAACTATATACAAGAGTTATGATAGCTGAATAAAACCTAAATAAATGTAGAGATATATTGAGTTGATGGATTAAAGGAGTGAATCCCATTAAGATAATAATTCTCCTATAAAATCATCTACAAATTCAATAAAACTGAAGTTAAAATAGGTCTTTGTGACAACAATAAAAAGGTTTTAAAGTTTATACTGAAATTCAAAGGGACAAGAACAGCCAAGATATTCTTTAAGAACAGGAAGGAAGACGATCTACTAAATACTGTCTTATTACGGAGCCACTGTAATTAAGGCACAAAGATACACAAAAAAACCAACGTGCTCAAACTGCTCAGAAACAAACCACGTATATAAGCACACCTTATTTATGACAAAGATGGCGCTGCAAAGCAGTGGGGAAAGGATCATCTCTTTAATAAATCATGCTGTACAAGTTTGGGATCATAATGGAAGTAAAACCAAAACAGGACCCCTTGCTTCATATAATACACAAAATTAAAGTCTAGGCAGATTGTAGATCTAAATGAGAATGGTAAAGTAAGACAGTTTCTAAAAGAAAACAGAGAAGAATATCCTCATATGAGAGTAGGAATATCAGGGCAATTTCTTAAAATACACAAAAACAGTAACCAGGAATGAAAAGTAGTGATATACTAGATACACCAGCCAAGCCAAATGGCTCAAGTGAAAACACGGGAGATATAAGCACTGACTAGGACAGCTCACCAGCTGTGTATGAGAGGTCTCATTTCATGGGTCCATACCCGACCTAACACGGTGTTTTCCATCTTTTCCCCCTTAGCTGGTTTGACGGATGCATATTAGTCTTTCATAGCAAAAGATGTTAGCATTATGTACAATTAAAGCTGAAGATAAATATATGCAGAAACTCCACTTCCAGTTACAGATGCAACAGACAAACTTACTAAGGTTCGAATACAAGAATGTTCATAGCAGAATTATTTATCAAAACCAAACGCTGGATATAATCCAAATGTCTACTGACCAAAAAAATGGATGAAAGAGTTGTGTTCTATTCATCAGAAAACTATCCAGCAATAAAACAATGAAAATAAACAAAATATAGTCACATGCAAAAACACTGACAAATCTCACAAAAGTAGCCAAACACAGAAGAATACATACTCCATGATGACTGAATTCATGTAAAATTCAAAACACAGGCAAAACTAAACCACAGTGTTTAGGAATTTGAACTTAGGTTGTACAACCATAATGGAACGCAAGTAAGTAATTCCGTTACAAGTCAAGACAGTAGTTACCTCTGGAAGAGGAAGGTACACTGCTCAGGGGGAGCATGGAGGTGGCTTCCGGAGTGCTGGCAATGTTGTTTCTTGTCCAAGGATGGAGTTACAAGGGTGTCTGGTTTGTAAAACTCACTGAGCTGCATATTTATGTCTTGGGCACTTTTCTGTGCGCATTTTGCACATACACAAGTATAAAAAGCTGTCTAATTAAAACTCTTACAGAACAATGTAAACTATTGTGAAATGAGCATAAAGCTTTGATGAGAGGAAAGGGGAGTATGAGGGGTGACCACGTGGGGCTGGAAGTAACGGGCTGCAGTAGCAAAGAGAATTGAGGAGCTTATGTTCCATAATTCGAGGCCAGCACACAGTGCCCAGGGCTAAAAGCAAACACGCCACTTAAGGGTGTCAAAGTAAGCGCACACAGCCGGCTAAGAGGTAAGAGGGCTTGTTCCAGGAAAGAGGAAAGTTGCAGATGTGAAGTTGGAGGCCTGTTCATCTGACTTACAGAACGATCACTGACTCTCTAAAACCTTTAAAAAAAAAAATCCTACGAAGCCACCATTACAAGCAGAAACTTCACGGTCCCATCTCTTGCTCACTTTTTCACTTCTACCACATTCTATGAGAGACGGCATTAACCTTTAACCTAAAGGAAATTTCTCTAAGCAGAACTGATTCTTCCCCCCACCCACCAACTCTGATTAGCTCACTTGTGAGTCTTAAGATAAATATAAAAGAAAATAAAGGAAGAAAAACTCAATCTTTCTTGTAACCCATAATGAAAAATAAAGCTACAGACAAAAGTTAAAGTTAATAATGATTAAATAAAAAGAGGAAGAATTTCCACTGTGGATTGTAATGCATGAGCTACCGGCAGAGGACAGAAGAATAGCTATAGTAGGGAAATATGAATGCAAACGTTTGTAATGTAGTTAAAAAATAGGTGTATAACTTATAGACTCAAGATACACACAATTAAGGCACTAGCACTGTCAAGTTAAGGTGCCCCTAATGCATAAAAATTAGGCCGAAGACAGTACAATAAAATTAGGTGAAAAACGTTCATTTATCAATTTCTAAATAAATCTGATTTGTTTTTAACTGACATCTTAATTATCCATATTTACATCTGGAATATAACAACTTTTCTTTCTTTAACAATCTGAGACAAACAAAATGTTATGATTATACATTAGCTATGCCTCCTCAGTTTCTAGAGCTGAAATGTCATGTCAATTACTTATATTAGATTTAATTTTACCTTGTTTAATCTGTCCTTGCACAATATGACTGGAAGTTGGAGGGGAACCCCTTGCCTTAGGAAGGTCTGGGGTGCTGGGTCTAGGTGGCCTTTAAAAAGAAGAAGAAAATACATGTATATACACACATTCATAGTTTCATAATTCCAGAGCCATTCAAAATATTAAGCTTCCTAGTTCCAAATGAATTGCAATAGAAATACATACAGAACCTTTCAATTTGCTATACCAAAAAGATAGGGTTTTGGTTGTTTTTTTTTTTTTGCTTTGTACCTATCAACATTTTCCATTTCAGATTTTAATACAGAAATTAAATGATTAGCAAATAGCAAGTAAAACTTTTACATCTACAGTTTATGCTTTAAACTAGTTTTAGAAATATTTAATCTACTACCACTGACAGATAATATGATAATTAGCCCTTCATTTTTCAATATTATTATGCTGATATTTCAGCCCACTCTGTATCATTGGTCCAAATGAATTTATGGAACAATATATTGAGTTCCATAATTACCATATGTAAAATAGTCGGCCAATGGGAATTCGCTGTATGACTCAGGGAACTCAAACCAAGGCTCTGTAACAATCTAGAGGGGTGGGGTGGGGAGGGAGGTGGGAGGGAGGCTCAGGAGGGAGGGGACATGTGTGTACCTGTGGCTGATTCATGTTGATGTTTGGCAGAAACCAACACAATACTGTAAAGCAATTATCCTTCAATTTAAAATAAATAAATTAAAATATATACAAATTTCAAATAATTCAGCCCTAAAGTCTGAAAAGGCAATAAGGCATTAAGAAATCTTGGTCTCCACGGCCACCTGTTCCCTTTTGAATTCTGGTTCTACCACTTACTACTTGTGTGACCTTGGACAAGTGACTTCTCCTCCATGTCCCAGCTCTATCATCTGAAAACAAAAGGATAATAAAAGTACCCACCTTATAGGGTTAAGAGCATTAAGGAAGTAACACTTGTAAAGTGCTCACAACAGAGCCAGACACTAGGGAAGTGCCATGTTAGTAGTTATTAAATTAAAAAAAAAAATTCTAAATGTGGTCAACTCTCAATGAAGTATAATAAAACCAGAGTTTAAAAAGTTGTCTTCGTGACTTCTGGAAAATAAGAAATACTAATTCAGGCTAAGTATTCTAGAAATATTAAAAGAATACTCTTCCGCATTTAAAAAAGTTGTTTTCTCTTTTCCCATTGAGAAATTCTGACTATACTTCACAAAATTTCTGAAACCAATCACTGAACACTTACCATTCACTACACATGGGTCACAATAAAGAGAAGCATTTTAACCAAATGTACATCTTGAATTAAATGTCGGTGCCAACTACAGGTAGATATAATCCAAGATGATATTTACTGAAGATAGTCTATAAGTTATTTGTTAAAGCTGAACTCTGACCTACTCTTTCATTCCAGTATTTTTTTATGATAGCTACTAAGTATGTCTGAGTACAGATAGAACTGTACAGTTTGATTATATTTTAAGCCATGCATGTTGTAGTTAAAATTTAAAGGAGAAACACTGAGATGACACAAAAATGTGAAGGCGTGTAGAGTCCCCCCTCACCACATAAAAGGTAATAAGATGTGATAAAAAGAAAACAGGTTTCTTTTTTTTCTGCATCATAAGGATAAAAATCAAGCTATCAAGGTCACACCTGGTAGGGCCCTTCTTCATATGATCACCAATAAAAGTTGCATTGGTCATACTCATCAAGGTGTTTGCCAAAGATATGACAGACAGGAGATGCTGCGTGGTGACGGCCCGGGACAAGCCGTAGGTCCCCTTCCCGACGCCCTCGGTGGCCGCCAGCCTCCTTCCCAGCTCGGCTTTCCCACGGGACAGCTTACAAGCCGCCTGGTTGTAACCCGGAAGCATCAGGGACATGTGACCCCCTCGCGACAAGAGGCCAAAGGACACCGTGCAGTGGGGTTTCAGCATCCCCAGGCGGTCGAGGCACACTTCGTCCAGGACCTCATTCAAGCCCCAGGCGTGGAGACAGGACATGAACAACTTGGCGGTGTCCATCGTCAGGTTATACTCCAGCAGCGTCAGCGGCTTGGACTTGCTGGCCCGGTACTCAGGGTCACTGTCTTCCCGCCTCTGCCGCACCGCCTCTTCATCCTCGTCTTCGTCATCCAGGAGGTGCTCCTTTATGTTCTCTTTGATGGTTTCCTTCACTTGTTGGAAGAGGACTGCTGCTCGTTTTCCGGTTAGAAAAGAGCCCCCTTTGTCTGAACTGCCAGGTGCTTTCTGCAGATTCTCTGGGGAAATAAGCGTCGTGTTCGGCCTAGAGGCTTCTTCAGTCAAGAGCTGAATAATCAGCGCCTCCACATCAAAGAAGAGCACGTGTATGTCGGGGTCTGTCAGGTTCGTCTTTATTGCTTGAACCATCAGGGAGTTATGCGAATATTTAGGTAAATTGCCCTGCAACAGATATTTTGAAAAGATGGTTATAATTCAAAGTATGTCATGCCATGCCTTCATTAATGAACAATACATAGTTGAAGGAATTTAGGTGCTTATTAAGCTGTTTTTTTTGGTACCTGTATCATTAAAAGGAAAAAGGCAGCTGTGTCAATCAGCAGCACGTAAAAGATAGGAACTTAAAATTAGAAGAACACCAAGCTGAAATAATTATAAAATTGTCAGTTTTTTAAAAAGAAATGAAATTGTATTATTGAAGCAGGGAGTCTTTCTACTCATAGAGCAGGTTAAAAATTGTTTCAATAACTTGAATGCAAATTATACGTCTGAGAATAAGCTACTACTGTTCCAGCCGGAAAGCATAATCCATTCATCATGACTAGTCATCCTTTTAGTCGCTGCACCAAATTCCTGTTTTACTTTACCTTCAGTCTCTGTTTGTGGATTCTTTTCCCTCAATAGAGAACTATGTTCAAGCCTACTTGCATTCTTCAAAAGTGCTATTGTTTGACCATGTTCCTTCTTCTATTTCTTTCCCAGTCTACTGCCCCTTTTAGCCAAATGTAAGGCAAGTAGCAGATTAACCCAATGGAAACTCTTTTGTCCCTCTCCTCATTGATCTCTTTGCATATCACTGACTGTATTCATTATTTCTGACATTGTTGATTTTGCAAAGAGAAAGTATAAAAAGAAATTCCCAGAGAATACCTTCTTGATGAAACTTCTAATTCTGACCACTCAGTTAGAGGCCCTGAACACTCATTCTTTCTCCCACAATAGAACTATCCCCTATTTGTAATGGCTCCTAATTTCCATCATTAGCCAGACCAGCTCCTGAAGGAGTTTCAATCTTGTATTTCCCACTGCTTTTACCTGGATGTCCCACAGAGCCTTATATTTAATATGTCCTAACCTCCACCCTCCCACTAAACCTGCTGCTCCTCCCAAGTCACGGGTGGAGAACCATTCTCCTCTGTCGCCGCCACCACCACCACCACCACCACATCCAGACCCTTCTTCTCTCTCTTCCAAAACGGATTCACCGCCCTTTGTCTCTCCTCACTCCCATCCAATCTCTGCCGAGCCACAACACTTCCTTCTGAAAAGCAAATCTAATCAGGTCAGTCTCCTGCCAAAAAACTGCCCCATTATCACGGGTTATTAAGAGAAATGAAAAATACAAAATTAAAAAACTAAATCAAAATATAGGTGAATGTATCTTATCTCAAGATGAGAAAGGACTTGCCACACAGACCTAAATTTCAAATTCACTACTAGAAAAATTGAAGGCAAGTAAGAAATAGGAATAAAAATGCGCCGCAAATAAGACTGATAAAGTTACAATCTATATAAAAACTTGAGTGCCAAAATAAAAGGGAAAGATATCATAAAGGTCAAGGACAATTCACAATAAAAGAGACAAATAGCCAAGGAATAAAAGGGAAACTGACTCAAACTAGCTGTTGAGGAAATAACAGTTAAAAAACCACAAGATACCATTTATAAAATTAACGAACAGTAAACACACAAAAAATTGCTTAGCCAGGAGTACAATGAAAGCAAACCCACACACTGCAGGCAGGCAGGGCCTTCAACAGCAGCCCTTTCAGCGGAGTAGGGGCGTATGAGCCCTTAACACTGTTTGACCAGTACATTTATTTCTAGAACCCTATCCTAAATAGTCAGAAGTACAAAGATTTAGGTGCAAAGATGTTTGGTGAAACAGTGCCCATTATTGTAGATTGAAGACAACCTGAATATTCTAGCAATAAGGAAATAAATAATTTAAGCATAATCATACAATAAATACTGTAATCAAGACAAATCATGCTTCCTTGGCACATTTAACCACATGGCAAAATGCCCGTATTCCAATTTTAAGTGAGATAAGATTACATATGAGCACACACATACACACACACACACACACACACACACATACACACTATATAACAGAGTTAAAATTCTGATTTCATTTCTTTAATGCCCAAGTATGTTTTTGAGCATGGTGAGAAACACTGGAAAGACATACATGAAAATGTTCCTATTACTTTTTGTGATGCAATTGTATCAGATCTACATTTTCTTCCTATTTCTATATATTTCTTACATTGTCTATAATCAATATGCATTTTCATAAATAGAAAATACAGTTCTTGGATAAAATGCTAAATCCTTAAGCACAACATTCAAGGTCCATTACAACTCAATGCCAAGTACTTTCCCGCTTTAACAGACAGGTTCCACCGCCATAACCACTCTCCCTCACCCACTGATCCCCTTCCTTCTTTACCCAAAATACTCTACTTGGCTCCACTCCAACCCCTTCTCTTCCATCAAGATCCTAATTCTCCCAGGGAAATTTAATCCACAGCGAACCCAGTTCCCATAACATTTTTTATACACATCACAAACCTGTACGCCTTGGCTATATTGATATAACTATCTATTTTATGTATTTACATGTTCCTGTTCTCTATAGGAACTATGTCTTACTCATCGTGTACAATCCCACGCCTATTGGAGTACCTGGCAAAATAAACAAACATTATAAAAATCTTTGTAAAACTGTTTTAAGTTGCTAGTCAACTCTTCTATCACAGCATCACACTAACCCCCTTTACATGGTCTCTCTTCTATCTCAGTCCTCCTCCCACCTAACTACGTTCCTTTCCTGCTTAAGAGGCTTCAACAGCATTTTATAACCCAGGGATAAAATCTTTGCAAAGCAAAGACTTCTTTGCAAAGCACAAAACAGCCTCCAAAATAGATGGCTGCCTACTCCTCCAATTTCATCTCTAACTGCTGCTGCTGCTAAGTCGCTTCAGTCGTGTCTGACTCTGTGCGACCCCATAGACGGCAGCCTACCAGGCTCCCCCATCCCTGGGATTCTCCAGGCAAGAACACTGGAGTGGGTTGCCATTACCTTCTCCAATGCATGAAAGTGAAAAGTGAAAATGAAGTCGCTCAGTCGTGTCCGACTCTTAGCAACCCCATGGACTGCAGCCCACCAGGTTCCTCCACCCATGGGATTCTCCAGGCAAGAGTACTGGAGTGGAGTGCCATTGCCTTCTCCTCATCTCTAACTACAACCCTACAACCTTCCACTGAAACCAAATTAAGCCACCTGTGCCTTCCAGAACCACACAGCCAAGGCATTCGTGCCTCTGCGTGGCTCATGCCAGGATGGCACCCCTTTCTCATTCTCACTGCTGCCACTCAAGCCATACTTCTCCTCACCCTTCAAGAAGCAGCTCAAGTGGCTGTTCTTTCCAAATTTATTTCCAGAATTATCACTAATTCTGCTCACTTTGTATAAACCTCTGCTCTGAACTGAATACATGGTGTTTAAAGGAAGGTAGAAAATAAATATCATTTCCATACTACAGCTTAAGAACCTAAGGTGCATAAGTAGTATGATAAATTTCCACTACACAAAATATGAAGGAAAAAAAAAAGAAGATTTTTTGAATTCCATCCCAGTATTTCATTCATTTATGCCGCATTCATCTATGTTCCTGCAAGGCTCTAACTAACAAATAATGACATGACTATGCAGTATGAGTGGTGTTACAAATAAAGGACAGTGGAAGGTGCGATAAGAAAAACAAAGAACTGAGTCCACCCCGGGTGTCAGGGGCTCCTCGCCAAAGGGCAGAAAAGCGAGAAGGGACGAAGGCCGGAGAAGCACAGGAGGGTGCTGGTGTTGGTGACCAGGGCCAAGAACGCAAGGCGTGGCCCGCTGAGAGCAGACAGGGCCACACTGAGGCTTCTGAACGTTCCCGCACAGGCTCAGGAGCCACTAAAGCAGTGCTTCCCTTAGAACATCAGGGATGCTTGCTAAAGTGCGGGTTCTGGGGCCGCGTATCGAACCTGAATCCGTGTCTCTTGGAATGGATCAGAATCTGCCTAATGAAAACCCGAGATGACTTTTTACAGTAAAGCACAAGAAAAAGAGAAAGAGAAAATGAAGTCGCTCAGTTGTGTCTGACTCTTTGCGACCCCATGGACTGTAGCCCATCAGACTCCTCCATCCATGGGATTTTCCAGGCAAGAATACTGGAGTGGGGTTGCCACTTCCTTCTCCAGGGGATCTTCCCGATCCAGGGATCAAACGCGGGTCTCCTGCACTGCAGGCAGACACTTGACTATGTGAGCCACCAGGGAAGCCCAAAGTATGAGAACTATTACCTAAAGACTTTAATAAGGGGAGTAACATAATCAAATTTAATTTTATAACTACTCATCTACCAGCAATGTTGGCTGAAAAGAATAGATCCAGGTCATAAATACAAGCTTGAAGGAAACAGAAGCCACCCAGATGAGAGGAGACAGAAATATGCAATCACACCAGGATTAGAAGACAGGCGGAAAGTTATGACCAACCTAGATAGCATATTGAAAAGCAGAGACATTACTTTGCCAACAAAGGTTCGTCTAGTAAAGGCTATGGTTTTTCCTGTGGTCATGTATGGATGTGAGAGTTGGACTGTGAAGAAGGCTGAGTGCCGAAGAATTGATGCTTTTGAACTGTGGTGTTGGAGAAGACTCTTGAGAGTCCCATGGACTGCAAGGAGATCCAACCAGTCCATTCTCAAGGAGATCAGCCCTGGGATTTCTTTGGAAGGAATGATGCTGAAGCTGAAACTCCAGTACTTTGGCCACCTCATGCGAAGAGTTGACTCTCTGGAAAAGACTCTGATGCTGGGAGGGATTGGGGGCAGGAGGAGAAGGGGAGGACAGAGGATGAGTTGGCTGGATGGCATCACCGACTCGATGGACCTGAGTCTGAGTGAACTCCGGGAGTTGGTGTTGGACAGGGAGGCCTGGCGTGCTGCGATTCATGGGGTTGCAAAGAGTCGGACACGACTGAGCGACTGAACTGATCTGATCTGATCTGGGCTGACAGATGCATACGTTCCTGTCTTATTTCTTGCCCCATTTTGGTATTTGTTTTTTCAAACACTGACTGTGTGATGTCAAACACTGCGCTTAATGCTGTGCACCTGCTGACACTAGCTGGCCTGAATGAGACGTTAAATTATACATTTATAATAAAAACATTATACCTAAAGTATCACTGATATCAAAACTATTAGAGGTGAAAGCTAGAACATACCGAGCTGTTGCTATAACCTGGGCGCTGTGCTGGGCCTTAGGGCCGGTTATGTCACAGCAAAATGTATTTTATATCAATATTAGGTACACAGATGTGGCACGAGGTTTGAGGGAATAACAACATTAGGTAAAACACAGTACTTTAGTAAATACTGTCTTTCCAGTTAAAAAATCTACAAAATTATTTTAGGAGAAAGATAAACCATTACTATCAAAGAGTAAAAAAAAAAATAAAAAAATCAAGCATGCTCGGTAATTCTTGAAGCAGCAAGAGCTGCTTGAATGAGGACACAAGGTCGTCTTTGAAGCTCCCTCCTCTGATGCCAACCACACGCGCCCCTCTCAGCACCCAGGACCTGCCCAGGTGCCGCCTCTCTCTGGGAGGTGTGCCAGCAGACAGCCTGTGTGCTCAGACAGCTGAGAGGTTATCTGGGATCTGGCACCCTGGTATCTGGGCCTGATTGTGTGCGACTCCTCTCATCAACCTCTTGGGCCTACTGATTGTATCATTGTAGCAAATACTGTATCTAATGGCAATCCACAGTCAGAAAAAGAGAGGGAAAGAGAAAGAAGGCAAACAATGAAAGCAGATGAGAACAGAGAGAGACAGGAAGAAAGGAGAGCAAAGGCTCAAGCCTGCATCCTGCAGATGAACTACAACTTCTAACATCACCAAGTCCCGCGTATGACCTGTAATGCCTGACCATGGATTTCACTGACTGGCAAAGTCTTATTACAACAAAATATAGACACAAGAGAAGTTGTGAGGGTAAGATTTTAGCTACATGTACACACTGCTATCCCTCATAGCTCAGTCGGTAAAGAATCTGCCTGCAATGCAGGAGACCTGGGTTCGATCCCTGGGTTGAGAAGATCCCCTGTAGTAGGGCACGGCAACCCACTCCAGTATTCTTGCCTGGAGAATCCCATGGACAGAGGAGCCCAGCAGGCTACAGTCCACAGATCGCAAGAGTTGGACACAACTTAGCGACTAAACCACCACCACCACACACTGCTATATTTAAAATAGACAACCAACAAGGACTTACTATATAGCACAGGGAACTCAGCTCAAGGTTGCCTGGGGGCCTGGATGAGACTGGAGTTTGGGGGAGAATGGATACGTGTGTATCTGTGGCTGAATCCCTTTGCTGTTCACCTGAAACTATCTCAACATTGTTAATTGGCTATAGTCTAATACAAAATAAAAAGTTTCTTAAAAAAAAATTAGCTACATGCATGAAGATGGCAGAGATGATCACTGGCATGTCTGATATCCAGTATCAGTGTAAACTAAGATTAGCTAAAGAAAAATAAACAAAAACATCTACCAAACTCCAAGGACCTTTTGGCTTAATCATAAGATATACAACATACAGAGACAACTAACTCATTCAATCATCTTACATTCTTAACAATTTCAAGAACAGGCCAACTGATCCTAGAAATTCTTTAACAGGAATGTTAGTATGTTTGCTCTGTCACCTTTATTAAAGAACATCTGAAATGTGTGCTCACAAACTCATTTTTGCATTATCATGGAGGAAGATTAAATTCAACTCAGCAAATATTTGCAGAATGCCCATTTTCTACAATATGCTTGAGAGGAAAAAAAAAAGCCTCTGTACTTAATGCAATAATGTTAAAACTTATTTGAAAAAGGCCAACAGAAAATCTAAATCATGTGAAATATACAAATGAAATGGTCTTGGTAAGTAAAACCCAATGGTAAATGCAAAATAAAGCTAATTAGACAGATATATTTGATATTTTACTGTAAGTTTTTTGTCTTCTGTATATGGGAAAATACAGATTTAGTCATTTCAGATAAACAAGGAACTTGACTTAAAATATTACAGAAATGCAAAAATAAAAAAAAATTATTGGGTTGTGTGGTCATCACTGACAGTGAACCTGTGGCAATCACATGAAGAGCAGTGGCTAAAATTGTGTCTCAAGTGAAAACCCAAGCAAAGTGACAGGACTGTGATCACGGGATCAATCTGTATTCAACCTCAGGTATTTTTCAGCACACACATACATGCACAGCATAACTCAGCAGACCCCAGAAACGGTAACAGACAAAAAAACCACACCAGTTATCTTACAATCTGCAGAGAAGAAAATGTTGATATTATCCTTTCTACAGCATTTACTGTTATTATATATTTGAATATATGCCAGGTTAAGTCATGTCTGCTGAAATACCTGATAACTTTGTCCCCTAAAACCAATGACATATTGATACTCCAGCCTTATTTCATCTTATCCAATGACTAAGAGACAACTGAAACACTGGCAATAATTTTACTGTTGTACCATTTACTTCAGTGGTCCCAATTTAAAAGCTTACTTATTTCTGAACTGTTTTTTAATGTCATGATTTTGGGGACAATTTTTAATGTTACCTGGTAAAATAATTCATTGTTTTTCCTGAAAGGGTCCTGAGTTCAACCTATAATTATAATATCAAATAGTTCAGATTTCTACCTAAACATTAATTTGATTTATGAAGTTAGCATTAAACATCAGCTGATTTTGATGGTAAAGTGGAAAGAAGAAAAATAGATGATTTTTTTCTTAATTTTGAATTTCCTCTGAAACCAGAGACGAAGGATACTAATAAGACTAGGAAATGTTATCTAACACACACATACAAACAAGCCTCTACAAACATAGAGTCCTAAAACAGAATATAAGGAAAGATACGTATTTTAAAATATTAATATATTTTATAAAATAACTATGTAGATATCATTTATAATGTATGCTCTAAATAATTTTTAGGAACTAAGTACAGAATACCAGTTTATTAATTAAGAATAAATTCATAAGAAAAATGAATAAATAATTTTATTCTTGATTATGGATAGAATATTTTATTGAATAAGGACCTTTAAAAGAACTTCTGAAATCTGATGCATAATGTTGAATACAAAAGTTTCAACAAATAAAAACACAAGGATGTCTTAATGTACTTTTAAAAAATTCAGTTAAGGAGGAAAATCCCACCATTTGCTATTTTAAAAAGTAGGGTTTTAATGTCAATGATTTTAAGGATTGGGGAAAGGGAAGGAAGGAAGGGAATAAGGAAGACAAGGAGGGAAGAAGGAAACACAAAAAATTAACGACCAAGAAAATGTGTTAAGACTGAGATGGAGATTTGGTGCCCTCTGCTGTCGTATTGCCGTTACTGCACACTGACAGTTAGGAAAACAGGTAAGATGAGCTTTCCCTCAGAGAATTCTGTTTTAAGTTGGAATTAGACAATATACTTACTCTAAATATTTGATTTTGGATAGAATGGGATTTTGTGATTAGGTATGAATTACAAGATACTCATTCAGTTCAGTCGCTCAGTCGTGTCCGACTCTGCGATCCCATGAACTGCAGCACGCCAGGCCTCCCTGTCCATCACCAACTCCCAGAGTTCACTCAAACTCACGTCCATTGAGTCCGTGATGCCATCCAGCCAACTCATCCTCTGTCGTCCCCTTCTCCTCCTTCCCGCAATCCCTCCCAGCATCAGAGTCTTTTCCAGAGAGTCAACTCTTCGCATGAGGTGGCCAAAGTATTGGAGTTTCAGCTTTAGCATCATTCCTTCCAAAGAACACCGAGGACTGATCTCCTTTAGAATGGATTGGTTGGATCTCCTTGCAGTCCATGGGACTCTCAAGAGTCTTCTCCAACACCACAGTTCAAAAGCATCGATTCTTTGGTGCTCAGCTTTCTTCACAGTCCAACTCTCACATCCATACATGACCACTGGAAAAACCATAGCCTTGACTAGATGGACCTTTGTTGGCAAAGTAATGTCTCTGCTTTTCAATATGCTATCTAGCATTAGATGATGTTATTTCACTTCCTTTCATGTGTTTTCATTAACAAGTATATTAATAAGCATAAACCAAAAATAGAGGTATTTTAGTTATTAAGGTTTTAAGTGTGTGTCTGTGTGTGTGTGCACGCGCACACGCTCAGTTATGTTGGACTCTGTGTGACTCCCATGGACCACAGCCCACCAGGCTCCTCTGTCCATGGGATTTTTCAGGCAAGAACACTGGAGTGGGGTGCCATTTCCTCCTCCAGGGAATCTTCCTGACCCAGGGGTCAAACCAGAGTCTCCTGCATTGGCAGGTGGATTCTTTTACTACTGAGCCACCTGGGATGTGCCAAGGCTTTATACTGTACTATAATTTATTTCATATGACAGAAATAAAATGTAAATTACAAATTAATTATGTGTTAAATAAAAACACTTTTTATAAAGAAACTTTCTTCTAAAGATATTTCTACAGGCCAGGTCTTACTGGATAATATTGGAATAACAGTAACAGCCAAATGGTATTAACATATTAAGACATTCCTAGATCAATATGCTAACTTTCCACAACGCTAGCACAGGGGGAATGACTTGAGACTCTTCCCAAAGGGCCAAGGGACCAAGGAACAAGACCTGGAGCCCTAGAGACGGGGGCCCTACTCCTCCTGCTTCTCTGTTAGACAGATCTTTACATGAACCACTCGACATCTCCAGCATTAATTCTTCCATCTCCCAAATAAAAGAAAGACTACTTACTTCAGAGAGCTGTTGTCAACAGCTAATAGATAAAAACAAGCAGTGTTTCTCTTGCTAGGAAAACAGAGATAATAAAATCCAGCTTATTTTATTCAATATTACAAATACATATGTTAAAGACGCATGTGAAAAGTTTAAATCACTAAAGGAAAGAAACTGTGTTTTAAGGAAAGAAACTGTGTTTTAAGGAAAGAAACTGTGTTTGAAGGGCTTCTATTTTGTATACAAAACTCAACACATTTGTGAAAGAATGGAAATACAATTGAGATTCTGGGTAACTGACGTATAAGAGAAAAGACCGGACTAAATGCTAACGAAATGAAAAGGAAAAAAGAAAACCTCTCTAATTGCTCCTGGGTCACTGTGGCGAGGAATCTGATTTCAGAAAGACTCACACACGTCGACTCTCACGCCTGTGCTCAGCCATGTCCCGCTTTTTGCGACCCCATGGACTATAGCCTATAAGGTTCCTCTGTCCATGGGATTCTACAGGCAAGAACACCAGAGAGGGCTGCCATGCCTCCTCCAGGGCATCTTCCCGACATAGGGATGGAACCTGCGTCTCCTGCATCGACAGTCGGATTCTTTACCACGGCGCCACCTAGGCGTCTACCCTCTTCTCCCACCAGTGGTCTCAGCACACGCTGCAGTCTCTGGCCCGATCACTGCCCTGCCCACATCTGCACGCGCCACTTTCTATGCCTGGGATGTTCCTGCGCACGCTTCTTCCAGATGTCAAGCCTCTAGGCACTCGACCCTTCAGAAAAAACTTCCCAGCCCCTTCTTGGGCTCTGTCGCACCCGGCTCCCATGGTCTAGACGAAAGCTCAGCCCAGTGAACGGCCCGGTGCCCCCCATACTGGAGCAGGAACTCCTCGGGGCCGGGGTCTGTGGGGTGTAGGCGTGACTAACACACTTTACACTGTTCTCATCTGGGGCCCTCTCAGCGTCTGAGCTCAATACTGGCCGAATGAATGCAATCAATCAATCAATCAATCAGGAGTATCAAACAAGTGTGCACTGAATACCTACTGAGATCAATGTTTGCAAACACGTTGCTCATTTAACTTCATTACAACATTACACCACCACCACCACCACCACACACACACACACACACACACACACACACACACACACACACACTTTAAAGCTAAAAACAAACGGAAGCTAAGAGGTTGTCAGTCACACTGGTTTGGCAGCTTGTCAGCAGTCAGGATGGGGCAGGAAGCTCAGGCCCTCCTGTACCTACTTGACCTTTGATTCTAGACATCAAGAGGTTCTCAGTGTCCCTTCTGCAGAGCCTGGGGAGATGGAGGCTGGGAGATGAGGGAAGAGGTGAAGCCACCCGACATTAATCAACCTTCAGGCAGTGGCCTGCTCACTGTAACGCAGCGAGCACTGCTGCGCGCTGGAAACACAGAAAAAGCAAATGGTCCTTTGAGGAGCTTAGAAAGCGGTGGATCTCAGCCACGGGCGGTTTCCCCCATAGCCCCAAAGGACACTGGCAACGTCCGCAGACATCTTCGTGAGTCACAGTCTGGAGAGGGTGCTGGTGGCGTGCGGTGGGCGGAGGCCGGGGCGCCAAGAAACACGCTGCACTGCAAGGGCCGTCCCCAGAAGAGAGCACTACAAGCCCAAACGCCAGCAGCGCTAACGTGGAGAAGCCCCGACAGAGGCACAGCGCGTCAACAACCACAGCTGCTGCTTCCTGTACCGGTACACGAGAGCAAGTACCGGGCCAGACACGCACGCCCAGCGCCAAGGCATCTGAGAAGGCTCAGCGGACTGCCAAACTCAGCGGCATCGCCTGCAAACCTTCAGCACCTTTGCGGAAGTAGTGGTCGTCAAATCGAGGCTCCCGAGATGAGTGGGAGTAGCCGGGCGCGGGCCTTGGTGGGGGTGGGCGACGGAACAAGGCCGCTCCGCACGCTGCGGAGAGCGGAGACAGCTGACCCCGAAAAACTCGGAGGCTGGGGGCGTCCACCCATCCGAGCAGTCAAAGCTCCGCGTGTAATTTACAGTCAGCCCTCTATAACCACGGTTCCTCTTATCCACAAATTCAACCGCTCCTGGATTGGAGTGCTGTGGTGTTTACCATTAAAAAAAGGTTCCAAGTGGACCCGCACAGCTCAAACCCCTGTTGGTGGGTCAACTGTACTACATTTACTGAAATGTAAGTGAAAAGATTGAGAACCAATTTACATTAGTCTGTGAAAACCTAGCATCCTGCTTTATGACCATGAATCCCCTCCTCTGTCTTTGTCCTACCCCCTGCCCTAAACCCATCCACTCCCAGAGAAAGCGTGACTTTAACCAAGGCTGATTGCTGCTAGGGGACTGAGGTGTGACTGTGATTAAGAAAAACAGGTATCTTGACACAAACTAAGAAGAGAGAGATACGTGGAAGAAGAATGGACAGATCTCTGAATGCACAGGCCTCCTTGCAGACCACCGCGATCAGGCGGGTGATATCACAATAAAGGGAGTCACGTGAATTGCTTAGTTTCCTGGTGCAGCTGCACGTTACGTTTAAACCGCACTGTAAGTATAACAGCATTATATCTAAAAGCTGTACCTACCAAATTCAAAACACTTTATTGCTAAACAAAATTGAAAAAAAAAAAAAAACAAAACCTGTTAACCATCACCTGAGCTCTCAGGAAGTCGTCATCTATTTGACGGTGGAGGGTCTGCCTCGATGCTCACGGTCACTGACCTTACCAAGGTGATGGCTGCTGAAGCTGGGGTGACTCTGACGATTTTTAAAAATAAGAAAACGACGCAGTTTGCTGCATCGATGGACTCGTCCTGTCATTAACGATCCCTCTCTACCGGGTAACACGGTTTGACAGCATTTTACCCACAGAACTTCTTTCAAAATAGGAAGGCAATCTTCTCCAAACTCTGCTGCTGCTTTATCAACGTAGTGTATGTCACAGTTTAAATCCTTTGTTGTCATTTCAAAAACCTTCCAACATTTTCACCAGCAGTAGATTTCATCTGCAGAAACCACTCCTCATCTGCGCAAGGTTCATCACGAGGAGGCAGCAGCTCGCTCACATCTTTAGGCTCCATTTCTAACTCTCGCTCTGCTGGCATTTCCACCACATCTGCAGTTCCTTCCTCCACTGAGGTCTAGAACCCCTCAAAGGCATCCTTGAGGGTTGGAGTCGACTTCTTCCAAGTTCCTATGAAGGTTGATATTTTGAGCTCTTCTCGTGAATCACAGACGTTCTAAGGCATCTAGAAAGTGAAGTCTTTTCAGAGGTTTTCAATTTACTCTGCCCAGATCCATCAGAGGAAGCACCAAACATGCCAAATATAACAGCTACAGCCTCACAAAAAGCATTTCTTAAGTAAGAAGACTTACAAGTTGCAATTACCCCCTGGGTCCATGAGCTGCAGAATAGGTGTGGTGCAGCAGGCATGAAACAGCGTGGCTCTCGTTGTGCATCTCCAGCAGCGCTTGAGGCAGCCACCAGGCACACTGGCAACCGGCAGTCGGATTCTGAAAGGCACCTTTTTACTCTGGGCCTCAGTTGTTGTCTCAGTCAGTTCAGTTCAGTCGCTCAGTCGTCTCCGACTGTTTGCGACCCCAGGGGCTGCAGCACGCCAGGCCTCCCTGTCCATCACCATCTTTCGGAGCTTGCTGAAACTCACGTCCATTGAGTCAGCGATGCCATCCAACCATCTCATCCTCTGTTGTCCTTTCTCCTCCTGCCTTCAATCTTTCCCAGCATCAGGGTCTTTTCTAATGAGTCAGCTCTTCGCATCAGGTGGCCAAACTACCATCTCAATGCTGGGTTTAAAATACTCAGTAAACCGTGATGTAAATGGATGTGCTTTGTTGTTCCATTCACAGAGCACAGGCAGAGGAGATTCTCCCTGTTTCTTAAGGGCCCTAGGGTTTTCAGGATGATAAATGAGCACTGGCTCCACTCCGAGTCACTGGCTGCATTGGCCCCTATTGAGACAGTCAGTCTGTCTTTGGGCACTTCTGTAGCCAGGCCCTAAGTTCTTCTCTCCAGCTATGAAAGTCCTAGGTGGCATCTTCCTCCAGAAGAAGGCTGTTTCGTCTGTGCTGGAAATCCGCTGGTCACGGTGGCCACCTTCACTAGAGGTCGGGGCTGGATCTTCCGGGGAAGTTCTGCAGCTTCTCCCCCAGCACGTTCACTTTCATGTCACAGAGACGGCGTCTTCCCTTAAAACTCAGGTTCAGAAAATGAAGTTTTCCTCCCCCGGGTCAAAGCCAACTGCCTTCCCTCTGCCTTGAAAATCTGCCGTCTTCCCATCCCACATGGAATCCAGCGTCACAGGCTGTCTCCCCCCGATCCTGATCACGAACCTGCCTCTCTCCCCTGGCTCTGTACCCTGAATCCACAGTCAAACCTGTTTCCAAGACTGCATTCCCCTCTGGCTATTCTCTTTCTCCTCCCTTTATCCTGCAAACTTTTCAAAAGTGTTCTGCACTTGGCTATGTCTATTTCCACACTTCCCATTCAGTCCTTTAAGTGAACTTAAAGTTGCTCAGTCGTGTCCAACTCTGTGCGACCCCATGGACTATAGCCCTCCAGACTCCTCTGTCCATGGGATTCTCCAGGCCAGAATACTGGAGTGGGTAGCCATTCCCTTCTCCAGGGGATCTTCCTGACCCAGGAATCAAACCAGGGTCTCCTGCCTTGCATACAGATTCTTCACCGTCTGAGCCACCAGGGAAGCCCATTTACTCCTGAATACACCGCAATCCAGCTTCTGGCCCACACATCTTGGGAGGACAGTTCTGGAAAAGGTCACTAGTGACCTCACGGACACACACATCTCAGTCCTTCTAACGGTCATCACTGACTGCGTTTGACACAGTTGATCGCTCTGCCCATCCGGAAATGCCCGACTCCCTGTCTGCAAGTCCACATTCCTCCAGGTTCTCCTCTCACCCCCTGCTCTCCACGTTTCCTCTCCTCCCCTTCAGGTCGGGATTTTGAGTCTCTCTCAGCCCATCTGCTCTCTCTGAGGGACCTCGTCCACTTCGCAGTGGGCCCGGGCGATTCCTCCACCTGGATACCCGCCACCACACCCTCCCTCGAGTTCTCCCCACCCCGCATCATACACAAAGCATCTGCATCAGCCCCGCAAAACCTGAGCCTACATTCACCCTCACACCGGGCAGAGCCACTTCTAGTCAATCTACCAGTAAGAAACCTGAGTTACCCTCCCTTACCCATTCTGCCTAACAAATCACGTGTGCTGTGCTTAGTTGCTCAGTCCTGTCCGACTCTTTGCGACCCCATGGACTGTAGCCCGCCAGGCTCCTCTGTCCATGGAATTCTCCGGGCAGGAATACTGGAGTGGGCGGATTCTTTACCAGCTGAGCCACCAGGGAAGCCCAAGAATACTGAAGTGGGTAGCCGTTCCCTTCTCTAGGGGATCTTCCTGACCCAGGAATCAAACCGGGGTTTCCTGCATTTGCGTGTGGATTGTTTACCAGCTGAGCCACCAGGGAAGCCCAACAGATCAATAGGTCCTGCCAAACCCAGCTCACAAACCATCCTTCAATTAATACTCTCCCCTATGTATCCTCAGATCTGATGTAGGTACTGGCTTTCACAAGAAGTTCTTTTTGAGGGAAGGATTCTAACGCTACTTCTTTTTTAGTTTGAAAGCTACTGAGGTAAGAGAGAGTGCTTTAGGGCTTGCCAGGTACACGCAGATGGCTCGCCTGCCCCCACCGCCCATGTGTCTTCGGCTGGCCCCCAGCTCCACTGAGCACACGGGTCAGTCCCCACTGCCCTCCCTGCAGCTGCCAGCCGCCACCCACCCACACCCTCCACCTGACGATGCTCCACTCATTTTTCAGCGCCCCCTCCCCCAAGAAGGCCGTCCTGGTCTCGTCAGCCTAGGCCAGGCGTCTGCAGCACTTTGCGGGGCTCCTTGGCCATCTCACTGCTGCATCGCACTGCATTTATCTGTCTGTATTTCCCGAGGGTGAATGTCATGTCTTATTCATTTGGGCTCTCGAGGGCCTAAAAGAGTACCTAAGGGCCAATGAAAGTTTCCTGAACTACACTGATTCAATTATTTTCTAACAGAGGCTACAAAAGTCAAGAACTTTGAAAATATGTTGTGTGGTCTAATAAAGAGCAGATTTCCCAATCATATTAGACAGGAAGAAACTATTTCTTACCCAAAGAACTAACATATTGATTTTTAGTCATGAATCTTTACACTTCTATCAAATTACTTCAAAATACCTTTGTCGTCGTTTAATCACTCAGTCGCATCTGACTCTTTGCGACCTCATGGACTGTAGCCCGCCAGGCTTTTCTGTCCATGGGATTTCCCAGGCAAGAATACAGGAGTGAGCTGCCATTTCCTTCTCCAGGGGATCTTCCCAACCCAGGGATCGAACCTGGGTCTCCTGCATTGCAGGCAGACTCTTTAACACTGAGCCACGAGGGAAGCCCAAAAAGAAAGTATGTGTCCTTTAAATTCAAAACCACACTGGTATCTTACCAGTGTGAACCAGAAAAAATATATTCACATATATGCTTCATCTAGTTCAAATAATACACAGGTAAGATTTTAAATGTTTAGTATGATTTCTCTTTAACTAATTCATGTCACTGAATTTTATACTTAATATCAAGACTATCAGACTGAAGGGGATTCTGGGAAGATCACAGCAGTGACACCAGCGTAGTTACTGGGTTTTTCCAAACCCCCCATAAAACAGACAGAGCAACTGGATGGCATAACTGAAACCCACTGAGGACATTTTCAGCAGAACTAAGTGATGAAGGACACCCATAAATTCCAAAATCCAAGTGGACGGGAAAGGCCAGCAACAGCTACAAAGCCACCTGGTGTCAGGCACGCTGTAGGAAGGAGGGAAGAGGGAAGCAGGAGTGCACTGGAGAGCTCTGCCAAAAAAACCCTGTAAGAGCCAACAGATATTCGTCTGAAAAATAAGTCTGGAAAGAGCAGATGAACCTGGGAGAGCCTCACCTACCTCAACGGCAAGTGAACACGGGAGTCCACAGTTGTGAGAAACGTGAGGTCCTTGCAACACTGATGCCTCAGGGCTCCCTGGTAGGAAAGGATGCCCCGGTAATGAGAAAGTGCTAAGAACGTAATCAAAATGGACAGGTAATTAAAAAAGAAAAGTAAGGCAAAGAACAGTGGTGGAAACGGTCAGAAAGCAAGTCACCATCTTACTGAACCACGTCAAACAACAGAAGGAGTCCTTGAAGCTAAAAATGCTGCCTGAATTAATCACTAAAAAATCCAGGAAAAATCATCCCACAAATAATACTCCAAAAGGTACTGAGCTCAAATTATTGCAGGCCAAGAGAGAATAAGATCGGGACTTCCCTGGTGAGCCAGTGGCTAGGATTCCATGCTTCCACTGCAGGGGGCACACGGTTGACCCCTGGTCAGGGAACTAAGACCGTGCATGCCACATGGCATGGCCAAAAAAATAAAATAAAGCTACTATTAGAGAGAGAGAGACAATAAGAGCAAGAAAACAGACATGTTTAAGAAGCAGACTGAAACAAATGTGCTATTTCAAAACAAGCTAGAGAACATTTTTAAAATGATACTCACTATGAAAGAACACCACAGATAAGAATTAGAAAAATCAGAAATGAAATGACTGAATTCAAGAAAGAATTAAAAATAAAACATCACTTTGACAAAGAAACCTAAACAGAAAGAAACACGAGAATAAATAAACACAACTGATCACACCTAAGAGAAGCAGAAGGTGGAGAGTAAAAACATACTAAGAATCAGAAAGAAAAGGCTTCTCCTTTCTGGGAGGTAAGCTGTTGGTCAGCACGCCTGAGAGGAGACTTGGGGTGGGCAGGAAATTGTCTACATGAAGGGGGAGCTGAGCAAATCAATACACTGAAAGTTCTGGGTGAGGCTTCTCACAGGTGAGAGGAGAGTTGTAACAGGCCAAGGCGGGGGGCCTGGAACAAGCACTGTGGTATCTGCTTAGAACTGGAGGTCATGGGGTTAGCCCAAGGTATTTCATATATTTAGGAAGACAGAAATACTGAAAAGATACCTTTGTTTGCATCACTGTATATGCCTTGTAAACATACTGTCCAGCTCTGTTTTCTGAGAGGGACTGGATGCAATGTCATCGCAGGAGCCATGAGCGTACAAAGCATCCAGGTTCGGTTTCTAATTATTATCCTCCACTAAGGGGAAGCACCGGTCACGCAGGCACTGAATAAATCTTCTCCTACAGTGAGACACGCACTCCCTTGTTCCCTTAAGGTTCAGCTGCTTAGCTAGGTCTCCCTAACTTTATTTATTAACAATTAGACAGTAATTAGTGTAATATAAAAATTTTACCTTAATAACCACTTAGAAGAACCCAAAGCTGAACTCATATATAAGTATATAATAAATATACAATTAACATATTCATATTTTCTGTTAAGATATTCATTAAAGTTTGGGGACAGAATGTTAAGCATGTTTAATTGATTCTCCAAAGGTCAGATATATCATAAGAATTTTTCTAAGGCTGAAAACAGTTCATCAGAAAGGCCTGGTATCTGTACATAACGTCATTTGACTTGTCCCTGTCTGTACTGGACAAGTGCCCTTTTCACAATGAATCATAAAGTCAATTCGATCAGTACAAATTTTTTTTGTTTTACAGAATGAATTCTGCAAGCAAAAGACACAGAGTATGTTCTCAGTAGGTTATATTTGACTTCTAAATCCCATTCTATGGCCTAGTTACACAGAATACAAAGCTACTGACCTTTGCAAATATAGCCCATTCATTTTTTCAGGGTTTTGACAACAGAGAGAGACATGCAGAGAGAGACAACAGAGAAATGCAAGGTAAAAGATAAATCATTCTGGCCACTTTTCAATTTCTTAAACTTCATTCTTTTTCAACATAAATAGGGTGATTCTGATTGATACAATGCCTAAGATGTGAAAAGTGAAAGTGAAGTTGCTCAGTCGTGTCTGACTCTTTGCAACCCCACGGGCTGTAGCCTACCTTGCGCTTCCATCCATGAGATTTTCCAGGCAAGAGTACTGGAGTGGGTTGCCATTTCCTTCTCTAGCCTAAGATGTAAGGAGGCCCAATAAAAAGTTACACAGAGTAGGCCTATGAAATGAATTCCATGGCCACAAGGGTTTTCTAGCTTCACGGATAAAATTCTACTGGCCCAAGGCATCCATCAAGATCGCCTCACCAAGAACCAGTGTCTGACAAATGCTTTATGGGAAAACTTGTCAAAAAAATCACCAGATATGCCCAGACGTGCTTCTTGACATATTCATTTATGCATTCTTCAAATATCACTACACGCCAGTTACGGCCTCCTATTTATTTATATCGTACAAGTCCTCTAACTCCTAACCCAGCAGAGCACCTGTTCTGAGTTGAATGACGGATTAAAAAAAAAAGAAGATGAGACTACCTTCAAGGGATTATTACCACTTCCTTTTTTTTTTTTTTTTTTTTTAACAAATATCACTCTTCTTCCACTGAAAATGCTGCTGCTGAAAATAACTTGTTATATTCACCTCCCTCTTTTCATCATTACAGTTTGTAAGGGAAGAGTTTTTCAGAAGGGTGAACTCTTCAACTCTATTCTCAGCACCATGTCCTCTTCCACGGCCCCACCGATAACTCCCTCCACCAGCAAAAGGGTCAGTGAGCTCCCAAAGCATAAACTCTGATCTTAACCCTGCAACCACCGACAAAGCTAACTCTACTCTCTTCTTTTCCTCTAACAGCAAACTTCTTCCACGCACTGCACCTCCACTTGATCTCATGTTCATTCCTAACTCATTGTATCCTGACTTCTGACCCAATTATCTCTACCAAAACAGCTCTTAATGATGAGCAATGACTTTATTAATTATTAACTCCATATGCTCTTTTTTATTCCACAGTCTTGGTGTTATTTCAATTCTCTAATATACTGTTAACCTTTACTTCCTTTACAAGAATTTGCTTTCAATTACATGTGTAACCTAGATCACTGGAGGTTACCTGTCCAAGGTCACCAAAAGGCAGGAAATGACTGAGATGCAACTGGAACAGAGATACATCTGTCATCTGAACTTGGCCTCTAAACCACTCCTCTGTTCTGCTTTTCAAAAATGAAGCAAAGGTCATTCAACAGGGGAACTATATCCACGACCTTGATAGAATAATGCCATCTTCAGATGCAAGGGTCAGCAAACTATGACCCAGGGCCAAATTCAGCCCATTGTCTATTTTCGTTAATAAAATTTTATTGGGAGCCAGCCCCATTCATCCATTTACATAGGGTCTATACCTTTTTTTTGGTTTCCCTGGTGGCTCAGATGGTAAAGGATCTGCCTGCAATGCAGGGCACACAGGTTCGACTCCTGAGTCAGGAAGACCCCTGGGAGATGGGAATGGTTACCCACTCCAGTATTCTTGTCTGGAGAATCCCATGGACAGAGGAGCCTGGTTGGCTACAGTTCACAGGGTCTCAAACAGTCAGACACAACTGAGCGACTAAGCACGCACGCACGCACAGCTCCTTTAATGCCACTATTACGGCAGTTGAATCACTTTGACATAAGTCATATAGGCCACAAAGCCTAATTTTTTTTTCACTATATACCCCTTACAGAAAAAAATTTGTCAAGCTATGTTCTATCCAAATGTCCTTTAGGTTCATCACTGGAAAATTTGAGGCTCTTTTCTAAGCGCTCAGCTCTCCACATCAGGTGCCAAAGTACTGGAGTTTCAGCTTCAGCATCTGTCCTTCCAATGAACATCCAGGACTGATTTCCTTGAGGATGGACTGGTTGGATCTCCTTGCAGTCCCAGGGACTCTCAAGAGTCTTCTCCAACACCACAGTTCAAAAGCATCAATTCTTCGGTGCTCAGCTTTCTTCACAATCCAACTCTCACATCCATACGTGACTACTGGAAAAACCATAGCTTTGACTAGATGGACGCTTGTTGGCAAAGTAATGTTTCTGCTTCTGAATATGCTATCTAGGTTGGTCATAACTTTCCTTCCAAGGAGTAAGCGTCTTTTAGTTTCATGGCTGCATTCACCATCTGCAGTGATTTTGGAGCCCAAATAAATAAAGTCTCTCACTGTTTCCATTGTTTCCCCATCTATTTGCCATGAAGTGATGGGACCAGATGCCATGATCTTACTTCTCTGAATGTTGAGTTTTAAGACAGCTTTTTCACTCTCCTCTTTCACTTTCATCAAGAGGCTCTTCAGTTCTTCACTTTCTGCCATAAGGGTGGTGTCATCTGCATATCTGAGGTTACTGATATTTCTCCCGGCAATCTTGATTCCAGCTTGTGTTTCTTCCAGTCCAGCGTTTCTCATGATGTACTCTGCATATAAGTTAAATAAACAGGGTGACAATACACAGCCTTGACATATTCCTTTTCCTATTTGGAACCAGTCTGTTGTTCCATGTCCAGTTCTAACTGTTGCTTCCTGACCTGCATACAAATTTCTCAAGAGGCAGGTCAGGTGGTCTGGTATTGCCATCTCGTGAAGAATTTTCCACAGTTTATTGTGATCCACACAGTCAAAGGCTTTGGCATAGTCAATAAAGCAGACATAGGAGTTTTTCTGGAACTCTCTTGCTTTTTCCATGATCCAGCAGATGGATGTTGGCAATTTGATCTCTGGTTCCTCTGCCTTTTCTAAAACCAGATTGAACATCTGGAAATTCACAGTTTACATATTGCTGAAGCCTGGCTTGGAGAATTTTGAGCATTACTTTGCTAGCGTGTGGAATGAATACAATCATGCGGTAGTTTGAACACTCTTCGGCATTGCCTTTCTCAGGAACTGGAATGAAAACTGACCTTTTCCAGTCCTGTGGCCACTGCTGAGTTTTCTAGATTTGCTGGCATATTGAGTGCAGCACTTTTACAGCATCATCTTTTAGGATTTGAAATAGCTCAACTGGAATTCCATCACCTCCACTAGCTTTGTTCATAGTGATGTTTCCTAAGGCCCACCTGACTTCGCATTCCAGGATGTCTGGCTCTAGGTGAGTGATCACACCATCGTGATTATCTGGGTCATGAAGATCTTTGTTGTACAGTTCTTCTGTGTATTCTTGCCACCTCTTAATATCTTCTGCTTCTGGTAGGTCCATACCATTTCTGTCCTTTATTGTGCCCATCTTTGCATGAAATGTTTCCTTGGTATCTCTAATTTTCTTGAAGAGAGCTCTAGTCTTTCCCATCCTGTTGTTTTCCTCTATTTCTTTGCACTGATCACTGAGAAAGGCTTTCTTATCTCTCCTTGCTGTTCTTTGAACTCTGCATTCAGATGGGTATATCTCTCCTTTTCTCCTTTGCTTTTGGCTTCCCTTCTTTTCTCAGCTATTTGTAAGGCCTCCTCAGACAGCCATTCTGCCTTTTTGCATTTCTTTTCCATGGGGATAGTCTTGATCCCTGTCTCCTGTACAATGTCATGAACCTCCGTCCATAGTTCATCAGGCACTCTGTCTGTCAGATCTAATCCCTTGAATCTATTTGTCACTTCCATCACTGTAAGGGATTTGATTTAGGTCATACCTGAATGGTCTGGCAGTTTTCCCTACTTTCTGCAATTTAAGTCTGAATTTGGCGATAAGGAGTTCCTGATCTAAGCCACAGTCAGCTCCCAGTCTTGCTTTTGCTGACTGTATAGAACTTCTCCATATTTGGCTGCAAAGAATATAATCAATCTGATTTCAGTATTGACCATTTGGTGACGCCCATGTGTAGAGTCGTCTCTTGTGTTGTTAAGAGTGTGTTTGCTATGACCAGTGCATTCTCTTGGCAAACTCTATTAGCCTTTGCCCTGATTCATTTTGTACTCCAAGGCCAAATTTGCCTGTTACTCCAGGTGTTTCTTGACTTCCTACTTTTGCATTCCAGCCCCCTATAATGAAAAGGACATCTTTTTTGGGTGTTAGTTCTAGAAGGTCTTGTAGGTCTTCATAGAACCGTTCTACTTCAGGTTCTTCAGCATTACTGGTCAGGGAATAGACTTGGATTACTGTGATATTGAATAGTTTGCCTTGGAAATGAACAGAGATCATTCTGTCATTTTTGAGATTGCATCCAAGTACTGCATTCAATATAGTAATAAAGGATAATTCTACTTATCACCTTCTTGCTCCTCCAGTGAAAGAAGGAAAAAAAAAAAAATCACAGGACGGTAAATTCTCTATCTTTGCCTGTAAAGCTGTATATGTCAGGCAAAATTAACCTAATTAACAATATAAAATATTTGTTACTTCCAAATAGCCCAATTGCCAGCACTAACCAGGAGAAAACTGGATACTTTCTATAGAGTATTCCCATTGAGGTTTTACTTTCCATTGAGACCCATGAAAAAAGAAAAAATATCCCATTTCCTAGAGCAAGTCATGTACCACTGAGCGGCTCTTAGTTACGTTGTTTTTTTTTTTTTCCTTAACTTTGGGTGGGCTCTATTTCTCTGGAGGTTCGAAAGCCATCCAGCAAATGGCTCTTTAAATATTCCCCTCAGGAGGAGCCTCTAAGTCAACATGAGAAGATAGTTAGAGAAATCCCTAATGGTCCGGCCAACATACATTTTTCATAAAGTGATTATCCTCCTGCAGCCTTGGCTTCCTAAGCCTTTCCCCCCTTCTATAATTGTTTTCCTTGTAGGCCAGGCAACAATTACCACTGCTACAAGGCTGAGGAGGTTCACGAGCAATATATTTTACAATACGTAAGTGTAGTGTCTCTGATATCTGGTGCTTTTATCACTAATTGCCCTATAAAATGCGCTATTAAAACAGGGACAAACAAGACTGTAAAAAATCACATAATGGACCATGACCACTTACAAAAGCCATTCATAAATGTTACTGTACCACTTATTCCCCTTCAATTTTCTAGTCATATCATATTTTTCCCAAGTTTGACTCCTAGGGGCTATCAAGAAGAAAAAGAATATATCTGGGAATCGCCAAACTCACACACTTGCCACTGGGATGTACTGTTTAATAAGTTTGCTTAATATCAGAATCATACAGAACATCAGACAATGTGCCATGAACACTGAATTCCTAGGGAATATCCACATGATCTCCTGAAAGAAATTATAGGAACAAGTGCATTTCAGCCTGTTTTCTATTCTACAGAGCATGGGACAGAAAGCATGAAAAAAAAAAACCACAGAAGGATTTCACAATTCTAATCTATGAAACATACAATATAACAAAGAAAATAAAACATTAATATCTTGAGGAAAGACAGAATGATCAACTATTTTTGCCAATTACTAGAGGATACAGGTCAGTGGAGCTGCCTGTAGTAAATATTTCCTATGTCATTAGCACTCACTAATTCATGGGCAAATTTTCAAATTTGTATACAATCCTTTCAACCCCTTTGTTATTTATGGACACATCTCATCATTTAAAAAGTAGGAATCAGGAATAAAAGAGAATGAAAATAAAAGTATTTGGTGACTCATTCATAATTCTAATGAATTCTTAGATGGAACTAGGAATTTTAAGTGTGATTCAGAGAAAACACTGGGATGGTCTCTAGGTTTCATTTAGCCATTTACCAGAGACAAACTAGTTCTAATAATACCCAGAACACAAATACCACAAAGGAAATAGTAGCTAGTGTCTAAAAAACTAATGGTAAGTAGCCAATTAATGAACTGGGGTTGACTCTTCTTCTTTTAGTAAGACAATTTTCTGTTAACTAAAGTAACTGGTGGGTTGATTTTAACTCTCAGGAACGAAAGTGTGGTTGAGTTTGGGTCTCGCAGAAAAATGCCAGCACCTGTGCAATCTCACCATACCTAGTCTCACATATTTTCTTAAATCTTGTAAATGGCCTAACATTAGTAAAATCAGAGCCTATTTTTAAAACAAATGATAAGCCACAATTGTTCTAAGTTGTTACTTTTTTCTCCTGAAGATATCACTAGTGGTAAACCTTCCAACAGGAAGACTCTGAGAAAGTTAAGAAGATGGATTATACACAAACTGTTCATTCTAATTTCAGAAACTGAAGTCACTCAAGTCTGTAGCAATCATTTTAAAATAGTTTGAATGGTAAGAACAAGTTACTTTTTCAAAATGCAAAATACTTGAAACACTCCAAAACTGTGTTGGATAAACCTGCTTAAAAATCAGAAGCTTAGTATTCATCAGTGTCATCTCCCCAAAATGCTTCCCTAAGACGTGTCAAAGCTGTGTCATTAAATGAAGCTGAATGGGGACACGTGAGCCCCCATATAAAACTTACTTTGTCAGATGCCTCAGAAGCCAAGAGGTTAGTGGCAAGAGTCTGCAGCTTGTGATGGGCCATGTTCTTCAGAGCAGCAAGGCTGCGGCGCGTCATGGCTTGTTTGAGGTTGATCGCCGGGTGGCTCAGCGAGTCAACAGCAGCAGGGGCTGCTTCATCACAGGCATTCAGGATCTCCACAGCCGTGATCCCCATCACACACCGGTCCAGCGCTCCTGGGAGACACGGACGTGCACAGTCACTACACGACTCTGGATGACTAACGTCCATTTTTTAAGAAAGGAAAAACGCACGGACATTTTTTAACGTAGGGATATGTTTTATCAGTGCCTGCCAGAAACATTTTCTTATCCTTCCTTCCTCTAATGATCTCCCATGTAGCATTACCTGCATCCTTTCCTCTCCCTTAAGACCCCTACAGAAGAAAAGCTCAGTAAACTTGAAAACGCAGAATAGAAACTATAAAATTAAACACAGGAAAAATAATATCAAAAATGAAAATACAATCCTCAAGCTCTGGGCAATTTCAAGTATCCTAATAGGCACATAATCGGAGTCTCCAAACAGAGAAAAGAGAGGGGAGGATCAAAAACATAGTTGAATAAATAATGGCCAAAACCTACCAAATTTGTTGAGAACTATATACCCATAGATTCAAGTATAACAAACCCTCAGCACAAGAAATACATAGAAAACTACAACTAAACAGCTCAAAATCAATAATAAAGAGAAAATTTTCTAAGAAGTCACAAAAAATAGATATATACATAGAGAAACAAAGATAAGGTTTATAGCAAATTTTTCACTGGAAATAATACAAGCAAGATAGTGGAATACTGAAAGGAATAAACAAAAAACTGTCAACATAGAATTCTATACCCAGAAAGAAATATCTTCAAAATGATGGTGAAATAAAGTTTTTCAGATATACAGAAGATGAAAGAATCACTCACAGACCTGCACCACAAGAAAAATATTAGGCAAAAGGAAAGTCCTTCAAGATAGAAATCTGGATCTATATAAAGCAATGCTACAAGAAATGCTAACTGCTTGGGGAAAAAAGGAAAGCTTTGTTTTTGTATTCGTTTCCTTAAAAGAGGGCTTCCCTGATAGCTCAGATGGTAAAGAATCCACCTGCAATGCAGAAGACTCCGGTTTGATTCCTGGGTTGGGAAGATCTGCTGGAGAAGGGATAGGCTACCCACTCCAGTATTCTTGGGCTTTCCTGGTGGCGCAGCTGGTGAAGAATCCATCTGCAGTGCAGGAGACCTGGGTTCAATCCCTGGGTTGGGAAGATACCCTGGAGAAGGGAAAGGCTACCCACTCCAGTATTCTGGCCTGGAAAATTCCATGGACTCTATAGTCCATGGGGTTGCAAACGGTTGGACACGACTGAGCAACTTTCACTTTCACTATTCCTTAAAAGATAATATACTGCTTAAATGAATAAGCAAATAGAAAGAAATAATGTTCCAAATGAATGAAAATCATGAGCAACAATATGCATGATATAAAAGACAAGAAATAGTGCATAGTGACCCAATTATTCTTGGTTAGAACTATTCTTCACACAGAGCAACCAGTCTGTATGAAAGAACAGTAGGAGATAAGAAAAGGTAGATGCGTACCACGCTGAGGAGGGTCTTGTCTTAAAGGATATGTGAACTAAAATTGCTTATGTTTTTGTCTTTAAGACAGTGGCATGAATCAAGTGTGGTTGTTATTGTTTTATTTCCTATAGTTAATCTGCCAGGAAAGTACAGGACGGACTAGAAGGTAGAAACAGAAGACAGAGAAACCAATCAAGACAGCATTAAAGTGAAAGCGAAAGCTGCTCAGTTGTGTCCAACTCTTTGTGACCCTATGGACTATACAGTCCATGGAATTCCCAAGGCCAGAATACTGGAGTGCGTAGCCTTTCCCTTCTCCAGGGGATCTTCCCAACCCAAGGGATTGAACCCAGGTCTCCCTCATTGCAGGTGGATTCCTCACCAGCTGAGCCACAAGGGAAGCACAAGAATACTGAAGTGGGTAGAATATCCTTTCTTCAGGGCATCTTCCCAACCCAGGAATCGAACTGGGGTCTCCTACATTGCAAGCAGATTCTTTACCAACTGAACTATCAGGGAAGCCAAAGATAGCATGGGTGTTAAAAAATATAGCCTGATATAAAAATAGTACACTATAAAGAAAAAAGGCAGGTGATGGCTACCTAATGGGAAGGACTTAGTAATTAATTATACAGAGGACTCACAGGGAGGAAGGTTGAACAGAGAGTCATACTTTCACTCTAATAACCTCTTCCTTCAAAATTTCAGAGTGAATCCAAAAGGGAAATAAGAAACTTCGCTTGACTAGAAAAGTACTGTTTTTTTCCTTAACCATTTCATCCTTTGTGTCTCTGCCTATCCTATCTTACAGTGGTTGCTTGTTTGTTTGGTTTTAATTTTCGGCCATGCCATGCAGGATGTGGGATCTTATAATAGTTCTGTTTTTCGACCAGGGATCAAACCCATGCCCCCTACATTGGGAGTTTGAATTCTTAACTACTGGGCCATCATGGAAGTCCTTATCTTATTTTTGTAATAGAATAAAAACAAAAATACAGAAGATACAGAAAAGTCAATGATGTGAAACAGAAACATAAAATCAGATCTCTATTGTATTATATCCTGGAGGCAAAAGGTCAAATATGTGAAGAAAATACTTGGAGAAGGCAGTGGCACCCCACTCCAGTACTCTTGCCTGGAGAATCCCATGGACGCAGGAGCCTGGTGGGCTGCAGTCCACGGGGTCGCTAAGAGTCGGACACCACTGAGCAACTTCACTTTCACTTTCTACTTGCATGCACTGGAGAAGGAAATGGCAGCCCACTCCAGTGTTCTTGCCTGGAGAATCCCAGGGATGGGGGAGCCTGGTGGGCTGCCGTCTATGGGGTCGCACAGAGTCAGACACGACTGAAGCGACTTAGCAGCAGCAGCAGCAAACTCTTTACTAACAACAAAAGATAGGACTGAAGTACCACCTCCTGATTCTCTTTGGTAATTTTAATAACAAGGCAAAACCATCAATTTAAATAAATCAAAATAAATGTTTTTGGATATCCATGCTTTATATATGTTGTGCCAGTAGCCATATTAGTTCATATTCTATTTTATTGGATACTTAAGTTTTAAAAAAATGATTCAAACACATATTTCATGAAGTTATTGCAAAAACAGGAATATTTCAGAAAACTTGAAGGGACAGGAATAAAAAAAAGAAAAAAGGTAACAGAATGAAGTAAACTGGTAAGACCTCATACACTAATTTCTAATATTTGGCAATCACTGCTGGTGTTTGCAACTGTACAAGAACAACTGACAACCGTCCCTCCAAAAATAGGCATATGATGAATCACTTTCATTATGAAGCAAACATGATAAAAAGTGCGGATAACAATGGTGTCAGGCTCGGTAATGGTCAGATAAGAAGAACAACTTGCAGCAACAGTCACTACCTGAAGCATGCCACTATCTCCCAACAGAAAGGATGCTGACCTTGTCAGAGGCCTGTGGGAACACCATCACATGCTTACTGGGAACATCAGGTGTGCAGAATAAGGACCTGATCCCTACAGAATGCGCCATGAAGCAGCAGCCACCATCTAGGTCGGTGACCCACCTTTTTTAATAAGTTCGTAAGTAGGAGTCAAGATGTTGAGCTGGCCAAATCTTGTTGCTGGTTGTTACACTAACTTTCTAACTACTCAGAGTTGTGAAGGAATAATCATTTCCATGGCTTCTAGTGGGTAGCCATTCCCTTCTACGGGGCATCTTTCCAACCCAGGGATTGAACCAAGGTCTCCCGCATTGCAGGCAGATTCTTTACTGTCTAAGCCATCAGGGAAACCCCCTATTAAGCACTATTGCCTATAATTAACGGAGAAGGCAATGGCAACCCACCCCAGTACTCTTGCCTGGAAAATCCCATGGACACAGGAGCCTGCTGGGCTACAGTCCATGGGGTCGCGAAGAGTCAGACACCACTGAGCGACTTCACTTTCACTATTCACCTTCATGTACTGGAGAAGGAAATGGCAACCCACTCCAGTGTTCTTGCCTGGAGAATCCCAGGGACGGGGGAGCCTGGTGGGCTGCCATCTATGGGGTCACACAGAGTCAGACACGACTGAAGCGACTTAGCAGCAGCATATGATTAAGAGGATAAATAAAAGAACAAAAATTTTGGACCTCTCTCTCTCTAAGTTTTGTATTACTAGCTTTAACTTCATTTCATAAGGAAATGAACACTGAAAATAAAAACTACCCATTTGAGGAGAAAAATAACCAAAATGCTCCATGAAATTATAAAGTTAAGACATTTTTAAGTGCTGTTAAGCTAGAAGCATCAGTGTAATTCAAAATGGCAAACAGAAAATTGCACAAAATGCCTGAGTAGTTTTCATGTAATATGATTTCATCTGTAAAAATACATTCCCAAAACATGAAGTAGAGGCAAAAAGTATCTCCTCAGAGTTTAAACACATTTCATACATTAAGCCTGGGCCGAATCTGATTTATTTTTGCTTCATTTTTTATTTATTTAATTAATAAATAATGTCAATACCTTCAGGATGTGCCTTCCTGGCTCCCCAGGGACCTTTATATCACTAGCTAAAACCTGAACAGCAAAGATGGAAAAAGAGCGTACACTCCCTATTATGGTTGAAGTCCAAAATTTATTCTGCTTCCCTAGCTTTATCTTGATTTAAGAATGCCATATTGACTGATTGTTTATCAAAATCCTCCTGAAGGTCAGAAGATAATTGGTCAACTGCAATATTATGTACTGGGCTTAATTATAGTAAACCGGTTATAAAAATAACATCCTCGGTACACATACAGTCAGGAGCTATTTGTCATTTCCTACTAGGGAAACTACTGGAAAAGTAATTCCATCTTCCAGTAAGGTCTCATTTGTAAAGACTTTCACATTCTTTGTAAATATCCTTCAAGTATCTGAAGTATTCAAGTATCATATATTTCAGCATCTACGAAATTCAGAAAAATTATATTCTTTATCATATTAATGTTTAAAGTTCTAGACAAGTTTAACATACTCTTGTATTTACAATATATCAATTGTTTATATATGCAGTATTTTAAAATAATGTTTTATAATTATCAGCACTATAACTGTCTTTAATATTAATTCTCAAAAAAAATTTTCTTAATAAAGGTAAATCATATCCCCAAGGCCAACAAAGTAACAAGTTAAGCATGTTTGTTAAATAACAATAATAGGAAATATACACATATGCAAGGACACACACAAAATACACACACATACATGGATGTGACTTCCTGTACCTACGGCACACCAGGTACATATTATGTCATTTTATTCTCTCAGGAACACCATAAAATGGGAGCTATGATTATCTTCATTTTGCTGCTAAGTCACTTCAGTCGTGTCCGACTCTGTGCGACCCCATAGACGGCAGCCCACCAGGCTCCCCTGTCCCTGGGATTCTCCAGGCAAGAACACTGGAGTGGGTTGCCATTTCCTCCTCCAATGCATGAAAGTGAAAAGTCAAAGTGAAGTCGCTCAGTCGTGTCCGACTCTTAGCAACCCCATGGACTGAAGCCCACCAGGCTCCTCCATCCATGGGATTTTCCAGGCAAGAGTACTGGAGTGGGGTGCCATTGCCTTCTCCGTATCTTCATTTTACAGATGAGTAAATTGAGAGACTTGCCATAGATCACAGTGCTGCCAAATGGTTGATCTTAAATTCACACCGAGTCTGACTCCAGCAAAAAAGTTAAAGTGTTAGTTGCTCAGTCATGTCTGACTCTTTGGGACTCCATGGACTGTAGCTTGCCAGGCTTCTCAGTCCATGGGATTCTCCAGGCAAGAATAATGGAATGGATAGTTATTCTGTACTCCAGGGAATTTTCCCAACCCAGCGATCGAACCTGGGTCTCCTGCATTGCAGGCAGCTTCTTCACTGTCTGAGCCACCAGGGAATCCCAGAGCCCAAGACAAACTCTGTATATAGTTAACCTTAAACAGCACAGGTTTGAACTTTGCAGATCCACATACACATGGATTTCTTTTCTTGGTAGTGAATACTACAGTACTACATAATCCTTGGTCATTTGAATCCAAGAATGGAGAACCACAGATATGAAGAAAACACGGGAATGGAGGGCCAACTTTTAAGTTATACACAGATTTTCAACTATGAAGAAGGTGGGGTCCTCAACCCCCATGTTGTTCAAGGGTCAACTGTATCTGGTTTGTAGCATGAAGCAAATCAGCGAACATGAAACAGTGCTGCTCAGCAGATAGGGTGCAACAGAAAGGAACACAAAACAGGATACAAAATTACATACTATGACAGCAAATCCATTTTTTAAAGACGACAGCAAATCCATTTTTTAAAGTGTAGCAATGAGACTAGAGAGAAACATGTCCACATTCCCCACTGAACAATGGTGAACTTGAGTTCATCTTTCTTTTCTAATGCCTTTGTACTCTCTTGAGCTTCCCTGTGGCTCAGCTGGTAAAGAATCCACCTGCAAGGCGGGAGCCCTGGGTTCGATCCCTGGGTCAGGCAGACCCCCTGGAGAAGGGAAGGGCTCCCACTCCAGTGTTCTAGCAAAGAGTCAGACATGACTGAGCGACTTTCACCTTCACTTGGTGCTCTCAAAATTTGACAAAAACTAAGAACCTGTTTTACAATCAGGCCAAAAAAAAAAAAAAATGTTAAATGCCAAAGTAAAGAAGTCTGACACTCTTCAAGAACACTTCCTTTTGTCAAAACTGCTTGTGCACTATCAGAGAGAACCAGGACTGCAAATGAAGGATAGGTGAAGATTATGGCTACTTGCTCCAAAAAGACCTGTGAGCTCTCCCTCTTATACCACCGCCCAAGCCAGAAATATACACATAGTCCGATTTCAAACAGGAATATTTAAGAAAACAAAAAACAGTTTCAGAGAGAAAAAGGAAAAAATAGTAGAAATATTACATGGCACATACGTTCTTTAGGGACATAAAGAAAGGTTTAACTCACTGATAGATGACTTAGGATAGTAAAAGTAGAATAAAGTGTGTTTTTAAAAACCCAAACTAATAAACATGTAGTTACATACTTAAAAATTTCCAAGGAAAAACGCTAAGTTTCTGTATGTAAACTTTATATGTCATGGCCTATATTTTTAAGCTAAACATTATCTGCAGCATCTTATGCCACATACGTAAAATATCTGAACCCTGAAATTTTACATGTTCCCTCGAGAACTTAAAACTTTTCATTATCTCCTCCAATTAAAGGTCCTGTATTATTTTTCTGCTGTTCAAATGAAAGAGAATTCTTTTTCCATTGTTTCTGAACTAGAGGCAAAAATGATTCTTTAATCTTACAATTTGCCTCATGAATTATATAGAAATCACTTAGCTATCTAGTGTCTGATATCTGTCCTAAGTTGAATATTGTCATCAACCACATTTCTCTAAAGATCAGTGAAATACTCTACAAGTATCTGAGAGAGTACAACAAATATTTTAGAGGACATCTAAATATTTTTTTTGTTGATAATTATAAGAACACTTAGAAAAAGCGGTGATGAGAAACACAAGTAGCAACCTTTTGACATTTCAGGGGTTTTTCCTCAGACAAAAGATTTTTCATTTCTAGGATGCCGAATATACGCATTTAACTTCCTAGTCTCATCTTTTCTTACCAGTATCCATTTGCCAGACATACACGGAGCCGTCTGAACATCCCACCACCAGGTAATCGTCAGAAGGCCTCCACTTGATAACTTGAATGGGGAAAAGATGACGGGACGCCAGCATAATGCATTTTTTCTCGCGCAAACTTAGAAGTCCGACTGAGTGGTCACTGGCTACAGAACAGATGCAGTGCTGCACTCTTGCCTGAAAGGAAAAATAAATCTCAATCACATCTAGATTAAATTCGGAATAACATGGATCTGGTCCTCAGTAAAATCAAAATTAGTTACACATTCACCGCTGTCAAAAACACGAACCACAACACCAGAATGTGTCGAAAATTTTCTTCTTTTATATTACATCTAAAACGCCCAGTTCAATCATCACAACACTTTGAAAAAGACTACATTAAAACGAGTTTTAAAAAGGAAAAGACACCTAGGAAAAGCTGCTGCTCAAATCTGAAGATGACCTTACTAAAATGATTGCTATATATGAACAGACAGAGCTGGAGAGAAATTGACCTGTTATGACGTGTTCTCTTTCCCTGTCTGAACTTCCCTTTGTGAGCAGCTGGAGCTGCGCTCTGCAGCGCTTCTGTCTGTGACTCTGTCTTTTAGACCCATGCTCTTCCCTGCTCCTTTGCTCAAAAACAATACCCTCATGCTCCCTCTGCCACAATCATTTCTGAAGAGCCGCCATTTGTATTATCTGTAGGTGTGCTTCACAGCTTCCGCCTAGAACCTCAGCAGGCACACACGGCCTCAACTAACATACAAAAGCTCAGTAAACAGCCTGCTCTGTATTTCCTGCTCATCCCTGCTTTGTGCCCTTCCATCCCTTTTTAGAACAAGATGGAATATGATATAAACAATCAAAGACGGTAAAGATTTTCAGTGGCTACAGAGAACTGAATCCACAATGGAGAAAATTAAACATTAGTCTTTGTATGTCTGAAAGACCATGTATAAGCAACTTAAAGCTTTGTAGTGAATTATTCGATTGTGCTTCCGGTTCACATCAAGGTGAACCCATATGAAAATAGCCATCTGAAACTCATTACTGTGGCTATTTATTGAGGAGGAGAGCTAAGGCGCTATATGTTAAGACATATGATCCCTGCTACAGGCTTCCCTTGTGGCTCAGCTGGTAAAGAATCCGCCTGCAATGTGGGTGAGACCTGGGTTCGAATCCTGGGTTGGAAGATCCCCTGGAGAAGGGAAAGGCTACCCACTCCAGTATTCTGGCCTGGAGAATTCCATGGACTGTATAGTCCATGGGGTCGCAAAGAGTCAGACACGACTGAGAGACTTTCACTTTCAACTTCATCCCTTCTATGGGATCCAGAGGAGAAATTTCTCAAAGCTCATTCTGCTGCGCTTTGCCTGAGCAGACTTTTTTGGCTAAAGAACAGTATCTCCCTCATTGGGAAATGTTGACATGTTATCAGATGAGAAAAAGCAGGAGGCAGGGGCAGGGGGTGACCAGACATGCATGGGAAACACAAGTTACAGTTGTTTTTATCCACAGAGCTTCGAAGAACCTCTAACCTGTAATAGGAGTATAATTATATCTACAGAGGGTCTACAAATATCTACATTCATTTGACCATCATAATCTCATAAGACACAGTTTTTAAGGAACACACTTTGGGGAAGGCTGCTGCAACTGATTCCTTCGATGTTTTGGCTACTAGGAAACATAGGCCTAAATTTTCCACTCATAACAGACGGGGTGTGGGCATACATTTCCGAACATGGACTCTTGGTGGGCTTATCTAGTTTCTCTCTCATGTTCTCTTCACTGTGATTCTGCTTTATTTTTATCTAACTAAATACTGTGTATTTCCTGTAAACAACCCAAAATCAATTTTTGAATGAAGCAGAACATTAGAAAAAGACAGAAAGATTTAGCTCGTCACTTTGTTCTTTAATTCAGGTGTTTCCACCTTTGGTAACTGTGTTAGCTCTATTTGTGCTTTGTGTTCTATAATGATATAAAAACTATAATCAGCATAGTAGCTATTTACTAATTTTCAAAGTTAAGAAAACTAAGTTCAGAAAGATCATGTTATAAACTGTTATTAAAACATCACATAGAATTTTCTTCACATCTTTTAAGCTTATTTATTTCATGCTTCCTCATACGCATAAAACATTTCTTTCTTTAAAAAAGACATTAAGGACTAAAAGGTAGCTGACTATGGCATGTAAAACTTTACCTTGTATTTAAACAGTAAGTCAAACTACAGTGGCAAACTACAAAAATATCATTTAAATATAGGCAATGTTAGAATATAACATGGCAGAAACAGAACGTAATGTCTTTATTTTCAATTACTTCACACTACATAAGGTATTTTTTACTTTCACCAGACATACTGCTAACAGAAGACAATAGTTTAGGGGAATAAAAAATAATAGTTTAGTACAATGGAGTGTTTGCATTTCAACAAATAATCATTAATACTTTTATCAAATACATCCATCATTCAATTTACAAAAAGATGACTGCCACATGAATGATTACCTATTTTGTATTTGAGGCTTCCCAGGTGGCGCTAGTGGTAAAGAACCCACCTGCCAATGCAGGAGATGTAAGAGACTTGGGTTCCATCCCTGGGTTGGGAAGACCCCCTGGAGGAGGGCATGGCAACCCACTCCAGTATTCTTGCCTGGAGAATCCCCATGGACAGAGGAGCCTGGCGGGCTACAGTCCATGGGGTCACAGACAGTCCGATGCGACTGAAGCGACTTAGCACGTGCACACATTTTCTATGTTGCAATAAGGATCTGCGAAAAAGTAGTTGTTTATTTTTCTTACCAGAGAAAACAAATCTAACAGTGATCGTTTTCTCTGTGTATGAGTCACTGCAAAGAACTGTTTCTAAACGGCGTTCCTTTCCATCTACTCACACCCTTTAATCAGGCACTGATGAGAGAACGTGCCCTCAGTCGCTCAGAGTCGTATCCGACTCTGTGTGTGCGTGCGTGCTCAGTGGCTCAGCCGTGTCTGACTCTCTGCAACCCCATGGACTGCAGCCCACCAGGCTCTTCTGTCCATGGGATTCTCCAGACAAGAATACAGGAGTGGGTAGTCATTTCCTTCTCCAAGGGATCTTTCCGACCCAGGGATCAAACCCACGTCTCCTGCATTGCAGGCGGATTCTATAGCGCTGCGCCACCTGGGAAGCCTCCTCCATCTTTAAACTGAACTAATCCTTAATTAATGTCACACATCTAGCTCCCCAACTTCCCAGTCCCCAAGTTGACAATCATTTCATTAACGTTCACATACTTTCCTATCATTCCTTTTCATAGATAAAATGAGCCCTAGGCAGGGGGTGCTGAAGTCTGTTAAAAAGGTGAATTTTTTATCGATATTCTTTACTCTGGTGTTTTTCAAATTATGTTCTATTGGTGGATCTCAACATCTGAAGTGATAACAAAACTGAGAAGCACTGATCCACACGTTCTCTCTCAGCCAAGCATCTGCGACTGCAGTTTACAACCTGCAGTATCCCTGTTCTAACAGAGAGCCTGACCTCCGGCACCAAATCCTCAAGAGAAGTTTTACTGTCAGAACTGTCACCTTTGCCATTTATATACAGGTGGATAATTTTTTTTTAATTCAAGAAAATGCAATCCATCCTCATAAAAAGATTTAAAGTCTCTACATCATGTTAGCACCCTTATTAGTAAAACACAAAGCAAAAATTAAATCATAGTAGAGGGTGTGCTTTAAAAAGTAGATTGTGGGGTGTAATTTTCTGAAGGAAAAAATAACTGAACTCCAAAAATTCTAGTTTTTCATTCTCACATGATATGTTCTTTTCTGACACGTGTATTTACATTAAGCACATTTTAAAGAGTAGTTCTGTTCTTCACTCACACAGTGCAATAATGGTGAGAACTGGTAAATGACATGCCCCATCCACAAAAATGTGTTTGGCCCCAAATAAAAACGGTATCAGTTCAGTTCAGTCACTCAGTTGTGTCTGACTCTTTGCGACCCCATGAATTGCAGCATGCCAGGCCTCCCTGTCCATTACCAACTCCTGTAGTTCACCCAAACTCATGTCCATCGAGTCGGTGATGCCATCCAGCCAACTCATCCTCTGTCCTCCCCTTTTCCTCCTGCCCCCAATCCCTCCCAGCATCAGAGTCTTTTCCAATGAGTCAACTCTTCGCATGAGGTGGCCAAAGTATTGGAGTTTCAGCTTCAGCATCAGTCCTTCCAAAGAACACCCAGGACTGATCTCCTTTAGAATGGGCTGGTTGGATCTCCTTGCAGTCCAAGGGATTCTCAAGAGTCTTCTCCAACACCACAGTTCAAAAGCATCAATTCTTCGGCGCTCAGCTTTCTTCACAGTCCAACTCTCACATCCATACATGACCACTGGAAAAACCATAGCCTTGACTAGACAGACCTTTGTTGGCAGGGTAATGTCTCTGCTTTTGAATATGCTATCTAGGTTGGTCATAGCTTTCCTTCCAAGGAGTAAGCGTCTTTTAATTTCATGGCTGCAATCACCATCTGCAGTGATTTTGGAGCCCAAAAAAATAAAGTCTGACACTGTTTCCACTGTTTCCCCATCTATTTCCCATGAAATGACGGGACCAGATGCCATGATCTTCGTTTTCTGAATGTTGAGCTGTAAGCCAACTTTTTCACTCTCCACTTTCACTTTCATTAAGAGGCTTTTTAGTTCCTCTTTGCTTTCTGCCATAAGGGTGGTGTCATCTACATATCTGAGGTTATTGATATTTCTCCTGGCAATCTTGATTCCAGCTTGTGCTTCTTCCAGCCCACATTTCTCATGATGTACTCTGCATAGAAGTTAAATAAGCAGGGTGACAATATACAGCCTTGACGTACTCCTTTTCCTATTTGGAACCAGTCCGTTGTTCCATGTCCAGTTCTAACTGTTGCTTCCTGATCTGCATATAGGTTTCTCAAGAGGCAGGTCAGGTGGTCTGGTATTCCCATCTCTTTCAGAATTTTCCACAGTTTACTGTGATCCACACAGTCAAAGGCTTTGGCATAGTCAATAAAGCAGAAATAGATGTCTTTCTGGAACTGTCTTGCCTTTTCCATGACCCAGCAGATGTTGGCAATTTGATCTCTGGTTCCTCTGCCTTTTCTAAAACCAGCTTGAACATCTGGAAGTTCACGGTTCAAGTATTGCTGAAGCCTGGCTTGGAGAATTTTGAGCATTACTTTACTAGCATGTGAGATGAGTGCAATTGTGTGGTAGTTTGAGCATTCTTTGGCGTTGCCTTTCTTTGGAATTGGAATGAAAACTGACCTTTTCCAGTCCTGCTGAGTTTTCCAAATTTGCTGGCATATTGAGTGCAGCACTTCCACAACATCATCTTCCAGGATTCGAAAGAGCTCAACTGGAATTCCATCACCTCCACTAGCTTTGTTCGTGGTGATGCTTTCTAAGGCCCACTTGACTTCACATTCTAGAATGTCTGGCTCTAGGCCAGTGATCACACCATCGTGATTATCTTGGTCATGAAGCTCTTTTTTGTACAGTTCTTCTATGTATTCTTGCCACCTCTTAATATCTTCTGCTTCTGTTAGGTCCATACCATTTCTGTCCTTTATCGAGCCCATCTTTGCATGAAATGTTCCCTTGGTATCTCTAATTTTCTTGAAGAGATCTCTAGTCTTACCCATTCTGTTGTTTTCCTCTATTTCCTTGCATTGATCCCTGAGGAAGGCTTTCTTATCTCTCCCTGCTATACCATCCATGCAAACGAAAATAAGCATCTGAAGAGTTAGGTCTAGTTTTACTGTAATGAGCAACAGCCTTGAAATAGCCAAAATAATCAAGACTGAAAACAGCAACAACAAAAATTAGCATTACTAGGCCCAAGAAAGCACAGTTATTAGAGGTACTTAACTCACAACAAAAGAGGTTTTTTGCTTTTAAAACATGGATTTAAATAAATTTAATTTTTCTTCTTTCAAGAAAATGTTGGTCCAATTTGTATGAAGAAAACTCACCTAGAGTAGAAATGACCCAGATACAGTTAAAATCTCATTAATTTTGATCCCACTAATTAATTCTGAGTTGATGGTTACCTTCGCAGGCTGTGTAAAAACAAATTAATGGTCTAAAGAAAGCAAAGGTCTAGCCTATTTAAATGTAAAAGGAAAAAAGGCCATTCAAGTACCACTTTGGTATTAATTTTAATTCAAACAATGAACAGAGTAATGATAAATAATTCTCAACTACTTGCTAAATGAAAGCATTTAAAAGATTTGCTAAAACACAATTAACTTGGTTTCTTATCTATTCTCAAAATTATTGAAGAAGCACTTCTTAAAGAATATTTCATAGTTTCTTCACTCTGATTTAGGCCTAGCTTCCTCACAAATAAGTTGAATTTTAGAACAATTTTTAAGGTATTAAATTCTAGAGATCTCAGTTACTGAACATTTACTTCACCTATAATGACTCATTCTATAATTTGATTAATTACATTCTACTTTACTTTACTTTCTTCCATTTCAATCTGGAAAAGTCACCTAAACCGGACTTAACCCCACGGATATTTTAACAAGGAAAAGACATTTAAATTGTGCATGTAAAGTAAAAATACAAAGAACTAAAAAATATGAACCTCTTATCTTTAAATTATTTTAAAAACATTTATGTTCCAAACTTGTTTGATCAAACAGCCATTCATTAGAACTCTGTAATGTATCCTCACTATGTGTATATTTATAAATTGAATAGGTACTTGTGCCAATACATCACGTATATTGTAAAACATGCTCAAGAATATATATTTTAAAAGGATGATTCAGTTTAAATAAACAAATTTAAGATGAGATATTTTCTTAAACGTCTTGCAAGAACTTTGTGTTAGCAGTAGCCAATACCTCAAAGCATAATATTTATCTTTAGGAAGGTTTCACTGTTAATGATATTGAAGGTAAATACATATTTTATATGCTGAGTGGCTCAGTTGTGTCTGACTCTTTGCGGTCCCATGGACTGCAGTCCGCCAGGCTTCTCCAACTATGGAATTTCCCAGGCAAGAATACTGGAGCACGTTGCCACTTCCTACTCCAGTGTATCTTTTTGACCCAGGCATCAAACCCAAGTCTCTTGCGTCTCCTGCCTTGGAAGGGAGATTCCTTACCACTAGCGCCACCTGTAATCAAGAATGGTATGGCTGTCCTCTTGCCAGATTGATCAAGTGAACATTGTTTGAACCTGATAATGGGGCTAATAAAAGGGCATTTCATTTTCACTGGAAATATCTGCCAGCATTATTTGCCCTGCTCATTTTGTGACGGCGGGGTTAAGACCTGTACAGCACGACCCGCCAGCTCTCCTAGACAAACGCACTGTCACCGGGAGCACACCGATGAAAGCACTGAGGCCCCCCGGAGGCAGCAGGCCCACGCAGAGCCCACGCGACACGTGCCGTCTAACGTGTGAACCAAGGGGGAGCACTGAGGCCCCCCGGAGGCAGCAGGCCCACGCAGAGCCCACGCGACACGCGCCGTCTAACGTGTGAACCAAGGGGGAGCACTGAGGCCCCCCAGAGGCAGCAGGCCCACGCAGAGCCCACGCGACACGTGCTGTCTAACGTGTGAACCAAGGGGGAGCACTGAGGCCCCCCGGAGGCAGCAGGCCCACGCAGAGCCCACCCGACACGCGCCGCCTAACATGTGAACCAAGGTGGGCATCGGTGTCCTTTCACCCAGTAAATGTTCATAAGCTCAATTTGTTAAGGTTAAAAAAAGAAGAAGAGGTTTAATATTTCATTCCCTTGCCCCAGCCAACTGTCTCACAGATTCCACTTTAGCACCTGCCACTATCAACTGACTTATAGGGTGTAACACACACCATTAAAAAAAAAATTTTTTTTTTGTTATGGAACAGAACTTGTACAGCATGGACTGAGCATCTGATCAACTTGGTCAGTACATTACAGGTAAATATTATTCAAAATCATGTTCCAACCACTGTATTAGTTCTTTCCGAGAAGGAAAAGGCACCAACAACATCAAAAGTTAATTAAAAGCAGGGGCTAATGAAAAGCAATAGGTAAAAACACTTACTTTGATTTAATGAAAAAAATTAAGATAACTGGAGCAAGGAAAAGGAGGACGATACTGAACTGAAACAAATATATTCCAAGGTCAATTATTATTTTTCAAATAATTCTGATCCTCAACCAATAAGCACTACCTGAATTTGCCAGTAAATAACCCCCACGGTACATTAGTGCTGAGCAGCAGAACGCCACAAGCCATCACAGGATCTGAGAGTCAGAAAGTACCACCTAGGTCATCCAGCCTGACCTCACGCATTTTACAAGACTTCATTTTAAACCATTCCCAGAAACCTCTTATGTAACCCGTTCCTAAGCATCTGCCATGAATTACAGAAACTAGAGACAGCTAGTTTATTCCACCCACCAGCTCTCTGGGGAGATTATTCTGCTTTCCAACAATTCCCAATGTAAATTATATATATATAAATTTCTTTCTGCTTTTGCTAATTTGTTTTCTAAACTGTTCTTTTCTTCTTATCATTCCAGGAGCAATCTCTTAGCTGCCCAAAACAAATTTTGTCTGAATATTCTCTAAATATACGAACACTAACTACTGTCTCTCCTTTTAAATATGCCCATCATTCAAAAAGCTATAAATGACCAGCTTCTTTCACTCATAAATCAATCCCACTATTCTGTTAATCATTATTTCTTGACTTCCCAGAACTCTTTCTCTGGAACATAAATGCACAGTTAAGATCACTGTGCATAGAGTGATAAGAAACTTATCACTTTTAAATATTCTACCTGAAGGGGAAAAAAAGAGCCTACCAATGTTAAGCACATTTCCACACTTTCACGAAACTAAATTTTTTTTTCAGAAATCCATAGCTCATCCTTCTTAAAACATGGGGGGAGGGGGTAGGAAGCTGTTTCTTTCATAGGTATTTCAGAAAATAAGACCACGTGGTCCAACTAAAGCACTGACCAACGATCTAATAGATACTTATGTTCTACATGAAAATAAGACTTTTAGGGATGAGTTTTAATATCTTTGTTCATTCACTGCATACAAAAAATAACAACAAAGAAATAGAGGACTAGTCAGATTCCATCTCTCTTCAACTGCTTCCTGATTAATAAAACAGCAAATAAATATGAAGAATTTAATGGATGATTACAAAGATATCCCCTATCAGAGAAAAATATATTTAATAAATGACATTGAGATAACGTGTTATTTTAGGGAAGGACAGATGATTTTTACCCTTTCCTCACCCTACAGACATAAATAAACTTCAGAGAGATTCAAGTATTTGATGTTTGTTTTAATCCAGCTATTGCTTTTTAATAAAATATCATCAAATTTCTAAACGGGTAAGATTCTAGGATTTAAAAATATGAAAGAAGCGAAATAGAAATAAGGATAAAATAGATTACCTAGGAATGGAAATTATCCCCAGGTTAAAAAAAAAAAATCAAAAGTAAGTAATAAGTCAGAAGAAAATTTCAACAACAATAACAAAAAGCACATAAGCTTAATACTTCAATTAAGTTAATCACTAATTAACTAAGCACTAATTAGTGTTTAATATATAAGCACTAATATCCCCAAGAGAAACAAATGAGCAAAGGACAAACTACGTCTCAAAAAGAAACAAAAATTCACTAAAATCCTTATAGAAAAATTTCATTATCTCTAGTAATCAAAGAAATGCAAATTTCAACAATAAAATACTCTTTACACCTATCAATTTAGCCAAAGACTGTAGAAATTATAATACTGAACAACCAAGATTTATTGGGGTCTTATTTTGTGCTAGGTATTACTACTCTAAATGCTTGGCGGTAACTCATCATGGTCTCACAACCCTTTGAAGTAGATCCTATTATTATTTCCATCTTACAGATATAGAAACTGAGGCATGGAAGTAAATAAAAACATCTTGTGTAGGCAAGGAGCCATGAAATGGGCACTGAGGGCAGAAAACAACTTGGTAATCAACCTCAGTATTCTTAAAAATGTTAATACTGTATTAGACAAAAATTCTGAGGTTCTAATCCAAAAAATATTCATGGAATTAATCTAAGGAAATAATCATAAATGAAAACAAGTTTTACAAAGATATTCAATATTATTTACAATAGTTCAAATTGGGTACAACCTACATATCCAAAGCAAGAGAACTGCTAAGTAAACGCTGTATGCTCATATAACGTAATGGTATATAATCATTAAAAATTACTTCCACGAATGAGTGTAACTTGAGAAGGTATTTGTTAAAATAGTAAATGAAGATGCAACGCGCACAGATAACTATATCTACAATATAATCACAAGCGCACAGTAAACGGATTTTAAATGGCCAGAAGGACGTCCCTGGCTGGCTAGCAGTTAGGACTCCATGCTTCCGCTGCAGGGGGAGTGGGCTGGATCCCTGGGTCAGGGAACTAGGATCCGGAGTGGCCAAAAACAAGACTAAAAGGCTAGAGGAAAAGATATCAGAATGTTAACTGTGGTTGGTTCTCTTTTATGTAGAAGGATAACAGGACACCTTTACCTTCTTAGTTACCTGTTTTCAAAACTTTTAACTGTGTATATGTGAAATTCATAAAATTGCAGTTAGAGCTTACATCATATTCCTAAAAACAAGTAATGCGTGACAAGGAAAAGAAGGTAAAAGGGGGCTAAAAGTAAAAGGGGGCTAAAACTCCAAACCTAAGTAATCAAAGATGAAAAACTAAAACATAAATTACCAAAGAACTGAGCCATGCACAGTTCTCTGAAGAAAAATCTGAAACATGGGAATTGAAAAGAATGGCTGTTTTGGTCTACAAAGTGAAAGATACTCAATAAATCAGTCATTTAAAATTAAGCATGCATCAAAATCATGCTTATGTAAATCAGTAGTTGAAAATATAGTCAAAGTTGGAGAAATGCAACTATTTTCAATACATAATTACATCTAGTAGGGGGTGGAATATATGAAGGTCAAGTTCAGGCCCTCAGGTTGGACTGAAAGAACGTGAAAGTCACTCAGTCGTGTCTGGCTCTTTGCGACCCCATGGACTATATGGTCCATGGAATTCTCCAGGCCAGAATGTTGGAGTGGGTAGCCTTTCCCTTTTCCAGGGAATCTTCCCAACCCAAGGATCAAACCCAGGTCTCCCGCATTGCAGGCAGATTCTTTACCAGCTGAGCCACAAGGGAAGCCCAGGTTGGACTACTTAGGATCAAATTCCAGCTCTGCCACTTGCTGTGTGACCATGAGCAAGTTACTGAACCTCTCTGAGACTCACTTCTCCATACAATGCAGTTAACAGCAAAAACCACACCTCATAGAATCACTATGAATTAAATGAAATATACACAAAGAAATCAGCATAGAGACTAACACATCATGCATACAAAAGATGATAGTACTTAATGTTATCTTTACTATTATTAGTGTTATATCAGTATATACCACAAATTCTGCTTTTTTAAATGTAGTTGTATCTACTTTCTGAGGCCATTGCCAGTGTTTAGGTATTCAAATAGGAAATGTGGAGACAGCTATAATTTTTCTATTACATGAGTTTCCCCTTTTCTATATTTTCTTCTCATTTTAATAGCTGTGTTTTAATTTACTCTGAATAGTTCCCCTTACATGATCATTACCATCACTCACATATTATCTTAACATTAATGAAGTTTTTGGCACTTTTAACACTTTGTGTCAACAAAAGCTTTCCATACAACAGCTCAGTGACCACCTTCCACTGTTCTTGTGTATTTCCTCATCACACATTTTTTTCCAATGAATTTACTTGGTAATTTTTTACTTCATCCCTTTAAAACATAAAAATAGTTTAATTTCAATTCTATATTTATAGGTTTCAGAGGCTGAGACAGTCGAATCTGAAGACTCTGAAGACAGTCGAAGGTTCTTTTTAAGGAACTCAAAAGTGTTTTATCCTTTCCCCTGCCCTACAGCAGTCAGCTGTCCCAGTTACTGTCCAACCTGGACCCAAACCTGGAGGACACAAAGCCAGGAACTACCCTCCTCCATCACAAAGAGCCTCACTTCTCAGACTGCACCGAGTTACAGGCGTGGGGCCGCTCGTCCTCCTCCTCCTTTCTGTGTCCCACCTTGAACTTGAAGGGCCCCATCCATCTGACCTGGTAACTCTTGATCTGCCTGCTTAGCTTCAACCTATTTATTCCTGGAGGTAAATTACTAGAACATGGATGCTAAAAATATCTCTTGTTTTACAAAGGATCCTGGCTTGCTTTTTAAGTCTCTGTCAAAGAACACAGAGAAACCTAACCTCCACTATTATATACCTGGCCCTTGAGAGTACCTGGAAAGGTACGCTCAGTCACTCAGCTGTGTCCGACTCTTTGTGACCCCATGGTCTGTAGCCCTCCCAGCTTCTCCGTCCATGGGTTTTTCCAGGAAAGAATACCAGAGTGGGTTGCCATTTCATTCTCCAGGGGATCTTCCAGACTCAGCGATCGAACCCCTGTTTCTTGCATCTCCTGCGTTGGTAGGTGAGTTCTTTACCACTCTACCACCTGGGAAGTCTACCTAACTGAAGTTACCTTAAAAAGTAACTCATTTTTTCTAACAATGCCTGCCATCTTAACGTAAATCTGAATTCATTTTAAAATTGCTTTATGATTAAGCTATTCAAGAAAATTCGACTTTGCTCTGTGACGTATTAATTCTCTTCAACCCAAAATAGAGTCAATTTAATCAATGACATCATCACAATGTTTAGCACCAAATCACTTCTGACTATTAAAAATAAATTTCATACCCAATATAACATTCTGTGCTACTAAGAATATGACTAAAGATCTAAAGAAACCTCTCCAAACAGAAGAATATCTAAGTTGCTAGATTAGGGGGTTGGGGAGTATAAATGGGATTAACATATGCACTCTACTATATACAAAATCAACAACAATGACCTACTGTATAGCACAGGGAAATATAAATTTCTTGTAATAACCTATAATTGAAAAGAATCTGAAAAACAATACTATATATATAAATAAAACTGAATTACTTTGTTATATATCTGAAACTAATACAACACTGTATATCCACTATACCTCAGTAAACCAACCTCATAAGACAATGATGAATTAATTAATTTCTATGATGTTTGACACAATATTCGCATAGCTGGAATAGGAATATAATCTGTCTCATTACTGTTGAAGGAATCCCTCACTGACAGTTCATATATTACTGATTCTCCCAGCTTCCTACAAAAGAGACAGGGTGTACTATGCTACTTGAATATATGTATACTATCCATAACAGGAAAAATTTATCTTTTATAGTGAACAAAATAGTATGATAGTAGTGAAAATTTGAAAAACATGCGGGAATCAGAATGGATAACAACACAGTACAGTGCTGGTATATTAAAGCATTTGTGCTTTCAAAATGAAAGTGAGTGCTCTCCATCCATACATCGGAGAAGGCAACGGCACCCACTCCAGTACTCCTGCCTGGAGAGTCCCAGGGATGGGGGAGCCTGGTGGGCTGCCGTCTATGGGGTCGCACAGAGTCGGACACGACTGACGCGACTTAGCAGCCATTCATACATACTCTACAAACAGCTACTTATAAGCCTAGAAAATTAACAAGGTTTAAAAGATTATAAACAGAATGAAGAACTATGAGGGTAAATACGGATACAAACCCATTCCTAAGCGTTTGAAGGACAATTTGGCAATAACTATTCAAAAGACTTTAAAAATGAATATGTCCTTTAGAAAGCAATTCCACATTTAAGAATTTATCCTCAGAAGTGATTCAAGATGCGCAAAAATATTTAGTTATCCTAATTTTCAGCCCCACTGCCGATAACAGAAAAAAATGTTAGAAAACATCATTCTGAAATTTGATAAAATTACACAAATTATAGACTATAATCAAAAATGATGCTGTGCTGAAATACACTCAGTGGCACAAAAGTGGCCAGACCATCTTTAGAAAATATATTGTCTATAACGATATGTTATATAATTTTAAAAATAAAAATTAATTTCAAAAAGATGACACTCAATACATAAAAACATATGAAAACAGTCTCAAAATCTAAGAGAATGAAGTGTTATGGGAAAAAAGAATACTACAACAGACTATGTACATTGTGACCTATTTTAGAAAAAGGTTAGTTCTGCTGCCTGCTTTTGGTTCCTTTGCATCACCAAAGTTTACTTGGCTTCAGGGACCATGCTAAAATTACAGACACTGCTTTTTAAACGTAACACCCAAACTGAATTAATAACAAGACTCCAAATTCAAAAAGGTAAAGGTAAGGGCTAACTGGGGCAGAAGCTTAGGAGCACGTTCAGGAGCCTGTTCAGGAGCATGTTCAGAAAGGGTGGACAATGCATTAAAAAGAAAACCTAATTTGTCAACTGTTCTTGCCGGCAGTGAGCTTCACAGACAAGTGACCATCACACACTAGCAAACATATAGTCACATATACAAAACATAATTATCATTATCTGTTGCCAAGAGCTAGGGATTTAACATTGTCAAACGAAAGCAGAAACAGGTTAAATGCCTGACATTCGCATTTTCACAAACCCATGCTGCCCTCTTCTGGATAATTTTGGAGGTATGTGACAATAAAAGTTTAATAAGATTTAATGAGAAGGGGCAGGAGAAGGGGACGACAGAGGATGAGATGGCTGGATGGCATCACTGACTTGATGGACGTGAGTCTGAGTGAACTCCAGGAGTTGGTGATGGACAGGGAGGCCTGGTGTGCTGCGATTCATGGGGTCTCAAAGAGTCAGACACGACTGAGCGACTGAACTGAACTGAACTGAACTTAATCAGTTTTTTAAGGTGCTTCCCTGACAGCTCAGCTGGTAAAGAATCCACCTGCAATGCAGGAGGCCCGGGTTCGATTTCTGGGCTGGGGAGATCCGCTGGAGAAGGGATAGGCTACCCCCTCCAATATTCTTGGACTTGTAGCCCAAGGGAAGTTAAAAAATCATTTTTAACTAATCTTTAGAAAAAGGTTAGTTCTGCTAACCTTTTGAACTAATTTTAGAAAAAGGTTAGTGATAATCATCAGTTAAAAAATCATTTTTAACAAATCTTTTAAAGACCTGAGCCTATATGTTCACACTGCTACTGCTACTTCTAGGTCGCTTCAGTCGTGTCCGACTCTGTGCGACCCCATAGATGGCAGCCCACCAGGCTCCCCTGTCCCTGGGATTCTCCAGGCAAGAACACTGGAGTGGGTTGCCATTTAGGAAACACATATATATGCTTCAAAATGTATTTTGGAACATTTTCCAAAATTTACGTTCTGAATAAAGTTCTAGCATTAGTAAAAAGCTCTGATAATCCAACCATCCATGCCAATGAGAAAGGGAATAATATATATTTACTAAAAGTGAATAAAACATGACAGTTTACAAAGTCAGTTTTTGTTCCCTTCAATCCTTCTTCCCCCCACTCCCAAAATCAAACAGAATCTGAATTTGGTGCGTATCCTCCCATTCAATTTTCATAATTTACCAACAGAAGCCTTAAGAAGCCTGCCCTCTCCGGCGCCGCCCCTCCTCAGGCTCCCCGGCACCAGGTGCGCTCTCGGTCTACACTAGCCTAGAGCTCAGACTGTGGAAATTCACGCAAGCCTACTTCCGACAGCTGCTCAAATAGGAAAGCATCCTACCTTAACCACTCTGTGTTGCTTAAATGTCTCAGTTATTAGAAGAATATTAAACTAAAATGCTCTATTTATAAAGTACAAAACACAGTGTAAGACACAGAACAGACCAGTGGTCACCACTGGGGGGGGGAGGAGGGGAGGGGAGGGGAGGGGAGGAGGGGAGGGGAGGAGGGGAGGGGAGGAGGGGAGGGGAGGAGGGGAGGGGAGGGGAGGAGGGGAGGGGAGGGGAGGGGAGGAGGGGAGGGGAGGGGAGGAGGGGAGGGGCGGGGCGGGGCGGGGAAGCCGTGAACCACGGGGTGTGGGACAGGCGTGAGCACGCACTGTGCAACACGGGGAATAGAGCCAGTACTGTGCAGTAAGTGAATGCAGAGTAACCTTTGAAAACTGTATAAAAACAAACAATTAAACAACAGTATAGAAAGGCTCTCTAGAATTATAAAGTATTGCTCTCAGGAGGAAGGGAATGACATAGCTGGAGAACAAAAGGATATTTATTAATATCCTTTAATGCTTTTTGCACTTAGTATTCCTATTTATAAAATATTTTAAGACACTACAGTCAATAATATCCAAAGTGCAGATGAAAACTGAAAACAGTAAGGCACCTAAAATGTTAACAAGCCTGCTTTTTAGAAGATTTTTCTAAAAAGTCTCCTATATGAGTATTTGAAGTGGCAATAATATTTAATAATAATATGAAGGTTCCACTTTAAATCTGAATCCTAGTAAAACTGCCTATAAAATCTTATATATCTGCATAGCAACATATAAGGTCAAAAACCACTCGCTTAAAAACAGTAAGCACAACTTGAAATGACAAACAAAAATGGCACAGAACTTCATTTTATATTATGTTATATAATTCAAACAGTATTTTAGTAGATAGTTTTCCTTCTGTTTCTTCTCATATACATGTATATTTCACATGCATATATAGTATACCCACCTCTCATACATATATACATGTACATATTTCTTTCACATTATGGATAGTATATTTTGCTTTCTTAATAAACCAAACCACACACACACAAAATTAAAAAGTTACCTCAAACTGAATTTTTTCTCTACAGTCCATAATCTTAAGGAGAAAGAAACAGAAATGGCAAATAACCTAACATCAGCGATCTCAAAACCAGAAGTTCCAGCACCCTCCGTGAAGTCAACACACAGTCAAATCTCATGGGTGTTCTGAGAGTTTAACAAAGCCCCTGGTTTCTCTGAGCACCCACGAGACACCCCTACCCTCGCCCGCCAGAGCATTTCGTTCAGATCTCTCCTTTGTCGTTTATAGTCGACACTGTAACAGACTTCCTTAAATATTCACCTGATCCTCCTCCAAAATATGTTTACATTTCTTGGAACACTGAAATACATTACTTGGCAGACACTAATTCTACCCAAAAACATTCTGATTTTTTCCCAATAACCCTTTGGCACTTCACAGTCTTGAATTACTTCAATATTTTGTATCTCAAAGCATATCTTCAGGAAACTTTTAGATTTTCTTTAGTGTACTTTAATTCTTTAAAACAATCTGTATCCATATAAAAGTTAAATTTCAGCTAACCAGTTTATTCAGTGAATCAAATTCAATTTCAAAGCACTCTGCCTAAAAGGAGTTTTACAGTTTTGGAAAAAAAAAATATATATATATAAAATTCCTCTAAAAATTGAAAAACTAAAAACCTTTAAAGAACAATAAACATAAAATCTATTCAAAGTAGGTACTCTACATAATGCTATAGGCAGTGTTTCATGTCTAGGAAAATGTTGAAATTTTTAAATAATTAAAATTCCTATAAATAGTTCATTAAAAATAAATATATAGGGTCACTGAGTCTGGCACTAAATTAATGCTAATGTATAGCAAGAATCTGGAAAGATCTTGCGGAAAAAGATGCTAAAACAGTATAAAGATGAAGGAGTGGGGAAAGAAAGGATGACAAAGAAACGCCTAGATGGCAGGCCAATAAGACGCACATCTGTGGGGCCGTGGAAGGGCACACAGCCTGTCGTCAGAGCTCATGTCCAGCCACAGCGTCTTTTCTACCCAGCAGGCAGGATTTCACTTTTTGTTCACTCTCTACAGAGACTAGCAAACAATGATTTTTGCTCAGTACTTTTTTTAAACAACTTTCTACATTTTAGTAAACAAGAAATGACTATACGTTAAGAATGAAAAACTCATCATAATTGTACATCTTAATGATAATTTAAGTCATTTCTAAAATACAACCAACATTTCTGTTTTAGAACAACTTTTCCTGAAAAAAAAACTTACAAGAAATCAAAACTCACCTCCTTTCTCAATCTACCCGAGATAAAAACCAAAACTCTTACTACAATCCAAAAGGCAGATGACAAACTTTTTAGTATTGTAGTAAATAGTTACAATCTTCCAAGTACCAGACCACTTAAAAAGTAAAAATATTTTTTGCTAAAAGAGAATGACATTGGATCAATTTATGAGATGGACAATTTAAGCATTAGAGATAGCATTTGATGTCACTAACTCTATAATCTCAGCAGAACAGTCATTTGCTAAACATTCAGCAAATATCAAATCCTTAGCTTTTTATTAACCAGTTAGGGCTCTCTGATTTTCAAACACATTAGCTGCTAGGCCTAAAACGACCAGCTAAATGAACAGGTTATTAACTAGGCAGTTGTTAATGCCTAGTCATTATTAACTGCTGCTGCTGGCTGATGCTGCTAAGTCACTTCAGTCGTGTCCGACTCTGTGTGACCCCATAGACGGCAGCCCACCAGGCTTCCCCGTCCCTGGGATTCTCCAGGCAAGAACACTGGAGTGGGTTGCCATTTCCTTCTCCAATGCATGAAAGTAAAAAGGGAAAGTGAAGTCGCTCAGTCGTGTCTGACTCTTAGCGACCCCATGGACTACAGCCTACCACACTCTTCTGTCCTAGGCAGTCATTATTTACATCTTATATTATTACAAAAACCAAAGCAAATGTGTCTTTAATCAGTACTTTTGAAAGTTAATTAAAAACAAGAAAATTCTACTGTTAAACCTATATGCAAATTATTTTCCATGACCCAGACTTCCTTGTTGGTACCTCTCTTCCTCACACTGTCCAGGCAACCAGCTCCTCTGGCTGGTGCCTCGTCTAGTGAGAAGACCACTTTCTGTTCAGTTGCATATATGTCCATATGTTAGCTTTTACTCACTATGAAATATTTCTAAATGCAATTGATCAAAACATTTTATTAAATACGCACTTGAAATTTTTTAAAAAGAAACCAGAAAATGTGCTCACATACATAGGCTAAAAATATACATATGTTAATGCAGTTCAAAAGGAAAACATGACCCTATGTAAATTATTCAAAAAACACTTTCCTTTTAATTTGTGTAATATATATATATATATGCATATGTACATACACACTCTAGTATTTTCAGTGTATTCTTATGAAAACAAAAAACAGCCAGATCAAAATGGTTGCTTTAAACTTAGGAATAAATAATCTACATTATCAACTTCAGCATTAAAAAATTAGATGTTTCACCAAATTTGCAGTCAGATGTGAAAAAAACCTATATTTTACTATGGGGCATAAGGACTGTAAAATGAGGTTCAGGACAAGGGTTCTAACACTGCTTAAACTTAGTAGAATTACAATGATATCTATTTCACTAAAATAAACATAAAATTGGTTATTTAAATAGATTTAAATAAAATGCATTTAATGGATTTAGAAAAGGAAGAGGAACCAGAGATAAAATTACCAACATCCGTTGGATTATCAAAAAAGCAAGAGAGTTCCAGAAAAACATCTATTTCTGCTTCATTGATTATGCCAAAGCCTTTGACTGTGTAGATCACAACAAACTGTGAAAAATTCTGAAAGAGATGGGAATACCAGACCACCTGACCTGCCTTCTGAGAAACCTGTATGCAAGTCAAGAAGCAACACTTAGAACTGGGCATGGAACAACAGACTGGTTCCAGATAGGAAAAGGAGTACGTCAAGGCTGTATATTGTCACCCTGCTTATTTAACTTATATGCAGAGTACATCCATTATGTGAAATGCTGGGCTGGATGAAGCAAAAGCTGGAATCAAGATTGCCGGGGGAAGTATCAATAACCTCAGATACACAGATGACATCATCCTTATGGCAGAAAGCAAAAAGGGACTAAAGAGCCTCTTAATGAAAGTGAAAGAGGAGCGTGAAAAAGTTGGCTTAAAACTCAACATTAAGAAAACTAAGATCATGGCATCCAGTCCCATCACTTCATGGCAAATAGATAGGGAAACAATGGAAACAGTGAGAGACTTTACTTTTTTGGACTCCAAAAATCCCTGCAAATGGTGACTGTAGCCATTAAATTAAAAGACGCTTACTCCTTGGAAAAAAAGCTATGACCAACCAAGACAGCATATTCAAAAGCAGAGACATTATTTTGCCAACAAAGGTCTGTCTAGTCAAGGCTATGGTTTTTCCAGTAGTCATGTATGGATGTGAGAGTTGGACTATAAAGAAAGCTGAGCACCAAAGAATTGATGCTTTTGAACTGTGGTGTTGGAGAAGACTCTTGAGAGTCCCTTGGATGGTGAGGAGATCCAACCAGTCCATCTTAAAGGAAATCAGTCCTGAATATTCATTGGAAGGACTGATGCTGAAACTCCAATACTTTGGTCACCTAATGTGAAGAACTAAGTCATTTGAAAAGAGCCTGATGCTGGGAAAGTCTGAAGGTGGGAGGAGAAGGGGATGACAGAGGATGAGATGGTTGGATGGCATCACTGACTCAATGCACATGAGTTTGAGCAAGCTTGGGGAGTTGGTGATGGACAGGGAAGCCTGGCGAGTCATAGTCCATGGGGTCGCAAAAAGTCGGACACAATTGAGCAACTGAACTAAACTGGCTATTTAAATTAATACACAACAATTTTTTACAGTGATGAAGATTTTTTTAAAAATGAACAACAAACTGGAAAGAAAGAAAAAGGCAAAAATTTGTACAAAGAAGGAAGAGATTAATTAAGTACCTAAATTTTCACATCTGGCAGGGGAAAAAGAACGAGACACACACACACTGGTATAGAACCTCCTACACCGCCACATGCGTCAAATCAAATGAAATCTAGCACTGGCAGAACATGGCAGATAACACACACTATCATGAAGGTCATGTGAGCAAGCAGAAAGGGCCAAGGAAAATTTCCTGGGTCTTTGAAATGAGACTCCTTCTGAACAATGGATCAGATACACGAGTAAAATGCTTTTCATTTCAGTAAGACAATAACTGGTGAAGGGGTTTTGATAAGCATGAAACGTGTGATAAAGATAGTATATTTGCGTGTTTATGTACGTGGGTCCATACACACGTGTGTGCTGGAGAATAGTGATTCTGCACACAAAGGCAGCTAATCACATGAGTAAGTTCACATTAAACACACAGTAAAAGAAATTACGGGTCTGTTATTCATCTGTCCTAAGTCCTCCTAAAATTTCCTATTTCTAAAATTATGAGACTTTTTATATTTGACATCACCAGCTAACTTACACACACGTCATGAAAAAGCAATCTGCTTTCATAAAAGTATGAACAAAATTTTCCAAAATCATTATCGTGCCTATTATTCTTTCCCTTGTCACAATAACTGTTTATTTAAATGTATTCTATTTGTAAGTATTGAGAAGTATTTTCATTCAAGCTATAAAAGCACAGGTTCAATATCTTTTTGCTCAGATGGAGTTGAGAATGATGAGACTACTTTGATGAGCATGACTTTAGGGATACTTAAAACTGCTTCAGAGCAAAAAATTGAAACTTCAACATATTCTAAATTGCTACTATGTTTCAGGGATAAGCCATGCCATTTAGGCACGAATAACAGGAATAAAAAAATGTCTATCTTCTATTTCTATATGCCCAGTAGTAATAATCCTAACTTTGCCTAAACATCATATGTTACCACTATTTAGTTTTATAATTACAAGGATTTTTTTTTATTAATTCTTCCATCACACTTTAGATTACTCTGGATTTCATTTGTATTAAGTCTGGCAGCAACACAGTTTGACTCTACCATAGTGAAATAATCTTTCAGGTTCAACTTACACTACAGTTTTCAGGTGGAACTAGCAGCTGAGTGATCTCGCCACCATGGACACAGAAGATATGTTTCATTTCTCCAGAAAATATGTCCCAAATGATGACCGAGAAATCCACGCCTCCAGATATGAGGTATCTTTGATCATAACGGGCTGAGGCCTGATGAGGGTACAGCAAACACGTGACTTTGCTCCGATGGCCACGGAGTGTCCTGTGAGGAGGCCAGCCTGCAAACAAGGTTTGGGACTTAAGGCAGGAAAATTCGAGTCTGCCAAAGTTTCAACAAAAGTAGACAAGAATCTTCAGACTAGCTCTACACTTCATCACTAAAAAGTCCCTTTCACACGTATTTCTATTGGACAGTATTGTTCTAAAAGATTACCAGTATTTGATAATATGATACTAAGTACGCCAGAGATACCCAATAATAAATGGCAAACATTAAACATGTATCAAAGAGAAAAACTAGATACTTCTATTTACAGTCATTGTTGTAAGTCGCCTAAGTCGTATGCGACTCTTAGAGACCGCATGGACTGCAGCCCGCCAGGCTCCTCTGTCCATGGGATTCTCCAGACAAGGACACTGGAGTAGGTTGCCCTTTCCTTCTTCAGGGGATCTTCCCAACCCAGGGATCGAACCCGTGTCTCTTGCATCTCCTACACGGGCAGCCAGGTTCTTTACCACTAGCGCCACCTGGGAAGCCCTGCATTTACAGTCATTAAGTGGTGTTTATTCCAGGAACAGACACTGACTTCAGTTGATCCTTGAGCAACATAGGTTTAAACTGTGCTGTGCAGGTCCACGTGTACGCAGATTTTTTTCAATAAATACATACTATAGCACTGTACAGGGGCAGTTGATGGAATCCAAGAATGCACAAGCACAGATACAGAGGGCCGGCTGTAAAGTAATACACAGACTTCCAACCGTGCAGAGGACCAGCACCCCGGACCCTCTGAGCTGCTCAAGGGCCACCCAGGCCGTATTTTGTTAACCGCACGTTAGGCTAGCAGCTACAGAGCACACCGACAACCACCCCGATGCACCGTGCTTGCTGAAAACGCAGAGTGCAGACCCTGTCAGGTTCACCGTCACAGAGCTCTCCTAACACTGCACACGAGCGGGTCTGCAGGTACCTCTGCGGAGCATGTGCTCGCCCTGCAGCAGCTGCACGATGGCCGTCTGCGTGGCCGGGACGATAACGATGCTTCCGTCTTCACGGCCACAGACGAGGCGTCCGTGCGCTGGTATGTACACACTCGCCGTCACCTTAAGAGGTTCGTTACTATTGGGGATCACGCTCAGCTGATCTATAATCCCAGCAGGACATGGATTCAGTTTATCAAATGCCTCTTGCAAACTAATGGACGTGGTCATTTCCAGCCCTGTGGAGGTTATGTGTGGTAGAAAAGAAACATGTTTGAGCAAGTTAGAAAAAGAAAAAAAAAAAACAAACAATTCAACATGTAAAAATAAACGTGCTTATAGTTGATTCAGAGAAATACCAAAGAGTAACTGTCATCAACTACCGTTCTAAAAAGAAAAGGACATATTACGTTATGCACTCCCATACAGCGGTTACTGTTCAGGTTGTTCAATTAGAAACATTGAGAAATAACCGCACACGATTTTCTAGAACCTCCATTACCTTCTGGTTTATCAGGTGTGTCTGATATGTTCCAAATATTCAATCTTCCAGAAGAATCACCCTGAATTAATAGTTTGTGGAAGTATTCTTTGCATCCATAGAAGAATCGAGTCACAGGAGGACAAATTAGCAACTGTAAAAAAAAAACAACTGTTCAAATTCCCTTCTCTATCTTTTAAAACAAAATATTTCACAGATAAAAGTTTCTTCAGATTAGGATATAAAGTACTTCATCTCAGTACCAGAGTTAAAAAAGAAAAAAGTGAATCTATAGAATGAATATTCAATAATATCTTAATTAATTCTGTAGCATTGATATAAATATATGTCAACTAATACTCAATCCAGTACATATAACACATTCAAAGAAACAAAAACTATATTTATATAGTCTTTCTCTAGAATAAATATTTTTATCCTTTTTCTCTGCTTTATAAAAACCACAATGCAATTATTTAACTGTCTATTATTAAGCAATGAATCCAAAGATATACCCCTCTATACCAAAAAGAAAATTCTCCACTTAAAAGTTCAAAAGGAGAGAACTGGTAATCTAAACTTTCTGCCCACTCCTAACTAGCTACTCACCAGGAATGGCTATAAAACTAAACCACCATGCTTGTACCACTAGAAGGCTCTTTTTTTTTTTAATTAGATTATTTTTCAACTAATAGCATGAAACATCCCTGGTGGCTCAGTGCTAAAAACTTTGCCTGCAACACAGGAGACCTGGGTTCAATCCCTGGGTCAGGAAGATCCCCTGGAGAAGGGAATGGCTACCCACTTCAGCATTCTTGCCTGGAGAATTCCATGGACAGAGGAGGGTGGCAGGCTACACCCCATGGGGTTGCAAAATGTCAGGCACGAATAGGCAACTAATACTTTTCACTTTTTTCATTTGATCACATTTTTTATAACCCACTTGAACCTAGCCTGATATGCTAGCTATGAGCTACTAGGAACAAAAACCATTCATTAGGATCTTGCATACACTTTCATTTTTAAAGCACATTATTTTCTGTTTAAGATCCTGTATCTTCAATGAGACCACCTATTTGAAAATACTAAATAGTGGTGGACTCCTAAATTTAAATTTTAGATGATTAATACACTAAAACTTGAGTATGAAAGTATGTAAGCTTATCCTGAAAAGCAGTTAAAAAACAAAATGCTTCAGTGCATAGTTATAGTTAAGAAATAATCTATATTCAGTATCAGTGCTAAAAAGCATTACCCTATAGAAATTACATGCATTAAGCACGGTCAATTATTTGATTTAACTTAAAGTCTGAAAATTACTAAAAGTTTGATAAACAACAAGCTTAACCAGGGAAAGTTGCTAGTATAACTTTTTGTTGTTATAACCAGTATTCTATATTACAATGTGTATCTCGCACCACATAATACATACATTTTAATTTAAAATGAATTGGTGAGCTGATACTTAAAGAAATATAATATGCATTTGTTTTGTTTCATGTTCATGTTTTGTTTGGGTTTTTTTTTTGCTGCGCAGTAAAGCTTGTGGGATCTTACTTCCCCAACCAGGGATTGAACCTAGGCCCTGCAGTAAATACCAAGTCCTAATCACTGGACAGACAGAGAATCTCCATCATGTATGTTTTCTACGTTGAGTCATTATCCCTTAGTTTAAGTGGAAGTAACTGTCTAGTTTGCTAGCTTTACTTGTCTAGCAATAAGTAGCAGTTTAAGTTAAGAGAATAAAGGACAGGTCATAAAGGATCTTAATTATACATGGATGGATAAATTCTATATATTCAAAATATTCATGGAAAATGGCAAAGGATCCCCTTGCCATTCCTCCACATAAAGATAGAACAAAATGCTCAGAATGAAAAAGTTATAGAAACCCAGATCATAAGTAAAGGAGCCTTTATTTCCAAACCAAAGCTTCTTTCTTAATGCTCAAAGAACACAGAGTTGAAAACCCATTACTAAGTGCATTTCAACTTTAAATTGATATTAAGTAGGTTTTTAGAAGCAATGCAGGAGACCTGGGTTCTATCCCTGGGTTGGAAAGATTCCTTGGAGAGAAGAATGGCAACCCACTCCAGTATTCTTGCCTGGGAAACCCCAAGGACAAAGGAGCCTGACGGACTACAGCCCGTGGGATCACAGAGTCAGAGACAACTGAGCAACTAACAAACACTCGAAGTCATAATAAAATCTGTTTTTTATAGAGAAAAAATTATTTTCTTCTTTATTTCTAATGCCTAATGATTTACATCACTACATGATTTGGGAGAAATACTGCAATATCTTATTTAAACAGTAATCAGTCAGCATTATTACATAATTATCTTTGTCATTCTAAAAGTACATCTGTCACTATATTTAGAACTGCATCAGTGTAAAATCAATTTATAACATCAATATGAATTTTATCAAGAAGTCATTGCCACTTTGTAATCAGTATAAGATCACTTTTATTCCTGGAGAAAAGTGAATGCCTATATTATAGGTATATTATGCATGCATGCATGCTCAGTCATGTCTGACTCTTTGTGACCCCATGGACTGCAGCAGACCAGGCTCCTCTGTCCATGGAATTTTCCAGGCAAGAATACTGGAGTGGGTTGCCATTTCCTCTTTCATATAAGCATATTATAAGCAAATGCACAAATTATGCTTATAATAACTGACCATGTCAAAATGTTTTACAATATCTAATAGAGTACCTTGAATGGCAATCAATCTTTGAAATGCTTAGCTACCAAAGACACTAATAATTATAGTTGCAGAAATTTTTCAACACAGCCACCAACTATAAATGATACCTGAAGAATTTTACCTCTTTATCTGTTCGATCCAAGAGGCTATGTTGTACTGGAGGAATTAAATTTTCAACTGCTTTCCCCACATCACTGCGGAATGAATCACTAGCTGGAAGGCAACTGAAAATGAGGAAAATACAACATTCAGTAAAAAAAATACTGACATTAAATATTTTATCATACCATATGATGAGTTTTTTTCACAATGGACAATATATGGATTTTTTATAGTTAATTTAATATAGGCATTATATTAAATGTTATTAAAATATCTTACTCAAATAAAAATCCACCTAATTGTTGTGCTCAGATATGAAACTATAATTACAAACTTACATTTTCAAGTTTTTTTTTAACCTAAATTAAATATTTATACTTTCAATATCTCCATACTTTCAGATTACATCACAAATTTGGAAATCGCTTGCTTTTTTTTTTTAAGAGTTATATTTTATTTGGTAGGAGTTTTTAGGACTTCAAATCTGGGAGACAGCATCTTAAGTAACCCTGAAAGAACTGTTCCGAAGAGGCAGAGGGGGAGAAGCCAAGTTATAAAAAAGTTTGCAACAAGGGGCAGGTAGTCTAAACATCAAAAATTATCGTTAATTAAGGAAAACCAGTTATCTCAAGCTAAGGAATTTAGCGCTTTTCTTTGTATGCAAGGCCTGGGCTCACTGAAATCATGCCATCTCTCGCTTTTGATCAAAGTCGTAACTCACTATTTATTGGATACCTGGCAGGTAGTCTGTAAATATAACTCTGCCCATTTTCAGTCCAGATGATGACTTTATCAGCCGAGACAAAGTCACCTCCTGTCCACGTCTGCCCGTTTTCACTCGGACCCGAGCACAACAGGGAGTAGTCTCCAGCATCAAATACCTACGAGGAGTAAGAGATTCATGTTCAAGTCCATGTTGGTGTCATTTAAGGAAAACACAGCAACATTTTAACTGAAATGAAAACTTCTAGAACCATATTTAATAACCTCAGGCCTTTACAGTTGACTACCTCAGTTAAAGACATTTTGTCAGTGAACCCTGGGGCACAGTTACCTTCAACAGGGCAACTATGACACATCCCCAGCCTCCAGTGGGCAGGCAGGAGACTGTGCCAGCAGGGGTCAGGGGTGCTCCCTCCACACAGACAGGAATCTTTAGCCTTTCTCATCTAAAGGGAAGGGTGCTCCATCACATGACAAGTACCCAACCTCCAGGATGCATGCTGAGGACTCCCAGTTTTTTCCTATACCCAGTAACAATGTTTCTAACGAAAACCTCTTAACATCTGAGTGTTAGAGGGGAATTCACTTTACCTTATTTCATCAACGTCTTAAAATAGTGTAAACAGGACATTAGCAGACTCAGTTTTATTATTAATAACTCTCACATACAATAGCCACGTCCTATAATTTCATCAGCAACACAAACTCCTGACCTTCTGTGACCTTACATTTACAAGACACATCCAAATCTGCAAAATGCCTTTACAATCATTTTCTCACGTGACTCTTAGAGTCATTGCAGGAGGCAGGCAGGCAGGCAGGCAGGTATCGCTAGAGACAAAAAGCTGACCCAGCAAATTCCCTGGCAGTCTAGTGGTTAATGATGCCGCACTTCCACTGCTAGGGGTGTAAGTTCTCAGTCCCTGGGCAGGGAACGAAGAACCCAAAGCCGTGAGGTGCAGGCAAGAGACAAAACGAAGCCTGACACAGACGAGGGTTACGGCACCTGCTCAAGGGCCCACGTCCCGCAAGCTGACAGGCTAGGACTAAACCCTCATCTTATAACAGCTAGCAGCATTTCCTACCTTACTCACTGAGGAAAGTACATACTGTGTTGCTAAAAAATTTCCCCAGGAGGAATGAGCAATTCAATGGCCAAGTTTTTATCTTATTTTTCTTTAAGGAAACAACAATGAAGTTGCTGTGCAGACAGTCTTGAGACAAGAACAAACCCCAGCCAAATTCACCATAATTTGCTCTAATATGTATCAGAAATACAACACTAGCACTACACGAATAGCCAAGAAAAGTCCAAGACAGAATTATGGACACCAGCCCTCCAGCCTTATGATCTATTAAAACAAATTACCAAACTATCAAAAACAAAGTAATCACAATATTAGTTCATAAATCAGTCCAGACAAATCAACAAGTCCATAAACAGGTCCTAGAAAAAATGTAGGAATACAGCATATTATAAAGGTACAAGAATCAAAAAATGATTATTCAACAAATGGCATTAGGAACTGCCGGATCCATTCTGATATCCATTGGAATAAAGATATAATTGGATCTACAGCTCACAATTCACACAAAATAAATTTCAGATTAAAGATTCAAAGGTATATAAAATAAAACCATACAAATATTAGGAAGAAAAAAATTTTTTTAATCTCAGCTTTGCTGAGCCCTTTAGAACATATCATCAATCATTTTTAAAACCATACAATAAAATATGACAATTTAATCATACAAAAATTGAAAACTGCTTTCTGGTAATAACTATCTGAGAAAGTCAGATAGTCTTGAGAGTCCCTTGGAGAACAAGGAGATCAAACCAGTCCATCCTAAAGGAAATCAACCCTGAATATTGGAAGGACTGATGGAAGGACCAATTCTGAAGCTGAAGCTCCAATACTTTGGCCACCTGATGCGAAGAGTTGATTCACTGGAAAAGAACTTAATGATGGGAAAGACTGAAGGCAAAAGAAAAAGAGGCTGGCAGAAGATGGTGGTCAGATTAGCATCACCAACTCAACATACATGAATCTGAGCAAACTCTGGGAGCCGGTGAAGGACAGAGAAGACTGGCGTTGCAAAGTCCATGGGGACACAACTTAGTGACTCAGTTCAGTTCAGTTCAGTTCAGTCGCTCAGTCGTGTCCGACTCTTTGCGACCCCATGAATCGCAGCACGCCAGGCCTCCCTGTCCATCACCAACTCCCAGAGTTCACTCAGACTCACGTCCATCGAGTCGGTGATGCCATCCAGCCATCTCCTCCTCTGTCGTCCCCTTCTCCTCCTGCCCCCAATCCCTCCCAGCATCAGAGTCTTTTCCAATGAGTCAGCTCTTCACTTGGTGACTAAACAACAACAAATCTACGAAAGTCATGCTGGTGGGCTGCAGCACCGTCCGCATGCTGTGTTTGTATGCATTTCCCTGATGATTCATGAAACTCGGCACCTATCTACATATTTCCTGTCTACTCGGCTTTGCTCTCTTAGCTATCTCGCATTGGGTGGCCTGCGTTTTCCTTCTTGATCTGTAGTTGTTTTTTAATTGATAACAGAAGAGTCTCTCATCATGTTGCATACCATGGCTTTCTTCTCTCACTCTGTGGGTTGTCTTTTCACTCTTGTGTGTGCATTTAAGAGAAGGCTGCCCTCACATGGATATAAAAGGCTTACAATGGGCACACAAGAAACTGGTATTAGCTACTGCCTCTGGGGAGGGGAAGGGACATATCTGGGGGGAAAGGGGTGCCTATTTTTCACTGTATCCTCCTGCAGTCTGTTTTCATTTTTATTTGGATGTGCTTTAAACTTTAAGACAAAGGAAGGATCCCAGATAGTGAACGACAGCTGAGCAGCTGCTAGCCTTCTTCTCTAAGCCTTTTCCCAAACAGCAGCCATGCAGCCCTTCCATGGTGAGGCTGCCCTCTGACGCAGAACAGCATGGCAGTGATGAGAACGGCGGCCGCAGCCAGGCTGCCTGAGCTGTATAACCTCAGTCATTTACAACCACCATCACTTGTATAACCTTAGCCAAAGCAGCCACCCCCCTCATGCCTCAGTTGCCTCATCTACAAAATGGGCAAAGCCACCCTTCCTAGAGTGAAAAGCAGCCTCGAAAGTGGCCCCACCGAGGGCCGACTCCTGGTTTTCCAATCTTGTGGAAGCCTCTCTCCTGAGTGCAGGCTGCATCCTGTGACGTTTCTAGAGAACTGAACGCGGCCTCTTGCTCACTGACTCGGAGGAAAGACAGCTGCTGTGCTGTGAGCTGTCCTAATGGAGAGGCCCACATGGCAGAGAACTAAGGTCTCCAGCCCACAGTCAGCAGGACCTGACGACTGTGAACCAGCAGGTGAGTAAATCTGGAAGCTGAGCCTCCGCCAAGGAGAGCCCTGGGACGGGGTGTTTGTCCCAGTCAAAACCCCTTCATCCTTCATCACACTCTGTGAGAGACCCTGGGCCAGAGGTACCCAGCTAAACCACGCCTGGATTCCTGATCACAGGAACTGGGTGATGATTCACATTTGTTGTTTTAAACGACTAACTTTTGAAGTAATTTGTTATGCAGGAATAGGTAACCAATATACCACCCCTCAGATTGTTATTTCCAAATAACACATGGAAAGCTTTGGAAAATATGGTAGGCACTATGGCAGGTGATCAAAACTTGCTGGCTCTTTTTCTGTCATGGAAACATTAAAGTCGAGCAATGTGAAAAGCAATATGCACCTCTCACCATGAGCTCTAAAGTGACAGAAGAAGACCTTCCTGACTCCAAGACGTCGGAAAAGGATGGCACTTGGGGATGAAAACCTACAAAGATATGTCCCAACTTGCAGAAGACTCACTGCCATTGCCCATGCCGCACTGACAGGACAATGAAGAACATGGCAGCAAGACACAGAAATTAAGAACTAATAAACACTGACAGAATCATTCTATGGACCAAATCAAAAAAAAGGCAACGATGTAGCCAAATTCCATACTTCAGAGTATATCAAAAACAGACCAAATATTTAAAATATTCTAAACCAAGCTTCTCCTTACAATTATCTTTAGAAGGCTGATAAACCAAAACCTTGAAGGGCAAAAATGCGGTTTCTTACTTAGGCACAGTTATCTTACCCTCCAATACTTGGAGCACACCACCAAAAGCGACCTTTGTGTGAATGCACAGAAAGAGATGCTTTGGCAATTCTGACAGTAAATCGGTTTGGATTCTTCCTCAAATATTGGCTCGGTATCCTGAAAAGAGAAATATTTGTAAAAACTTTAGGGTTGGCAGGATTGTCAATTTAAATTATCACACAATGATAAAGAAAACAAAACAAAATAAAGACATCACTTGATGTGCTCATCAATTTAGCCCCTCATGGTGAGGACTAAGGTAGTAAAAGGCAGCCAAAATGTACCCTAACGTCACGTGGGCACAGCGTATCTGCTACAAAGCTACTCAAGATTAACAGACTAACGAGAGGCAGAATGTCATCACTGGCAATGACAGATGCTAAAAAGTTTAGTTAATTTTCATTTCTGTCAGTTTTTTACATAAGCTTGTAGGTTTAAAAAAAAAAAAACATCATTTCCTTCAGTTTCTCCCAGATTCAATGTCTAAAAATTCCCTGACAGATGAGATTAATATCTCTTGCCAGATACTTGATCTGCCTTTCTTACTGATAAAAAGTAAGAAGGAATTCAAGTCTAAGGAACTCAGAGGACTAAAACTGGCTTTATACCCTTTTTGCAGTGGTTTGCTTTTTCCCCCCCGCCTCAAGCAAGCTACCTTTTCAATTTAAACAGAAGCAGCTGAGGAAAATCCTCTTCTGTGCTTCTCTACTCCATATCCTGTACAATATGTTTCTCTGTTTTGCATCCTTGATAAAGCATATGTCTACCATCAAAAGGAAAAACAATAATTCATGTACAGAGATAGCATTCTAGGGGAATCTTCTGCACTATGTCAATAAGACTATGGAAAAGGAAAGCTTTTTCTTTCCTCTTTAAGTAAAAAAGGGAAGCAGCCTATCATGACTACAATGTAAGACTCCTCAAGAACAAGAACAGAGAACTCACTTCAGGCCTCCTTTGTCTCACCTGCAGGTCACTTATTTCCGAGGTGACAATCCACACCTTCAAGATGCCCGTCACTGAGAGTGCCACCACGGTGTCCTCTAACCGAGAAGAAGCAGCAGCCGGTTACAAGTGTAATACGATTGCTTTCTACACGGGAACATGGTCACAACAGTGACGTGGACCATGGTTTGCTTTAATGAAACTAAATAACAGCATGTTTTACAATCAGCATGAAAACCTAATTCTAGGTTTTAGGAAATAACAGAAACCAGATTTTGAGACACAGGTTAATAAAGATGATCAAACACGTGGAATTCAAAGAAAACCTGTTTTTAGCTGCTTGATTTCTTATTTCTAACTTGCAGGCTTTAATAATTTCAAACATTCTTGATTACCACGTCAACAATTAACCTTAAAAAACTTTTTAAGAACAAATTTTAAAAATTAAAAAGCAACTTTTATTCTTCAACGTTAACTTTCATTTATCCTGGAGAAGCACATTCATATTGTGTCTTCAGGGCACACGTTTCCCCCTTCCCACCTACCTCACCTGCCTTGTAGACATGTTATTGCACACTACACTCTCCACAGACCATGATCAAGGGAAAGACATGATGTAAAACCTAAATCCATCAGGTTCGGGTGACGGAAAAGTCACAGCACCACAGTAGTATTCCTGAACTCTGAGAAAGCAGTCTAAGGTAGGCTCCAGAGCAACGGAGGGATGTGTTAAAAATCACATTTTCTTCACTGATTAACCACTGAACTGTGGATAACTGAACTAACCTACCTTAAATTCAATGTGCTTATCTGTAAGCAAATATAAATGAATAACGTAACGACAGCACTTACCTTAATAAGGTGTTGTGAGAATTAAGACACCACAGGTATAGCCCTCAGACCATCAGTACAGATTAGTCATCACTGTTATTGAAAAGAATTGCTTACTATCTTTCAGTAAAAACTTTATTTGTACTGCCTGGTTCCATAGGCAAGTTTAAGCGCTGAAATGCACTGATTACAATTCCATGATCACCGTATAAAGAAGCTAGAACTGCTCACAAATGTCAATTACAGTAAACGTGCGAAATACCAATAAATCCAAAATTCTCAAATCTCCACACACTAGAATATGGCAAAGTAGATTAAAAACATGCATGGTAGCAACGTTATAAATGGACAACATTTAGAATTGTATGTACGGCACAACATTTTCCATTACAGTTGCATTCTACCCTGTTCAGACCATAATACAACATATATATTTCACAGATGGCTATTTCCCACGCATTCCTACATAAGGCTTTATGTGTGTGTGTGCAAAGTCGCTGCATTCATGTCCAACTCCATGCGACCCCATGGACTATAGCCCACCAGGCTCCTCTGTCCATGGGATTCTCCAGGCAAGAATACAGAGTGGGTTGCCATTTCCTCCTCCAGGGGATCTTCCCGACCCAGGGATCGGACCCACAACTCTTATGTCTCCTGCATTGGCAGGAGGGTCCTTTACCACTAGCGCCACCTGGGAAGCCCTAGAGGCTTTATGTACCTGTGTACAAACTACTTCTGCCAGAAACATCACGACCCCACATCTGACAAACTCCTCTTCACCTGTCAAAGCTTAGATGAGACTTCATCGAATCTGGGGCCTTCCTACCTGCCCTCAAAGCCCCTTCACTGCCTTTGCTAATTCTAGCCTCTGTACTATTTCTCTGTCTTTTCACACGTTACACTGTGAAACTGCCATTTGTTTATATATCATCCTCCCTTCCTACAATTCGAGTCCTGCCAGTAGTTCAATCCTCTGCACCTAGAAAAGAGTAGGCACTCAATAAATATTTGTGCCATGACCGTTGAATAAAAAGCTATGGAAAACTCCCAGGGAAGGCAGTTCACCAATGGACATGACGTAACCCAGTGGTAAAAGCAAGCTCTCTGGGGTCCGTCTGGGCGCCAGTAAGCCACAGGCTTGCTCTGTGACCTTAAGTGGAGACTCCATCATGCTAAACTTCATCCGTCTCCTCATCCACACATCCTATGACGCAGTAGCTACATCACTGAGTGCTGTGAGAAGCGGTTACCGTACGGAAATGCTAAGCATGTGCCCAATGCTGGGAGCACTCTGTACATGAAGCCTCACGTCGATGGTGACAGCAGTTACAGACCAGCCTTCACAGCAGAGCACGCGACCACGAAGTCATCAGGAAGGGCTTACAGGAGTACACCAAAGGCACACACGAATACACATTCAACGGTCAGTATGACTATCCTTTTCCCGAACAATTTTACTTTTGCTCTCACAACTGGTACTGTCGGTTTCAACAGAAATGGAGAAAACACATTCATGTATGTCGAGCGTTAACTACACATCAAGCGCTCACCAGGAACGGTCATTAAACTGAATTGTGTATAATCCCCTCCCTTTTCATTACCTTCACATAAAATGGAAACACTTCCTACACCTCTTCATAGCAGGTAACCAAACCAGGCCCAAGAGATACACAAACTATGGTTCCTCCCAACACACCTCCAAGGGGTTAAGATCTTCCAATTCAGAAGATTCCTGACACGCTCTAAGACTGCCAAAAACTAGTGATTTATTCCTTGGAATGGAGATAATCTAACACTTTAAATCTCAGTTCAATCAAAGACTCCTTTACAAAGGTAGAGACAGACCATAAATCATGAGAGGCACTATTTCTTAAACTGAAGAATACAATATAAGCAAGTATATTATTCGATACACTCTAGAACCCTAGAGTAAGCTAACCATAGTGCAGAAGTTCCTAAAGGCCACACTGACCTTGTGTTCGGTGGGATCGAATAATACTCATGGAGCTGATCCAGTCTGGAGAGATCTTTGAGACTAAGGAGTATAATACTTCAAGGCTGGTGGCATCCACCACAAGGATTTCAGGATAATGACCGTGGCATAGAAGCCTTCCTTCTCTCTGACTTCCAACAGAGAACTGGTAGAACTAGAAGGAAAAAAATTGTAAGTGTTCTTTACTTAAGATACTTGATTCACATACATTCACCAAGCTTAGTAGGATGCTCAATTTCCCCAATAATATGTCCAGATATATAGTGCACACTACGATACATACAGTACATACATACTATATGGTCCATATTACATGTATTTATGGACACACATGTGCATACATCAAGTTACGCTAATATACGCAAAATATCTAATAAAAATTATTTTCCTAACATCTTATCTTCCCTTTTGAACTACTGTGGAGTAGAATTCATGATAATTCTTCTGTTTCGTCCCCCTGTAGCATTCTAAAATAAAATTGTTGAATGAATTAATAAAACATCTGAATAAAATCAGCTTCACAAACAAATCAAAGCAAAAGGGCAGCATGGGTGGGACCCAAAAGTAAGAAAGAGTTTTAGGTGAATGAGAATCAGTGAGTAGAGGTTTGTAATTACTAGTTATAACCAAATAAAGTTTAGAAGCAAGGATGATTCTATTCAAACAAAATCAGAAGTAAATTCTGTGTAACGCAAGTGTTATCTTAGACTAGAGTGCAAGACAACCATTATAAACGATTCTTGTAGTGCACATTTACACTTTGTGGAAGAAAAAGAGAGAAAGAACCAATACAGTGATGCAACACATGCTAAGAATAACTCAAAAAGATAAGAAGGGTTTCCAGCAAGCAAAGAGCAGAGAAAGAATGCCTATTAAAATAAGACCATCGACTTATCAAAGGACCCAACTTCCCTTAGCCTCAAAAAATAAATAAGTAAGTTATCTCTTAGTGGAATGATTCCCCTAGAAGATTTTTAGAAGTCTGGGACATCCAGTATCCAGACTATTACTTTCCAAGGGATTGAACCTTATACAAAATCACATGTGTTTAAGCGGGACACCACACACAGGACCATGCTGTAACCACCCCACAACTGGGGAGGCAAGGAAGAAACCAGATTCAGGCTGCTCCCACACTCATCCGTCCACTGCTCAGAGCTCAGCAGTGGAAGACAAGATTTTCTCAACTATGGAGTCCCCTGTACTGGGAGCACTTCATAAGGACACACATGGAGCACGGAGCACATTAAGGAAGCGCCAGGTAGCACCAGAAAACCCCCAGAGAGGGGCTAGCAAAACGCAGACTATCAGAAGGCGGGGACCACTAGATCTTGGGTCGACCCATGACCCACGATCTGGGCTCCCAGGGACTGCCAGGGACGCACACAGTCACGTGACTGCAGGCAGCCCTGGCCCACGAAAGGGGGACCGGGTGGATGGGAACGAGGGAGGGATGGATGCGGGGCGCCCCCAACACCAGCCAGGAAACACACGCGCACTGCAGTCACTAGAGAGCGCTCTGTCCTGAGGGCAGGGATAGTTTATCGGACCTGCCTGACTGAACGCCTCTCAACTTTGCTTTAAAGTTACACTCCAACCATCTTCCAAACACTAATTTAGCTTCCAAGACACTTTGAGATGGGCAAAAAAACGGTGACTTTAATGGAGAAAAAGGTTCTCCAAGTATTAATGAGGGATGCCCCCAAGAGTTCTTTTAATAACTTGGCACTTCCTTGTGATTTCAGTGTGCCAATGTCATCGAGGTTCACCATTTCTATGTACATAAAAGAACAACCTGCTTCTGGACCTGAGAAGGTGCGTATCACAAAGGAAACAACGGCCACACTAGCAAATCTGCCAAAAAGCACCTTCTCCTTAGGGATGACTGCCAGTCGGGCACAGAAGGCCTGCATACCAGATCTGGCGAAGAGGAGGCACTGAAGACACACTGATCAATTTCTCTTAAACTGTAAACCAAAAGTTTTTAAATCTTAAATTTTATAGCAGTCAATGTATTTACACCCAATGAGTCTGAATGACATTGATATATAATTTTTCAGTTAAATTATCTATAAAGTCAATGAATCTAAATGATATACTACCCCTTTTCTCTTTATAAATTTAATGACTCTTCATATGGTAAAAAAAAAAAATAATATAGGCCCTTTAAATAAAAAGCGTATGTCCTAGGAATTCCCTGGTGGTCCAGTGGTTAGGACCCCATGCTCTCATTGTCAAGGGCCCAGGTTCAATCCCTGGTCAGGGAACTAACATTCCACAAGCCATGAAAGTGAAATTGAAGTCATGTCCGACTCTTTGTGACCCCATGGACTGCAGCCTACCAGGCTTCTCCGTCCATGGGATTTTCCAGGCAAGAATATTGGTACAAGCCATACAGTGGGGCCAAAAAAATAAAAATCCAAAATGGATCACAGAGCTAAATGTGAATGGAAAAAAAATAACGTAACAAGCAATTAGAAAAAAAGCTGAACACCTGAAACTAACACAACATTGTAAATCAACCAGGCTTAATAAAAAATGTTTAAAAAGGAAAAAAAAAAAGCATATGCCCTAATAGCATTGAAGAAGCGATTTTTAAAAGGCTCTTCCAGGGCAATAAATAGTCACTAAAGATCTATATCACACTAACCATCTCTAAACATTTTCCATTGCTTTTCTAATTTGTGTTAGTACAGAAGGTTTTCTTTCTCAACAAATTATTTTGTTTGTTTTAAGGGAGGCAGTATGATGTAACGGAAAGAACAGAGTCCCCAGAGTCAGGTAAAGCTGTTCTGAGATCCTAGTGATGGGAATGACTCACTGTGAGACTGGGGCAAGTTATTTAATCACTCTGACTATCAGCCTCCTTACATGTAAAAGGGTATACTTCTATCTGATGCATAAGAATATGGGTGGGGCTAAATGAGACACCACACAAGGGTAGATATATGCTATAAATCTGAGTTCCCTCCTCTCCCTCTCCTTCCCCATTAAGACTATAAATCACATTTTCTATATACACTGCAATTTTCCCAACACTCAACGCAGTAAATGATGAGTAATCTGAAGCACAAAGAATTTGACAATTATGAAAGAATAAGGGGGAATACCAGGAATATGTAACTTCCTTGGTGGCTCAGATAGTAAAGCGTCTGCCTACAATGTGGGAGACCCAGGTTCAATCCCTGGGCCGGGAAGATCCTCTGGAGAAGGAAATGACAATCCACTCCAGTACTCTTGCCTGGAAAATCCCATGGATGCAGGAGCGTGGTAAGCTACAGTCCATGGGGTCACAAAGAGTCGGACACAACTGAGTGACTTCACTTTCACCAGGAATGTAGGCGAGAGGCTATAAATTGCTGTAAATTCCTGAGTTAAGTTAGGTATATGAAGGTCGCGTCTTTTATAGACCCAAGGCCAACTGCACAAGCAAGGAAAAGGGTATCGTCCAAAAAGTGGATTGTGTGAGACTTCTCTGATGGTCCAGTGGCTAAGAATCTGCCTTCCAAAGCAGGGATCAGAGGTTCAATCCCTGGCCAGGGAACTAAGATCCCCCATGTCTCGGGGCAACTAAGCCTGTAGGCCTCAACCACTGAGCATGCGCACCACGGCAAGAAAAGACCCAGAGCAGCCAAAAAAGGAAAAAAAAAATTTTAATAGATTGTGTCAGTCATGAGTGGAATCACAAAGGCTTTAGCAAGAGAGAATTCCATTATTTAGGACGTAGAACGCTCACCCAACCAATAAGGGGCTCCCGCGTGGGTAACCAAGACACCTAGCCAGAGCAGACGCAGCAGCGACGATGGCCTGCTCACACCTTTCAGCACTCGTCTCCGCCTCTTGGTCTTCCTCCCCCACTACACTGTCTTCTGAAGAAGACGTCAACTGCTGCAATTCTAGTCTTCCTGTCCCATTACCCATTCCCACCCATTTTTCATATAAAAAGAGAGACTTGGTGTTAAAAAAAAAAAAAAACACTTTTTATGGCAAAACCAATACAATATTGTAAAGTTAAATAAAATAAAATTTAAAAAAAGAAAAAAAAAAACACTTTTTAAACTGACCATCAGTGCTGAGTTGGCCAGTTGCAGAAATCAATACCAACCTGTATGCCAGTATGTGTGCAAGCTAATTTTGTAAATTCAATACATCTGCCATCATTCACGTCCCAGAGGCACATCTCCCTATAAAACAAAATAATCGCTGACTTTAAATCTGAGTTTTAAAAGCACGGTTCAACTTTGTCACAGTAGTTTAAAATTAAGCTTCCATTAAAATGGACATATTTCAGAAAAAGCAGCATATAGTCATTATTGCTGTTCACCAAAACTTCTGGCCCTCCCAGCCACCGCCTTAAATTCCCCTCCAGCCTAACCACCCCTGCCCCGATCCACATTCTTTCTGGATACCGGCGAGGGCTGCACTTCCTGGTTCCCTGTTAGCTGGTGGAGTCTCGGCAGCGGTTCTGGCCATAACTGGTAGGAGGCCCTCCAGAACTCTCCTCCTCTACCTCTGTGCCAGAGTGGCTGCTCTCTCACCCTCAAGCTCAGAGTAAGGATAATAATGAAGCAGAGCACAGGCCTAAGTGATAGGTAAAAGGGCAGGTGACAAAAACTAGAACGAAATGTTTAAACCATTCCAATTTTCCATTGATTATCAATGTAGCTAGAAAATTTAGCACTGCAAACACAAAACTTAAGGTCAACGGATTTCCAAATCTTGGCAAATTAAACCCAATATTCCAGTTTTGATTCCACATTTGCTGCAGAAATTTTACTGTAGTTCATGGGGTTGCAAAGAGTCAGACATGACTGAGCAACTGAACTGACTGAGCAAAAGAAAAAAGCTTTATCTCAAACTAAAGAGACAACGTTAAAAATTAGAAATGTCAATATGCCTTGTCCTTTAAAGAAATAAACTGAAGATTTATTTAACAGAGGAGAATATTAATAAAATGCAGTGATCCTGATAATTATTATAAGATGCCTTAGGGGTTCCCTGATAGCTCAGTTGGTAAAGAATCCACCTGCAATGCAGGAGACCTAGGTTCGATCCCTCAGTGGGGAAGATCCCCTGGAAAAGGGAAAGAATACTCCAGTATTCTGGCCTGGAGAATTCCATGGACAGTCCATGGGGTTGCAAAGAGTCGGACACGACCAAACAACTCTCACTTTCACTTTCCTATATCCCATGTGGTATAAACTTTTCAAAGGAAACTCACTTATTTGTTTAGAATATGCATTCTAATATGAACTTACCTGGTACTGCTTCTCAGCTACACAAGGTTCTTTTCAAATTCATAAATTATAGAGAGTTGAAGGGATAATTTCTTAAATAACTCTCTTCCGGTTCCCTGACTCTCTTCAATAACGTGTTTCATAAATATACAATTTTCTAAACATCCCAAAAGTTTTTATTCCCCCCATCCTAGGCCCTTCACCTGCTGTCCAATGACCTACCTTTCCAAAAGCAAGCTCTGAGACTTAGGAATGGATATAGCTATGTTAGTGTATTAACATACATCGATATAACTGATCAAACTTTTGTATGGCTTCATCTTCCAAATTCATGCTAACCTAGCATCACTGAGGTTTCTTAAAACTCTCAAAGTTGTCTGCCAACTCAGTAAAAATGCTATGGGGATTAACGACCATACTTTAACTTTTACGGTATTCTGAGTTTCTCAAAAGCAAGCCAAAGACATAACCATAAATTACAATGAAAGTACTATAAAAATCATTAATAAAGATAAAATTCATTTTGAAAACCATATTTCAAATAGCTTTATGTTGAGACAACTGATACATTTATTTAAAAGATACCCAAAAAATAAAATAAAATTCCCTACTTACAAATACACTGGTATTATTTGCATTAAAGACTTAAAAGGAAAAAAGCGAATGAGAAAACACTTACCCACTCTCAGATGCGCTCACAATATACTGTTTGTCACTAGACGCACAAGCTTTAGACAAACAGGTAATTGACGCCGTGTGACCAAACAACAGCGCTCGAGGGTTGACCTAGAAATACACAATATGTTTTCTAAAGTAATCATTCTTAGGAATTCTGTTAAATATTCAGTATAAATGTACAGATACAGATTTGAGAAGAACTGCTCAGGACACCAAAAACTAACAGCAGCAGAACAGTGACTCCCACCAATTCAATGCTCACAATCACCCCAGTAGTAATAAAGTCGAAAGTGGAACAGCAAGAGGTGACATTACCTGCCCAACATACAGAGAGGGATGGAGCCAAGGTTTAAAGCAGGGCAGTGTTTAGCACAGAGCTCGAGTGCACAGAGAAATCAGGTTAAGAATGTGAATTAGCATATAAAATAATTTCTCCTCACTTATTTTTAAAAATAATACTTTCCATGATCTGAAAGCACATTTAGAGCCTCTAGACTGACATCCCAAACACAAAAAATAGAGAACAGGTACACTTACCAAGAGCTGGTATCAACGTTAACTATCAGGAACCAATAATGACTGTCACAGACTAACGATTTACTGCCATAGTGCCTTTGAAAGGATGGCTTAATACCCACTATTCTAAAATAGTCTGGCAATCAGCCTCCAAATTCATCTACTTTGTACCAAACATCATGCTATTATTTTAGGTGATATCAGGACTTTAAGTAATTTCAGGATATATTTCTTAACATTTTATACATATACAAATAATATTTATAACATATGTACCAGATATAAAAAACATCTAACCACATAGTCAATACCCAGCTTAAGAAAAGAGAATGATTAATACCTTTCATGTTATCAGTTTTGGAATCAAAATCACCTTAGTCATATTTTGCAGAATTATAATTGAAAGAAAAATACTACCATTGTTTATGGTTAGAATAGGCCTAGAATGTTTTCTCATACAACCAACCCCATTTCCAAACAGAGATTCCATATTCCTCCACTGGAAAAAAAATGCTTTTGGTCAATTCTTTAATTTTTCCCAAGAAAATCAAATTTACCAATGGTTAGTTTTATTTTCAATGTACATGGCTTTGCTAGAAAATTCCATTTTCAGTCATAATAAAGTAACTAAAATTGACTGTACTCTCACCAAAACCTAGAAAGATGAACAAAAATAAATGAATGAAAAAAAGCACATAATCATCTCATAGGGCAATAAAAGCATTTGACAAAATTCAATATCCTTTCCTGATTAAAAACTCTCAACAAATTGGGTGTAGAAGCAATGTATCCTAACATAATAAAGGCCATATGGAACAAGCCCATGTAGAAAACACTAAAAGCTTTTCTCCAAGATCAAGAACAAGACAAGGATGATTACTCTTGACATTTCAACATAATATAGGAGGTCTTAGCCAGAGTAGTTTGGAGAAGGCAATGGTACCCCACTCTAGTACTCTTGCCTGGAAAATCCCATGGACAGAAGAACCTGGTGGGCTGCAGTCCGTGGGGTCGCTAAGAGTTGGACACGACTGAGCGACTTCACTTTCACTTTTCACTTGCATGCATTGGAGAAGGAAATGGCAACCCACTCCAGTGTTCTTGCCTGGAGAATCCCAGGGACGGGGGAGCCTGGTGGGCTGTCGTCTATGGGGTCGCACAGAGTCGGACACGACTGAAGCGACTTAGCAGCAGCAGCAGCCAGAGCAATTGAGCATCAAATAAAAAATAAAGCAACCAAGTTAAAAAGAAGAAGTAATGTTTTCTCTGCAGATGACATGATCTTATATGTACAAAATCTTAATGACTCAACCAAAGACTGTTAAAACTAATGAAGAAATTAAGTAAAGTTGCAGGATACAAAATAAACATCCAAAAAGCTGTTGTTTCTATAACAACAAGTTATCAGACAGAGAAATCAAGCAATCCCACTTACAGTGGCATCAAAAAGAATAAATTACTTAGAAATAAACTTAACCAAGGAGGTGAAACACCTGTATTCCAAAAATTGTAAGACACTAATGAAAGAAATGGTAAACTAAATAAGTGGAAAGATACCCCACATTCTTGGGTTGGAAGAATTAATGTTGTTAAAAGGTCCATACTACTCAAAGCAATCTGCAGAGTCAATGCAATCCTATCAGAATTCCAATGGTGTTTTTCACAGAAATAGAAAAAACCTTGATGAAATTTGTGTAGAACCATAAAAGACACCAAATGGCCAAAGCAATTTTGAGAAAAAGCAAACTTGGAGGCTTCATATAATGAGTACCAACATAATTACAGGAAAAGTAAAAATGTGGTGAAAGTGAAAGTGAAGTCGCTCAGCCATGTCCGACTCTGTGCGACCCCATAGATGGCAGCCCACCAGGCTCCCCCGTCCCTGGGATTCTCCAGGCAAGAACACTGGAGTGGGTTGCCATTTCCTTCTCCAATGCATGAAAGTGGAAAGTGAAAGTGAAGTCACTCAGTCGTGTCTGACTCTTAGGGACCCCATGGACTGCAGCCCACCAGGCTCCTCCGTCCATGGGATTCTCCAGGCAAGAGTACTGGATGGGGTGCCATTGCCTTCTCCGAAAAATGTGGTATACTGTTATATTTATACCTTTCTATTTTTATTTCACCATATTCCATAAGAATTTGTCACAGTTATTAATAAACATTTCAGATATAACTAGTACAGAGATATATAAGATAATCTGTTCAACTGATGAAAAAAAAAAATCCATCCTCAAAGACCACAGTTCAAAAGTGACAGTTATCAAGTTGTCAGTGGCAAGGAGTGATGTTTAGGATTAAAAGATGTGATGAGACAGTTCTTAAGACTAAACACCAGCACTAACGTTCCAGTCTGGGACCCTGAGGCCACTAGTTCTACATTCAGACATCATTCCACACTCCTTTCTTTTTCTTTTAGGTTTTTTTCTTTTCTATTATCTGAGATGCTGTAATTATTCATTAAATAAATCCTTACTATGTACAAGCACTGTGGTAACTGCTTAATATAACTTCCCTCACAGAATCCTTACCGAAACCTTGTGTGTGACCCTATTTTAAACATGAGGAGATGCAGGCATGAGACAGGTAAGCAAACTGCCCAAAGGCACACAGCTAGACACCAGAGTAGCCAAGATTCGAGCCAACTTCATTTGCCTGCAATGCTGAGCTTTTACCATGACGTTCCACTTCTTTCATTATTGCCATATATTATAAAATTTCCTGCAATTATAGTTTTATTCTCCAAAATGATACCTCTACAGGTAGTGGAAGCAATAAAACTTTGTATATGGGAGATAATACCTATATTAACAAGTTTCCCTCCTTTACTCTTATCTCCATCTCTCTACGTACTCACGAAATACTACTTCTGCAATTTCTCTCTGAAATTTTATTTTTTATTTTTTGCCACACCACATAGTATGTGGTATCTCAGTTCCCCGACTGGGGATTGAACCCGAGCCCCCTGCAGCGGAAGCACAGGTGCTTAACCACGGAACTACCCAGGTGCTTGAGACGATGAACATGTTCTAAAGCTGGCTGTGGTAATAGCTGCACAACTCTGAGAACAGAGTAAAAATCATTAAATTGTACACTTTGAAGGGTGTATTGTATGATGTAAATTTTATCTCAATAAAGCTTTTAAAAAGTTTTTTACTTATAAAAGCAACTTGTTTGCCTCCACATTCCATGACAACTATCACCCCATCTTCTCTGTTACTCCTTACAGAAAAATTCCTGGGGGGGGTTGTCCAAGATTGGAGGTTAAAATATGGAAAAAGGGCGTCTGTGCACAGAGAGCGCCCAGGAGCAGAGCACACAGCAGTAAAGAATGGCAAAAACACACACCCTGATTTTTGTACATTTTTACAAAGGTTTTCTCTCTTCAAGACACTGATCTTAGAAGGCTCAAAATTGTTTTTTTAGTATCTTTTTGGAAACTTCCTTCAATATGGTTAGAAATTTTCTGAAAAAATCTTAAATGTAACATAGTAAGCCAGGTAGGATAGCTATTATAATTGGGAATCAAGCCAAAAACCAGCAGAACTCAACTCTGCTGAGTAATCTTGATAATCATTCTGAACACCAATTTTAGTCAAAATGTATCTCATAGAAAATACAGAGGTAAAATTATTCTGGAACTGTGTTATTTTTTTCTTAAGTAGCTTTTTGCATGCAAAAAGTGCGATCGGCATTTCAAACACTCACGTCCAAGTCTACGGAAAGGTCCCAGAGGCATATCTGCCCGTCGTGGCAGCCGGTCACAACCGTGGCCCCGTCGTCCGTCAGCAGCACGGCGGAGATGCAGTGCGTCGGGGCTCTGCGGCCCCACAGGACAATGGGCAGCACGAGGCTGTTTCCTGCCATCCTGCCGGCAAACCTGGGGATGCGGTGAGAGCAATGTTAAACGCTACAGTATTTCCCTCTAAAACACATCACACACATTTACTTTGAAGCCCACTTGAACTTCCTTAGTGCCCAAAACTCCCCTAAACATCATGCATGCATGCTAAGCAGCTTCAGTCGTGTCTGACTCTTTGCAACCCCGTGGACTGTAGCCTGCCCAGCTCCTCTGTCCATGGAATTCTCCAGCCAAGAGTACTGGAGCGGGTTGCCATTGCCTTCTCCAGGGGAGCTTCTTGACCCAGGGATAGAACCCAGGTCTCTTGCAGGCAGATTCTTTACTGTCTGAGCCACCAGGGAAGTTTCATGCTATTAGCTGAAATATATTCTAATCCATTAGCACAGGTTACCTTGTCACTGTGCTTCCTGTAAACCAGTCACTCTCAGATTCCTCCTCTCAGACTGGCCTGTGGGAGCTCACAGTCGGTCTGGGCTGACAGAACCTGAATCCAGGGGCTGCTCTGCTGGCTAGCCGGGGAGCCTGGGCCCCCGCCATCAGCCATCTGCCTGCCCCCCTCACTGCTTTTCCTGTGGGGATAACAGTGCCTCACAGACCCTCAGAAGAGCCCTGCCAGCTGGGCTGATCTAATGGCCCCGAGGGCCAGGCAATGATTGGTTTGATTGTTTTTATTTATTTATTATTTGCGGACGCACTGGGTCTTTCATTGCATGCGAGTTTTCTCTCGTTGGGGCTTCCCTGATAGCTCAGCTAGTAAAGAATCTACCTGCAATGCAGGAGACCGGGGTTCCATCCCTGGGTTGGGAAGATCCCCTGGAGAAGGGAAAGGCTACCCACTGCAGTATTCTGGCCTGGAGAATCCCATGGACTGTATAGTCCATGGGGTCGCAAAGGGTCGGACATGACTGAGCAACTTTCACTTTCAGTTTCTCTACATGTAGCTGGGGAGCTCCACAGCACAGGTTGATCAGCTGTGTCACACAGGCTTAGCTGACCCACTGTGTAGGGAACCTTCCCAGACTAAGGATCAAGCCTGTGTGGGGAACTGACAAGCACTAGACCATCGGGGAACCCCATGATTGACTTGATTTTTAAGTGGCAACAAAAGATATGTGTATAATCTAGACACTGTAGAATCTAAAACTGTCTTAGGAACTTTTCAGAAACACTTCAAGGAATAGCCATTTTCTATGAAAGAAACTAGTTTAATACCTATGGTTTCATTGCTGGTTGCTTTTAGCAAAAGTCTTTTCTTTAATCCACTACTTATACTCTTTAAACAAATAAAAACTAAAACAAAAATCCACTCCCTGGAAAGATAATGAGGCAAGTAAAAAATTATGAATGACATTTACCAAATACAATCTATTAATACTGCATCTTTTATTTTTTGTTTGAATTAATGGGTTTCGTGCTATAGTGTTGGAGAAGAAATCAAACCAGTCAACCCTAAAGGAAATCAATTCTGAATATGCATTAGAAGGACTGATGCTGAAACTCAAACTCCAATACTTTGGCCTCCTGATGTGAAAAGTCAACTCATTAGAAAAGACCCTGATGCTGGGAAAGATTGAAGGCAGGAAGAGAAGGGGACGACAGAGGATGAGATGGCGGGATTGCATCACTGACTCAACGGACGTTAGTTTGAGCAAACTCCAGGAGACGGTGAAGGACAAGGAAGCCTGACATGCTGCAGTCCATGGAGTCACAAAGAGTCGGACACAACTTAGCAACTCAATAACAAAATGGCTTTCATCAATTTGTTTCTCCCCAAACTTCATTTGTTTGCTACAACAAGTAAAAGGGACGCATTTGAGGGGAAAATCCCAACTTCCTTTCTTATTTATAAAATCCTTTATGTACCATGTTCAGCAGTTCATAGACTACCATGACATTAACAATTATTTCCATATTCCTATTAACATTAGTAAATGAAACAAAGCACTGAGCCAGTTTTAACAAATTGCGTACAGCACGCTACTGGCTGAATAACATTTCCACCAGTGACTTTCTCAAAAAGGGAATCTGGAAGGAGTTCACTTCTCCATGGTGACAACATTCATTTTTAAGATGTATCACCGAAGATTTCTCTCAACTAAATAAGCTCAGAGCAACTAACACAACGTGCTGAGATCAAGAAAGAACGCCGGGGACTCCTGGCAAGCCATCGTCAGGCCCTCACACTTCCACTCCAGGGGACAGAGGTTCAGACCACAGCTGGGGAACCCAGATCCCACACGCCATGTGATGCGGCCAAAAAGTGAAAAGAAAGAAAGAACACCATTTCTCTCGATAGGTGAGGACTCCTATTCAATGCATCTGCCTAGCTTGAAGAGAACGCAAATACACAGATTCAGGACTAAGGAACATGTGTGCGACAGGGAGCTGTATTTGTTCTGGTACAACAGGAAGGAACGTTCTGGTATTCAAGTGACAAGGAGCTCAAGGAAACCTGGAAGAAGAATGCATTTCACAGCCCTTAAAATAAGTGAAAACAATTGCCTGTAACATGACAAAGATATTACTGTATGCTTTCCTAGTACATCATCTTATGTGCTACAATAACTGTTCATCCAAGGAATTAGGCAAGATCTGTCCAATCAACTTGGGAGAGAGGGGGAACCAGAATTCAAAATTCACTGTTGTATTTCCAAGGACATGAGATTGAATAAACTAACCTGTCCTGACCCCCAGATATATACACCCTGCCAAATGACCTTAAATTATACACAATCCTGGATCTAAACAGAAAGTGCCTACTGGGTGAAATATTTAAAAGTTGAAAAGTCATAAAAGAATACCTGAAATAAAGCTGTAGTGAGAGGTCACGATCACTAACTGATACTGATCTGTCTTACTGCTCGGATTAGGGTGGTCCCAGCAACATACAGAAGAAACAGAAATAATTTCCACACAAATACTAATCAATCAAAGGCCCCTGGTGTCAGACTGGAAGATGGTATTAGAAGAAACAGGAGAATAAGAGTCCAGATCTTATCTAGAGTTGGGGGGGCGGGGGGTGGGGGGGGCAGGGGGGGATGGGGGGGAATGACAGAAAGTCTTATTTATAGGCTTCAAGTGGAGAAAGAGATTTGTGTTCCTGAGTCTCAGACCAGACTTGATAGAAAAGCCTCCTAGATAAGAAGGTATTAAATCAGAGCTGGAGGCAGACTGTAGGGAAATGGGTTTTGAGAACATTCAAAAGTTGGAGGCAGAGAAAACTGTCAAGTTACATTTGGGTATTGGCTCTGCCGTCTCTCCTCAGACAAGGAGACAGCCTTGCTAAGATGCTATGTGTCAGGAGAGCTCAAGGATATTTTTTAAATAGGGGAGCTCATCCTTTATAAAAAGTCCTCCAACTCTAGACTAGACTCTCAGTTAGCTAGGAAAAACAAACTTCCTACTTGTATAAGGCCATGGTGTTTTGAGTTACACATAAACATATGATCTTTCTCACTGCATACTCAAATACACTGCATCTTCAGAGTGTGTAAGAATAAAACCCATGGCATAAAGGAAGAGGTAAGAAGAATGACAAGAAATTACTGTGAGGAAAGGAGGGGGACTTTTTTGGGGGTGAGAGAGAACAGGGAGACAAATAACCACCATCACCCTGTGACTGGGGGCCAGGCCCCTCCACACACTGGCAGAAGGTAAGGAAAATTCATCACTAGTCAGCCAACATGTGAAAGATGAATGTGACTTAGCTGGCTTGGGGTGGGACATGGCAAAATGTCTATATATTTAATTTTTATACAAGCCCAATCTATAAAAGTTAGTCCTGCCTAACTTCTAAGAGAATTCAAGGAATTTATACCCCCACAAAACCCAGTGATATTTCCTTCTAGCTCTAAAATGTGTTAGCTCTTATAGTCAAGATTCCTTTAGACAGCCTGCTGCTGCTGCTAAGTCACTTCACTCGTGTCCGACTCTGTGCAACCCCATAGATAGCCTAGGTCCTCTTAATTTCTCTACACATTTTAAAATTAGATTGTAAATTTCTGCAGAAAAGCTTGCTGAGATTATAACTGGCGCTGCATCAAATTCATATAGCAATTTGAGGAGCACCGACTCTGCTAATGTTGATTAAATATGATTGGTGCAAGGGACTTCCCTGGGGGTCCACTGGTTAAGACTCCGTGCCTCCAGTGCAGGGAGCACAGGTTCGATCCCTGGTCAGGGAACTAAGACTCCACATTCCCAAACAAAATTAATCTTCTTAAAAAAGAGGAAATCAAATAATTTTGTGGCTATTTCCTGCAAGATTCTTAATTCATTCTATGACTTTTCTAAGAGAATAACACTTTTCTTCTGGAAAACAAAGTTATTCTCTCCTTAAAAACGCAAACATATCTACTCACCAGCAAGAAGGAAGAAATAATGTGAGGTACATATAATTAGATGCCATAAATTCAAAACTGGACAAGTACCTAATAATGTACGAACACATTTTTAATCTTGCAAAACTACATGTATTCTGACTTTACTAGGTATATTAACATGTTCTCCTTTGAAACAAATTACTCCTTAAAATTATTTTAAGGAAAATTAATTTTCCTTAAAAGTTTACAATTCCCTTTAGCAAATACAACAAACACATTCATTCATGACAACTGAAAGACTACAAGATTCTAACATGAATTTTTGAATCAGAGAAAAGATACATTACTTTCAGAACTTGTTTTGACCTAAATGTATTTCAATGCATTTAGAATTAGCATATGAAAGAATACTTCAAAACCTATAAATCTGGTTACAGTGTAATAATTAGGCAGCAGAAATTTCTTAAACATCTATTAAGAAAAAAAAAATCTTCATTATAAGTAAATATGTTCTATAATTCAATCACTGGTATTTATTTAATAACCTGGACCTGTTTTAGAGACTAATTCATTTACTCAAAACTAAGATAACAGCTTGTGTCTTCCATGGTACTTGTCAGCTATAACCAAACCAATCGATGTCCAGTGAATTACCTAAAATTCAATGTAATCTTCAATCATTACGCCACAGACATGTGGGCTTTCAACACATTTTTCTTCCTCTCTTCAATTTTCTTTTTGTATAATAAAGTCTTCTGGATCTATTTGGCTCTATATGTCATGTGAGTACATGACTTAGATACATCAAAAGCAAGAAAGAACAGGATGAGAAATGTTTAGTTCATTATATGACCAAATGATGTGAACATTCTTAATACAAAGAAATATATATCTCAGTCCAGAAAAAATGTAAATCTCTGAAAACATTTTTTCCCAGCATCTTAAAAATCCAATAAAATAAAAGTGAAAGTAGAAAAGCCATCACAAGTACTGGACGAAATAATGTGAACTGAAGGACAGCATGGCTCATGAGGACAGACCAGTCAAGGATCTCTGAGAGGGACTGACTGAGACGACCACGGAGTCCGTACCAAGTAAACCTGGTCCTGAGGGACTGATCAGAATAAAAAGCGGGCAAACAAGGCAGGAGCTAACTATTCAGTTTGGCAAGACACAGGAATCTAAGTCTGAAGTTTTTGATTAAATGGCAATGTAAATGCAGAGCATGCAGTTTTCCGGCCATCATCATTCAACTGCTCTCTTTATTGGCAACATCACCTGCTGCATGAAGAGAACTGAGTATCAAACTGAGACACAGAGGAAATTTGTATCAAATCTAACTTAAAATCATATTTAGATATTGGCTATTAAATATAATCTTTTTCCTGAAAAAGCTTTAGAGTGAAATAATGGGAGTCCTAGATTCTATCCGTCATCTTGCCACTAACCATGCAGTCTTTGATGACAGCATCTCACTTCTGAGGATTAGCTTTCTCATCAAGAGTATTTATACAATGAATTTTGAATCATCTTTAAGTAAAAAAAAAAATCAAATCATCAAGAGCAGGGGTCTGAGAGATAAAAATCAAGTCATCTCTTTTGCCTACCTAAATTTCATATATTTTTCTGTTTTACCTGATTGCACCTATTTCTCAGTTCTAAACAGAAATAAAACTGTACTGCAGTCAACAACAGCAACAAAAATAACAACTGAAAGAACAATGAACTTACGCTCAGAAAAACTATATTCAAATCCTGACTCTTCTATGCAATCTTGAAAAAGTTACCACTCTAGGCTAGGTCTCAGCTTCCCCATCTGTAAAAGATGGACAATAATATCCTCCTTTCAAAAAGTTGTCAGGGAACACAGACCACACCTTGAAATTTCACTTGAAGAGGTTTTATTCTCAGGTTCTGCAGGCTGCAATCCCCTTGGTGGACCTCTCTTCCCTTAATTTAAATAGGCAGGGACTCCCCTGGTAGACTCCAGACTTCCACAACAGGTGGGGCACAGGTTCAATCCCTGGTCAGGGAACTAAGACCCTGAATGCCATAAATAAGTAAAAATTAACTTTTTAAAATTTAAACATAAATAAATAGGTACAGAATAGCTTAGGTGCTTACATTTTCCAACTTCAAAGTTGACAGGAAAGAAAATTAAACTGTTTTGCATTTTTATTAAAATCTGCCATAAAAAGGAAAGACTACAAGGTTGTGTCTAAACATAACTCCTAGTGCTAGACTCCGTTAGGTCCATCAGTAGCTCTCTCAAAATCACACCACAAACTGATCTCAGAGCTCAGAGGCACACACAGACCTGATTCCTAAGGAAATAAATGCCCTCCTGTATTCTATGCTGTCTTCATTTATCATAAAATTTCATTTACCAGAAAACTTCATTCTCCAATCAATCTGATGAATCTAGACTTTACAAAAACACATTACTCAAAGGTAAGCAGAACTGTAGTATTTATGGATAAAATGACCTGATGTCTGGGCTCTGACATGGGGAGAGGAAGAGGGGTAAGAGGTATAGGAAAGGATGGAGATGAAGTATGATCATCAGTGTGGTGGCTGGAATGCATCCAGATCTACCTCGAGGAACAAAGGACTTCTTACCCCAGCTGCTAAGACCACGAGGTTGTCTTGGCATTTAGTCATTTGGCTAATGACGGCCCCCAGCCAAAGGGAGACACCTTGCCTGCAAGCCACATCCAATGACTGATCAATTTGGACAGTGAAAACGAAAGTCGCTCAGTTATGTCTGACTCTTTGCGGTCCATGGAATTTTCCAGGCCAGAATACTGGAGTGGGTGCCCTTTCCCTTCTCCAAGGGATCTTCCCAACCCAGGGACCGAACCCAGGTCTCCCCCACTGCAAGCAGATTCTTTACCGACTGAGCCACCAGGGAGACCCAGGAATACTGGAGTGGGTAGCCTATCCCTTCTCCAGTGGATCTTCCCAACCCAGGAATGGACCTGGGGTCTCCTGCATTGTAGGCAGGTTCTTTACCAGCTGAGCTATCAGGGAAGCGCAATTTGGAGATAAACAGTAAAGCCCAGTCCCCCTCACATCAATTCAGGATAGTTTGGAGGGGTCGTTCCATCTTCTTTCTACCCTCCAGGGTCACCTGAGATTCTGTTGGGACTCATTACAGCTCAACTCCTCCCTCTGACCAAACCTGCTTCCTTTCCCCAGGAAACTCAACCATAAAAATAAGTGTTGAAGCTATTTTTAGTACAAGAGTCCTCACCATATTGTTCTTACTATTAATAGTTTTACATATTTGAAAATTTCTCTAATTGTTCATGGGTTCATAGAGAGAACTTTAGTGTCCATTAGTCGGGGGTTAAACAAATTTATTAGCGAGTCTTACAATAGAACACTGATGCATGATATAAAGACTAATCTCCAAAATATATAGTAAGAGGAAAAGGTGCAGTACTGTATATGAAATACACTCCTGTCTGGGGTTCTAAAAGAGGGGCTATATACATACACACACACACACACATCTATACATATACACATACAAATATTTACAATAATTCTGTAATGATACCAATTTAAAAAAATAGTAATGATAAGTATACCTCTAAAAAGGAAGAGAAATAAGAGGCTGGACTGAGTGGGAATCCTGATTCTCAAGATAAACTCTTTGGTCTTAAGGGTTATTCCCCCCTACCTTTGGGTATTTCACTGTATTCCAAAAGACAGTTTAATAAATAAAATGGCCCACGGATTTCCCTGGTAGTCCAGTGGTTAGGACTCCACGTTTCCACTGCAGGGGACACGGGTTCGATCCCTGGTCCGGGAACCAAGATCCCACAAGCCATGTGCTGTGTGTGTGCTTAGTCACTTAGTCGTGTCCGACTCTTACAACCCCATAGACTGTAGCCTGCCAGGCTCCTCTGACCGTGGAATTCTTCGGGCAAAAATACTGGAGTGGGTTTCCATTTCCTTCTCCACCACAAGCCGTGAGGTGGAGCCAAAAGAATAAATAAATAAAATAAAACATATGGCCTTGATTCACCAAGTTCTTTAAGATGCCCATACACACACAAACATGAGTTTTCAAAAACATTTAACTATAATAAACATTTGACTTTAGCCTATAACCCGTTCCAGTACTAGTTCTTCTCTGCTATGAGGGACCTGTTCCAAAACCCATGATTCACGACTCCTGCAATCATGTTTTCACAATATTTTCTATACACTGGTGCAGAACACTCACCGCTGTGTGTAATTATTTGTTTATAAATGCACCCATTCCACTAAAAGCTGTGCCCTTCTAGAGTAAAACCAGATCATTCAAGTAAGTCCACCATCTTTGTGATTCAATCACTATCAAGCAAACTGCATTCCACTAGGATATGAGGTGGTTTACCAGCACCCAGAATAGTTATAGACTCTTACTAGTGACTCCCTGGTAGCTCAGTTGGTAAAGAATCTGCCTGCAGTGCAGGAGACCCAGGTTCAGGAAGACCCCTGGACAAGGAAATGGCAAACCACTCTAGTATTTTTGCCTGCAAAACTCCATGGACAGAGGAGTCTGGCAGACAACAGTCCATGAGATCGCAAGAGTCAGACACGACTTAGCAACTAAACCACCACTACTACTGCTGACCAACTGGGCTTCCCTGGTGGCTCAGATAGTAAAGCATTTGCCTGCAGTGGGAGACCCAGGTTCAATCCCTGAGTCAGGAAGATGCCCTGGAGAAGGGAATGGCTACCCACTCCATCTTGCCTGGACAGTTCCATGGATAGAGGAGTATGTATTTGCTGAATGATACGTATTTACTTGTTGAATGAATACATATTTATTGAATGAACAAACAGAGAATCACAATAACTAGCATTTATTATTAAGCTTTCACTGTGTGCCAAGCAAGCTATTTCTGAGGAAGAAACATCTCATCTTTTTAGATTTAGAAGATTTAAATCTAAATCAGCAAAAAATTAAATTAGAAGAAAATTTAAATTAGATTTAAATTCTTCCCGGACTCTTTGAAGGATCTTACTCTCTTAATTTGGAGAAGGAAATGGCAACCCACTCCAGTATTCTTGCCTGGAAAAACCCCATGGACGGAGGAGCCTGGTAGACTACAGACCATGGGGTCCAAAGAGTCGGACACGACTGAGCAACTTCACTTCACTCCCTTAACTGACTACCATTTTATCTGTCTGTCAACTAAATTAGCCTTTGTCCTTCAAACATGTTCTAATCTCACTTTTGACCAAAATACCTTCACTTGTTACCGCCCCCTGCATGTAAATCTGGCAATCTCTCTCTCCCTCCCTCTCACATTCATTCTTTCTCCCATTTTCTCTCTCTTTCTCTCATTGTTAGGACAATCAACACTTTGAACCCCCCTGGCCTTTAATGCAGTGTTTCCATTTCCTTACTACCAACTGCCTCATGTAGTATAGATTGTATCTTCAAACAGACTTAAGATCTCCCGCTACACAGAGGTCAACATTTTTGATATGATCCTCCACGGAAGAACCCTCCAGTACTGCAGAGAGAAGCAAGGTCCCAGAAGAGAAGTGAGGAAACAGGACACTTTGACATCCTTAGACTACTGTGGATTCCTACTTTCCTAACCATCTTACTCAGTCCTTACGTGATATTCAGTCTCCTATAGCTACTCGCTTGACACAGCTGATCACTTGCTAATCCTCGACTCTCCTCTCTCAGGTTTCCAGTACAGTGTACTCTCCGGTTATCTTTTTCCTATTTCTTCAGCTTTCTCCTGCTTAGCTCTGTAAAGGCCTAACAAAGCCTAAGAAAAATTCAAGGCAAAGGGGAAAAATCTTTCATCCCTCTTTTTCACTAGATTTGGAGGGTTTTTTTCTTTTCCTTTCACTCAATGGTTTGTAGGATCTCAGTTCCTCATCAGGGATTGAACCCAGGCCATGGCAATGAAAGCCTGGAATCCTAATGACGAAGCCACCAGGGAACTCCCAAAGGAATATTTATAAATTTGACTGTTCTTTTAATAAAAGGCTTAAGATGAAATCTACTTTCCCCCTTGTGATTCTCCCCAATTTTTTATTATAAAAAATGTTAAATATACAAAAAGTTCAAAAATAGTATAAAGATGACTCAATAAATAAATATTATTTACTAATATTAGCAAATAAACTATCAAGTTTGACACACTGCACTTGACTGTGATGCCTCCTTGCTCTTTAGTTCTAGAACAAGTCTCACTCATTTTTCATACTGACTTTCATGCTTCATTCTAACTTTAAAAAACAAAACCAACTGCTTGAAAAATGTTCCACATTTCACATCTAATTGTATTTATGATGTCATTTATCATGCATTCATCTGTCTCCTACTTTTCTTATAAACTGGAAGTCAGATCTAAAGGTATCAGCAGGCTCCCTCATACTGTATCAGTACGTATCAGTGTCCTTCATACTGCATCACCAACGGGAGGCACGTGACATCACGCTGTCCCATCGTCGGTGATGCCACCCATGACCACCTGACTAAGGCAGTGACTACCAGCTACCTCCACCATAACTCTTTTTTCCCTTTAAAACTATGAATAACCTAGGGAGTGACACTCTGGCAAGACCATCCTCTTCTGTAAAATCTAATGGGATACTGGTATTCCAGATGACTTCTAAAAGCTACAAGTGTCAAGACGATATAGAAAAATCTGGTATCAGGTCAGTGTTCATCTCTCTACACTGCTTTTCTAATGCTCAAATGCTACAGCGAGATACACGTCCAGCCCAGGAACACAGGCGTCTTCATAGGAGAGTTAACACTGCCTCAGTCTGTTTGCTTCCTGTGCCCTAGGCAGGCCCTCTGAGGCCTGCAGACAAAAACAAACTCAAAGTCTCTCTCTTGAGAATGGGCACACACACATGAACAAGAGCAGGCAGGCCGCCACCTATCAACAGGGATAATGAAAAGCAGAGACTACAGACTAAGTAATTAAACGTACCCGCCACCAAGACAATGAATGAAGAAAAGATTCTTTAAAGGTTTGTTCACATTCACAGAACATCCCTACATCATTTGTCAAAAAAACGTGTTCAAGTCAAACTCACGGTGTGATGAAGGTAGCAGTCATTATGATTATGAATTTTCTTTGTGCTTGTTTTGTGCTTTTGTGGTCAATTCACTGAAGACTTAGAAAAACCTGAATCAGATGATGAAGACTGTTTATTGTAACGCAATGAGACAGCTAGATCGTAAAATGCTCTGAAGGAATCACTGAGCTGCCTCCTCAGAATTAGGGTCAGTGAGGGACTTCACCTCCTGAATACTAAGCTCCTTGCTAAATTGCCAAGATTATACTTTATTTGAGTGGCAAGAAATCTGCTTCCAGGGAACCTGACACTTCAGGAAGGCTTTGCTAAAGGAAGTTCCAGGATTCTGTTTCAAAAGAACATGTGGAATGAGCAGATGGCAACAGAAGACTCCACTTGTTTCTCATTGCAAAGACAGCCCTGAGCGTGAGAGCTGGGTTTTGAAGAACTGTAGAGCTATCTCGTCAAAAATCCATCCCATTTTAAAAATGATTCATAGGCTTCGAGGCCTATGAATCACGTTTTGAATTTCTGCAGCTATTTATGGTCTACCCATCGTCAAAGTGCCTCAGTTTCAAGAGTTACCGATTAGGCCACAAACAAGTGATGCCCACCAAGCCCCTACATCTTAGGGAAAACAGAGCCCATCTGGTAGAACTGACTTCATCTCCCTCACCTACTAGAATCTCACCACCATCCCCAATCATTCCTACTTCTTCCCCTCAGAAAGGAAACTGCCATCAAAACCCTGAGCACTGAAGCTTTTCATGGTTTATAAAGTAAAATAACACAGAAGAAGAAACAAATGTGCTTCCCCAACTAGAAGATGAACTGCCACAGTATCCTGGGGATCAGTCAGGTCTGCTGAGTACACGTGAAGACTTGAGAGTCACACGGACTAGGGGAGACCCCAGCTCCCCCTGTTTACTAACTGCGCACGCTCCGTCGCTCAGTCGTGTCCGCCTCTCTGCGACCCCATGGACCGCAGCCCACCAGGCTCCTCTGTCCGTGAAATCCTCTGGGCAAGAATACTGGAGTGGGTAGCCATTTCCTTCTCCATTTACTTACTGCAAACCCTGAGCAAACATCGGAATGTCCTCACTTGTAACATCACCCTCCTCCGTATACACAGACAACAGCACAGCGTTCCACCTGCCACACAAATGTTCCTAGAAAGGTCACCCAAACCTCCCCCTTGCTGAGCCCAAGTCAAGTCCTAATCCTCTTTACTGCCCTACCAGCAGCACTGGTACACTTCATATTTCTCCCTCGAAAGACTTCTTCACTTGGCGTCCACATCTTCATACGCTGCTGCTACCGAAGCAGCTTGTCTTGTCTCCGAAGCGTTAGTCTCCACTTTCCCTCATTTTCTGACCTTTAAACGTGGGAATACTCAGAGCCGAGTCCTTGGACTTGTCTCCTCTGGCAACACGCCCTCCCCACTTCCCTCAGTGATCTCCCCAAGCCTCACAATTTTATTTTTAATATAACTTTATTGATGTACGTATGTATTTTTGGCTGTGCTGGGTCTTCATGGCTGCACAGACTTCTTCTCTAGCTGCATTGAGCAGGGGCTACTCTCCAGTTGCGGTGCGAGGCTTCTCATTGCGGTGCCTTCTCTTGCTACAGAGTGTGGGCCCCAGGGTGCTTGGGCTTCAAGAGTTGCGGCTCCCAGGCTCCGGAGCACAGGCTCAGGAGTTGTGGCTCATGGGCTTAGTTGGTCCACGGCATGTGGGATCTTCCCAGACCAGGGCTCGAACCCGTGGCAGGTGGATTTGTTACCCTTGAGCCACCTGGGAAGCCCCAGCCTCACAACTTGAAACAGCAGCTAAGCATTGACAATTCCCCCGTTCCCAGCAAGGGGCTCTCCTCTGACTCCATCCTCACAAACACAGCTTCCTATTCAGCACTTCCATCTGGATGGCTAATAAGCTTCTCAACTCTGACGGGTTCAAAAGTGAGTCTCTGGTCTTCTTCCCCAAACCTGGCCCTCCCACAGTCTTCCCCAGCTTAGGGGACAGGAAGTCATTCTTTGGAGCTCCTTCACCCACTTCAGATCTCTGCTAAAATGTTGTCTGCTTAGCGAGGCCTTTCCTAACCAATATAAATTGTAAAACCCACCACCCCAACAGTATTTTGCTATACTGCTCCAGAGCCCTTACAGTCATTTAACATACCAAATGCTTATTTATTTTTGTCTGAATCTGTCACCGTAGCATAAATTCCATGAAGGTGATGATTTATGTTTCTTTTGTTCTATCTTGTATTCCCAGTGCCTAGAATTTCAGCTACATAGGAGGTACCCAAATATTTACTGAATAAATGAACAAAGTAACGAATGAAGATTCTTGAGAGTCCCTTGGACAGCAAGGAGATCCAACCAGTTCATCCTAAAGGAAATCAGTCCTGAATAATCACTGGAAGGACTGATGCTGAAGCTGAAACTCCAATACCTTGGCCACCTGATGCAAAGAACTGACTCACTAGAAAAGACCCTGATACTGGGAATGATTGAAGGCGGGAGGAGAAGGGGACGACAGAGGATGCGATGGTTGGATGGAATCACCAACTCAAAGGACATGAGCTGAGTAAGCTCCAGGAGTTGGCGATGGACAGGGAAGCCTGACATGCTGCAGCCCATGGGGTCGCAAAGAGTCGGACATGACTGAGTGACTGAACTGAACTGAATGAATGAAACGTGTGCCTGGCTTTAAAAAAGTTGTATCCATCAACAAATTAAAATACATCTTGATCTTATATGCTTTGGATTTCCGTTTTTAATCAATGAATTTTTCTACAATAATGTCAACAATTAATATGAATCCCCTTAATCAAATCCCCACTAGCATACTAATTGTAGTTGCAGCTACAGGTTGCACCTATATTCTGGCCTCTTTCCTTGTATCTGTGACACATACACAATAAGACGTGGCTTAGGACCTAGGCAGCAAATTAACTAACATGGTTTACTTTAAGTTATTGTTACCACACTCACTAAGGTCTACTAACCTTAGTAACTTTAAGTAAAGTTTCTTAAACTTAGTAAACTGGAGCTTTATTAGTGTAAGGTTTTCCTCATTAATGGTGATGTTTATTGTTTGTTCATATTTGAAATGTTTAGAAAAAAGAAGAGCCCTTAAGGAAGACAGCCAAATAAAAAACTTGAATGTGAGAACAGAAGGTAACTGGCACATTCTATCAATCTGTTATCATTGACATATACTAACTGCCAACATTCATAAAGAAATACGTATGTGCAAAACACCAGTAAAATGTCTTCAGGGAGCTTGAGGGGTCATGAGTTACAATTGCTAACTGGATGGGAGACGGTGGTTAAACAACCATGTCTTTCCAGCAGTTTTCCGTTCTACAAGAGCCTACAGAATAACTTGCAAACTTCAGAAGGTTTCTCCGTCCTGAACTGACCAGCGCTCTAACGCTGCATTGCTCCAACGTTTCTTGGTGACTACTAACACAAACAACTATCAGTCCAAAGAACCTACATTTTCATTAAACACCACCAATACATTTTGCAAAAGATGCCCGATTTTACTTAAATTAATTACTGTTTTATGAATCTAATGTCTATGTTACTTAATACAAAAGAAATTAAAATTTCACTTGGACAGAACTTGCTGAATACAGTCACAGTGTAAGACTTCTTCCAATATTATCTTTTGTGCTCTTATCAGCAAAGCAGTTTTAAGTATCAGATCCAGATCCAGGCTTCCCAGGTGGCACAGTGGTAAAGAATCCACCTGCCAATGCAAGAGGCGAGAGAGAGTCAGGTTCGATCCCTGGGTTGGGAAGATCCCCTGGAGTAGGAAGTGGCAAACCACTCCAGTATTCATGCCTGGAAAATTCCAATGACAGAGAAGCCTGGTGGGCTGCAGTCCATGGGGTCGCAAAAGAGTCAGACACAACTGAGTGCACACAGATCCATACAAAAGCTCTCAGAGGGCTCTGCCCACGACCACTGGCCTCCATATATGTAAGACTGAGGACACTGTGTAAAGTGCAGCAATGACCTCACTGACCCCACACTCTAATCATTGAGCTTATCTGTTCCAACAACAAAATAGTTTCAAAAAAAAAAAGTAACAGATAAACCAATAATAAAAATGCTACCGAAGACCTCCCTGGTGGTACATGGGATGAGAATCCTCCTGCCAATGCACAGGGTACAGGTGTGATTACTGGTCCGGGGAGATTCCACATACTGTGGAGCAACTAAGCCCCTTCACCGCAACTACTGAGCCTCTGCTCCAGGGCTCGGAGCCACAAAGAATGAATCACTTGCCGCAACTACCGAGGCCCTCAGGCCCCAGAGCCCGCACTCTGCAATGCAGAGCAAGGAAGACCCAGCACAGCCAAAGATTAAAAGATAAAAAAAGTGCTACCTAGTTCCAGGCCTAACTCTACAAGTACCAAAATTATTTCAAGATTTGTACTACAAATTTTGATCTCTTTCTAGTAGAACACACACACAAAGGTAAAATATCAATATGTGAAATTCAGTAGCGTTTTCTTCTATGAGCAATAATCTACTCTAAATTAGTATATATTCACAGTATTTTTTTTAAACTACAAAACTTTTCTTTCTGTTCGGTCATAAATGGAAGACTATGCCATGCTCTTGGATAAGGTGATCTAATGTTATAAAGACATCAGTTTTCCCCATAACAGACATACATTTAATGCACAGTAAATCAAAATTCTACGTGTATTGTTTTTTAGAAACTCTAGCTTCAAAATACATAGAAAAGAATAAAAATCCACAAATAGTCAAGCCAACTTTGAAAATCAAAAAAGAATGGAAAACTTGCCTTATCAGAAATTTAACATCACTAGCCATTTGGGAAACATAAATTAAGATCACAATGAACTATAGTGATAATACCAAATGCCGGCTAGGATGCAAAGAAACTGTCTCTCATACACTGCTGGTGGGAACGTATGGAAGCAGCTTGAAAGAGGTCTTGGTGGTGACAGGATAGTTCTGTATCTTTTTTTAAAAATGTATTATTTATCTATTTATTTGCCTCTGCCAGGTCTTAGCTGCAGCATGTGGGATCTAGTTCCCCGATCAGGATCAAACCTGGGCTCCCTGCATTAGGAGTGTGCAGTCTTAGCTACCGGTCCACCGGGGAGTCCCCCGGTCTGTATCTCGACTGCAGTGGTGGCTACAGGAGTCTATCCACACAGGTGATAAATGGCAAAGCACTACATAAGGCACTGCACAGATGGCAACTTCTTGGTTTTACTGTTTACTAAAGTTGTATCAAATATAACCTTGGAAGGAAACTGGTGGATTTACATGAAATGTAACCAGTGGGAGAAATCAGCCCTCTTGTAGCACTTTTGCAACTTCCTTAATCTAGAATTATTTCAACATAAAGCTAAAACAAAATAAATGGAAAGACTTACTTATGTAAGAAAAAAATACACAAAGCCATAGTACTAAAATAGCGTGATATTAGAACAAAAGCAAAGAAATGAGCCAAAGGAACAGAATACAGTGTTGAGAGCTTGTATAAGAGGTTAATACACAGCGAGTGTAGCAGCACTTATCTATGGGGAAAGGAGAGACCGACACTAGGAAGTCTGACACGCTATGTGGAAAATAAACCGAATCTCTATCTTGCGACACCTAAAAAAACACTCCGGATGGATTCGAGACCTATAAATTTAAAGGAAAACTATAAAGTTAGTAGTACATAAAACAGGAGAACAACTTTGTGCCACAGAGTTGCGGAAAGATTTCTTTAATCAAAAACACAAAGCATAGGCAAAAAAATTTTTCATTTTATTATGTCAAACTGAAAATTTCTGTTCAATGAAGGACATAAAATAAAGTTGGAGACAAATGACAGAATAGGAACAGAAACAATATTTAAAGGACTAGAATCGAGGCAATGGGCTCCCCAGGTGGCTCAGTGGTAAAGAATCCACCTGCCAATGCAGGGAAACACAGGTTTGATCCCTGGTCCCGGGAGATCCCCTGGAGAAGGAAATGGCAACCCACTCCAGGATTCTCATCTGTGAAATCCCATGGCCGGAGTAGTTTGCCGGGCATGTCGCAAAAGAGTAGGACACAATTTAGCAACTAAAACAACAAACAACAATCTAGGAAATACAAGGAGCTTCTGAAGATCAACAAGGAAAAGTGTGAATCCTCAGAACAGAAATGGGTAAAGCATATGCAAAATACATAGCCAATGGGAATCTGCTGTGTGGCTCAGGGAACCCAAACAGGGACCCTGAGACCACCTAGAGGCGTAGGATGGGCAGGGAGATGGGAGGGAGGTTCAAGAGCGAGGGGACATAGGTATACCTGGGGCTGACTCATGCTGTTGAATGGCAGAAACCAACAAAATTCTGGAAAGCAATTATTCTTCAATTAAAAAATAAATTTTTTAAGAAAGAAAAAAAAAGATCGGTAAAAGAGTGAACAATTTTACAAAAGGAAAAACCCCAGAAGATAAAATGCTCATAGAGACTCACACTCATGAGTAATAGTGAAAAGTAATTCGAGATTCACTTTGTACCCAGAGGTCTGGAGGAAAGCAGGGCGCCGGATAATACTGAGCATCAGCGGGGATACAAGGATACAGAAACTCTCCTGAACTGCCTACAGGAAGAGAGACCATTGCAGCTCATTCTGGGAACACAGTCTGGCAAACCTTCAATAAAAACACAAGCACCCTATAATCCAGAAGTTGTGTTGCTAGACGGATATCTCAAAGAAAGCATCACAGACGTCTAAAAGGTACATTTATCACAATATTGCCTGAAGTGGCAGGAAAATGAAAGCTAGATGGGTGTCCACAAAGGGAAGAGTCCACGTACTGTCAGTTCAGTGCAGTCGCTCAGTCGTGTCCGACTCTTTGCGACCCCATGAATCGCAGCACACCAGGCCTCCCTGTCCATCACCAACTCCCGGAGTTTACCCAAACTCATGTCCATCGAGTCGGTGATGCCATCCAGCCATCTCATCCTCTGTTGTCCCCTTCTCCTCCTGCCCCCAATCCCTCCCAGCATCAGAGTCTTCTTCATGTGAGGTGGCCAAAGTTTTGGAGTTTCAGCTTTAGCATCATTCCTTCCAAAGAACACCCAGGACTGATCTCCTTTAGAATGGACTGGTTGGATCTCCTTGCAGTCCAAGGGACTCTCAAGAGTCTTCTCCAATACCACAGTTCAAAAGCATCAATTCTTCAGCGCTCAGCTTTCTTCACAGTCCAACTCTCACATCCATACATGACCACTGGAAAAACCATAGCCTTGACTAGATGGACCTTTGTTGGCAAAGTAATGTCTCTGCTTTTCAATATGTTATCTAGGTTGGTCATAACTTTCCTTCCAAGGAGTAAGCGTCTTTTAATTTCATGGCTGCAATCACCATCTGCAGTGATTTTGGAGACCCCCAAAATAAAGTTTGACACTGTTTCCACTGTTTTCCCATCTATTTCCCATGAAGTGATGGGACCGGATGCCATGATCTTAGTTTTCTGAATGTTGAGCTTTAAGCCAACTTTTTCACTCTCCTATTTCACTTTCATCAAGAGGCTTTTGAGTTCCTCTTCACTTTCTGCCATAAGGGTGGTGTCATCTGCATATCTGAGGTTATTGATATTTCTCCCGGCAATAAACTGGAGTGGGTTGCCATTTCCTTCTCCAGGGGATCTTCCCGACCCAGGGATTGAACCCAGGTCTCCCGCATTGCAGGCAGATGCTTTAACCTCTGAGCCACCAGGGAAGCCCTAGTATCAACTGTAGGAGATGCAAATTCTGAAATACTCAGAATGCAGCAACTAGAAGCAATAGATGGCAACACAAATAGATCCTTAAATAGTAGATGGTGGGGCTTCCTGGTGGCTCAATGGTAAAAGAATCTGCCTGCCAATGCAGGAGGCTCCGGTCCCACCCCTGATTCAGGAAGCCATACGCTGTGCAGCAACTGAATCCCTGCAACACAACTATTGAGCTTGTGCTCCAGGTCCCACAAGCTCCGACTACTGAAACCCGCAAGCCCCGGACCCACGCTCTGCAGCTACAGAAGCCACTGCAGTGAGAGGCCCGAGCACTGAAACTAGAGTAGCACTTCCCCCACACACACACACACAACTAAAGAAAAGCCTGGGACTTCCCTGGCGGTCCAGTGGTTAAGACTCCGCGCTTCCAATGCAGGGGCTCTGGGTTCCGTTCCTGGTCAGGGAACTAGATCCCACATACTGAAACTAAAAGATCTTGCTCCCGGCAAGGAAGATCCCAAGAGCCCGCAACTAAGACTCCAGTACAGCCAAATAAATAAATAAAAATAAAATTTTTTTTGAAAAAAGCCCACATGCAGAAACCAAGACCTAGCACAGCCAAAAATAAATGAATAAATAATATTAAAAATAGTAGAGAGCAGGAAGAGAAAAAAAATTTAACGAGATCATGCACAATATCATCTCTATAAACTTAAAATGCGGGTGCTCAAAACAACATACATCGAAGAACACATACCAACAGAAGGATGCATATCATACATGCTGCAGTGGCTGCCCGGGGGCTGGTGGGCAAGGGAAGGGAGTGGAAACTGGAAATAAAAGACAAAGAATGGGGGGAAAAAAAACAGGAGATGTGTACAGCACCAGTGATGATTGCTGAATTGAAAAAGATTAACTCAACTCTCTGCATCTGAGATCCAAAACAAACCTTAGGACTGACCCGCATAGAGGACACCACTAAGGCTAAATGTCAGCCCAGCTCCCGGTGAGAAGGGCACAACACCCCGCTCACTACCTGCAGAGTCTGCCGCGCTCGCCTGCTGCACAGATAAACCAGCCACCTCACTGCCTCTGTTTCAAAACAGAGCTTCTATCTGTTAAAGGAAATCGCAAGATCACACTCAGTCCTTGAGCCAGGCCACGTTCCTACTTCTTGCCTCAGAATGTCTGGAGGTAGGGGCTACCTCAGATGTTCAATAACTCACTGCTGCTGCTGCTGCTGCTGCTGCTAAGTCGCTTCAGTCGTGTCTGACTCTGTGCGACCCCATAGACGGCAGCCCACCAGGCTCCCCCGTCCCTGGGATTCTCCAGGCAAGAACACTGGAGTGGGTTGCCATTTCTTCCTCCAGTGCATGAAAGTGAAAAGTGAGAACCACCCTAATCAGTGATCTGAGACCTACAGAATTCAGTCTCAACTGAGCTGCCTGTAGGGTGAGTACCCAGGCTGGCCTCTAGGGCAGAGGCAGCTATGACAGCCACTAGAAGGGGTGGTCCTGTACCCACCTGACTGAAGGGAATGCGGGGAACGTTAGAGAGCTGTCGGGCAGTTAACATTCTAGTGCTGGAATATGAATCTTGGTCCCAGGATCTGTGCCTTTTCCCACTTTGCTATACTGTCTAAAATGGCTCTGAGCTAGAATCCAAGTATAAATAAAGGTTGGTATTCCCTTCTATTAAAAAAGAAAAGAAAAGGGCGGGGTGGGGAGGGGGGCTTTCCTAGTAGTGCAGTGGTTAAGAATCCGCTTTGCAATGCAGAGGACACGGGTTCCATCCCTGGTTCAGGAAGATTCCACATGCCTCCGATCAACTAGGCCCGTGTGCCACAACTACTCGGCCCGTGAGGGGCAACTTCTGAAGCCCTCATGCCCTGGAGCCTGTGCTCCGCAGCAGGAAAAGCTACTGCGGTGAGAAGCCGGTGCGCTGCAACTAGAGAATAAGCCCCGGGCGCTGCAACCAGAGAAAGCTTGCACCGTAAGGGAGACCCAGCACAGCCAAAAATAAGTTACATAAATAAAATTAAAGAAAAAATGCATGTGTGGAATCTAACATAACACAAATGAACTTATCTTTGCAACAGACTCACAGACATAGAAAACAGGCTTGTGACTGCCAAGGGGGAAGGTGGGTGAAGGAGGCAAGGACTGGGAGCTTGAGATTAGCAAATGCAGACTATTATATTTTGTATTACTGAATCACTGTGCGTACACGTACACCAGGAACTAACACAACATTGTAAATCAACTATGTTTCAATAAAATACTTAAAAAAAAAAAAAGGAAAATTAACCAGGCATTTAATACGTGTTTATACTGTTCTGTTTGCCCAATTTGAAATAACTAAGATGTTACTTTAGATGAAATCAAGATAACCTTTGATTCTTCGTAATACTAAAGGCATTTCAACACTTTATTTTTCACTTTTAAGCGGTCCTCCACCTCCATACTGTCACAAATTGCTTATAAAGAAACGAGTGTGTATATTTCAAAACTCAATTTCTCTCATATAACAGGCGATCTTGACATCCTGACTGTAAAGCCCTAAATGATAAACATCTCAAAGAGTCACAGCTTGCCTTTTTTGGCTCATGTCAAATGCTACTGTGAAAGCAAACTGTAGCTCTCACTGAACCCTAAAATCAGATGCATCAACTCCAACGCTTCCTGTGATGCAGCTGCCATAATTTCAAATTCTAGGACCTGAGAAACTGACATAGCAAGTGAATCAAAGCACAAAACGGCAGCTTTTGAATCCAAGGCGGGGGGTATGGCTAACTCCAAGCACAGAGCTTCAGAACGCTGGGACCCACTAAGTAAGTGGGCGCTGGGGGCAGGTATCCGCTTAGATCGAGTCCTAGGGCAGGGAGACGAGAGCGGGCAGGTGTACTAACAGATGTCTCAGCACCCTAGGCAAGGGCAAACCAAAGAGGATCGGGAAGGGCTGTGTGAATCCCCGAAGCAAGCACATTTCCCAAAAGCCCTGTCAAGAACCACCCACCCGTCAACGTCAAGCATCTCGCTCCGTTTAGATTGCCACTGGGAGTGGAGGAGCATCCCATCCCAAGAGGAGAGCCAGCGTCGGCAAGAGCGCTGTCACTCACTAGGCCGGGGGGGCCCCGAAGACCCCGGGCAGGACCCACGCTCCGGGCACTGGCGCCGAGCTGCGGGCCCGAACCTGCGGGCGCCGGCACGGATCAGAGCTTCCAGCGGCGGCGATCGGACGGCGGACACCGCCGCCAGAGGGAGCGGGGCGGGGACCCTCCGAGCCCCTGGCCCCTGAACCCTACGGCGGGGGTGCAGCCGCGCTGAGACCTCCCCCCGGGAAAGCCCGAGAGCCCCCTCACCTGTCACAGCCTCATCGTGTGCCGGGCTATTTCCCGTCCCTCCGGCCAAGAGGACCAGGCGAGGACGTGTCCGGGCGGGACGCCGGGTGGGCAAACCCGGGCGCGGAAACTTCGGGCTGGAACCCCAGCCCAGCCTCCGCCTCGGTAACGCGGCTGCGAGGCGCCCGTTGCCGCCTCCACCGCCGCCGCTACTGCAGCAAATCAGCTGACACCCGCCAACTGCCGTGACGTCCCCTGCAACTGTCGCAAAAAAATGAGGGGGCGGGAAAGGCTTGTCTCCACACACGCCCGGCCTGAGCCGGCACCCGAGAGGCAGGCTGAGTTACCATGGAGACCACCCGGAGGCCGCCATGTCAGCTGAGGGCATGGAGTGCGCGGCCGGCATTTTGGTTAAGGGAAAGCCTCTCTAGGCTCTCTTCTCGCCTCGGATTCCCGCTTTCCACCGCCCGCCTGGAAGGACCAAGATGGAAGGATGGAGGAAATGGCAGGTCTAGGTGTTTGCACCCTGTGACCGGGATGCTGCACGTTTACTCTTCTGCTCACCCCACCCCCAACCGAGACTAGGTCCAGACTCCTGGAAGGTGTTAGCTCTGGAACTTGGTTACTGTTAACCTCTGACCCCGATCTAGGCTGCTGGCCCCTTGACGCAGAGGGCCAAAGGAGGAACCCGGCTGCTTGATCTTTGCAGTATGGAGACCTGTGACATACTTAGACAGTATATCAGTTTTCATATTTAGAATTTTATACCTTTTAAGCTGGAAACTCTTTTTGCACGTTGAGTCACTGTCATCTGTTGTATTTTTGGCTACAGCTATTTGCTTCCTCCTTCCTAGAGGAGTTTATATGTTCTTACCTCACATTGCCCACCCCATCCCCCAGTGAGGAGGGTGTGTCCTTTCTCCTGATGCAGAGGGATGTCAGTGGACATGTCCAGGCAGAGCCTGCAGAGCATGGCGCGGTGGGCTCATGCTCTTCCCTCTGCCTGGGAGTGTATTTCCCAGGGTGGGGCTGTTCCTTCAGCTGGATGCTAAACCACGTGGAGCAGAGCTGAAGCAGCTGGCCTGCAGCCATTGACTGTGACATGAATGAGAAATAAGTATTTGTTGTAGTATTAATAATAAAAAAGGGGGAAGTCTGACCTTGTGCAACAGATGACATTCCTGCCCAGGAGAGGGAAGGCACGGACACCCGTGTGGGCGGCAGACAGTGTGGGACCCAGTGCTGCTTTCGGAAGGCCGTGGATTCGGATCCTGGCTCCTCCACTGGGCACTGTCGGTGTCAAACTGGGGCGTCTTGCTTTTTCCTCTTTACTCTCCTCAACGTCCCCACATACAAAGTAGACATAACGGCCTCATGGATGTCTAGGAGGTTAAACGAGTTCAGTAGATGTTCATTACTTACTGTGCTCCCTTATTTTCCTCCCAAATATTTGTTGAATGGATGGGTGGTCAAGGGGAAAAAACGGTGCCATGCTTGTGGCCAACAGTCAGTTGTGTTAAAAAGATACACAGTATATTCCCTGGCTTTGTTTTTCCTTTGTAATCTCACTAACGGGTTTATAAAGACAAGGAAGAATTCTGTTGCCGCCTCTAAAGCTGATGGGGAGATTGTTAAAATGAAGTTTCTGATTCAGCAGGTCTGGAGAGTCTCCCCTTCTAACAAGCTCCCAGGTAATGCCCATTCCTGCTGGTCTTTGGATCACACCTGGATTAGCAGAGCACTACTGGATGGACCCTGAAGTGGCCAGTGAGGGAATCAGAGCAGAGAAACAACTTCAGACTGGATCATTTCTGTGTGAATTCCCCCTCCAAAGAGCTAAGTGTTGGTTTGGTCAAAAGGCTTCCTGTCAACAATTTACTATTCCTGGACTCAGAGTGTAAAAGTTGTGAGAGAAGTTTCATCCAAGGAGCTTACTGAGGACCGAATGAAATGAGAGCCCAGGAAATAGCCTCTCAGCCGCTCTGAGGAAAGAGCCTCTAGGAGGTTGGTGAGGAGCTAGTATGTAAAAACTAAATTTGGGGGCATTCCCTGGCAGTCCAGTGATTAGGACTTGGCACCTTCACTGTTGGGGTCCAGGTTCAACCCCTCATCAGGGAACTAAGTTCCGAGAAGTCTAAGACCCCACAAGCCATGTAGCACAGCTAGTGGCAGAGGGGTTGTGGAAAAAGAAACTTGACTTGGAAATACACAGGCCAAACATACATCTTGGTTGAAGATTACTGCTAATCACACACACACACACACACACACACACACACACACCCACCTCAAGTTAATGATATTACTGCTTTTCTCTGTGTGCTGGGCTGTGCTTCATCGCTCAGTTGTGTCTGACTCTTTGCATCCACATGGACTGTGGTCCGCCAGGCTCCTCTGTCCATGGGATTTTCCAGGCAAGAATGCTGGAGTGGGTTGCCATGCCCTCCTCCAGGGGATTTTCCATCCCAGGAATTGAACTCAGGTCTCCCGCATTGCAAGCAGATTCTTTACCGTCTGAGCCACCAGGAGAGCCCTTTCTCTGTGTGGGAAGAGGCAAAAATTATCTGGAACTGAAATTCTTCCTTGGCTATGCATATTTATTATTTAGGAACCAAAACACATAATGCCCCCTCCTACCTGAATTTTCTCCACCCTGAATTCCCATCAGCGCAGTGGGTTGCAACCTAACCCTTAGTATAACGAGAAGATGAGCAAGTCTCTTCTTTCTGTTTACATCTTCCCTCCTTTGGGTCATAAATTTGACCATTTGGGGAGGCATTTTACGATCAGTTTGTCCCACAGTGCTAAGAATGCTCATTCCTGGGTCAGGCAAGGATTTTGTTGAAAGGCCATTCAAATGCTGTATCTGGTTTTTTGTTGTTTAGTCGCTAAGCGACCCTATGGACTGCAGTCCACCCGGCCCCTCTGTCCATGGGATTTCCCAGGCAAGAATTAAGGAGTGAGTTTCCATTTCCTTCTCCAAGGGATCTTTCCCGACCCCAAAATTGAACCCAGGTCTCCTGCATTGCAGGGGGATTCTTTACCACTGATCCATCTGGGAAGGCCTACATCTGAATTAGGTCCTGTTAATAACCAACAAAGGTCCGTCTAGTCAAGGCTATAGTTTTTCCAGTGGTCATGTATGGATGTGAGAGTTGAACTGTGAAGAAAGCTGAACACTGAAGAATTGATGCTTTTGAACTGTGGTATTGGAGAAGACTCTTGAGAGTCCCTTGGACTGCAAGGAGATCCAACCAGTCTATTCTGAAGGAGATCAGCCCTGGGATTTCTTTGGAAGGAATGATGCTAAAGCTGAAACTCCAGTACTTTGGCCACTTCATGCGAAGAGCTGACTCAATGGAAAAGACTCTGATGCTGGGAGGGATTGGGGGCAGGAGGAGAAGGGGATGACAGGGGATAAGATGGCTGGATGGCATCACTGACTCGATGGACGTGAGTCTGAGTGAACTCTGGGAGTTGGTGATGGACAGGGAGGCCTGGTGTGTTGTGATTCATGGGGTCGCAAAGAGTCAGACACGACTGAATGACTGAACTGAACTGAGTAACCTAAACTTCTCTGGATGGCACCCCACTCCAGTACTCTTGCCTGGAAAATCTCATGGACGGAGGGGCCTGGTGGGCTGCAGTCCATGGGGTCGCTAAGAGTTGGACACGACTGAGCGACTTCACTTTCACTTTTCACCTTCACGCATTGGAAAAGGAAATGGCAACCCACTCCAGTGTTCTTGCCTGGAGAAACCCAGGGATGGGGGAGCCTGGTGAACTGCCATCTATGGGGCGCATAGAGTCGGACATGACTGAAGCAACTTAGCAGCAGTAACAGCAGCAGCAGTCTATTATGATCTAGGAATTGCTTCTCTCCTGTTGCTTTTTCCTAAGTAATTGTGTATAGAGCTATATATGTGATCAGTTGCCTCAAGACAATTATCCATCATTAGTTTTGTTATACATCAAGTAATGTAAAGAACAATAATCTTATAAAAGACAGGCATATTTAGCACTGATATGCTGTGCTAAGTCACTTCACTTGTATCCAGCTCTTTGTGATGCTATGGACTGTAGCCCACCAGGCTCCTCTGTCCATGGGATTCTCCAGGCAACAATACTGGAGTGGGTTGCTATGCTTTCCTCCAGGGGATCTTCCCAACCCAGAGATCGAACCTGCATTTCTTACATCAGGGGGTGGATTCTTTACCACTAGCATCATCTAGGAAGCCCATAAGTAATGTAGCTAATAACATTAATAAAGTCACAGTATAGCATCAAGAGACATAAAACATAAACAGTCTGAAAACAACAGAGAAAAGTTCACAACGCTGATTAGTGTAACTAGTTGTAACCAGGATCACGATAAGCCAACAAGTCCAGAGGGGAGCCTGCTGTAGAAGGCAAATTCTGGAGAGACTCAGTAAAGGGGAAAAAAGTAAATGTCTCATCTTCATCTCCAAGGGATATTGTATCAACTTGCTGCTTGTTGTAGTTACTGTAAAAGGAAAGGTTTACTCTTCTCTGGAAAACAAACAGTAAAAGCCATTAATATTTAAGAGAAAAGGTCATAAAATTATAAATTTTATTTATCAGGTCATTCAGCCCCATGCAATTAATTCTTGTTGATTTAGATTGTTTTGTTAGTAGTTTTACAAAGCCATGAGGTTTTCCATTTGAGTTTTGGTATTTCTTACTCAGTTCAGTAGTATGATCTCAAAGTTACCAGAAACCAGGCTTCCTGGTGGCTGGCTCAGTGGTAAAGAATCCATCTGCCAACACAGGAGACATGGGTTTGATCCCAGATCTGGTCCATGCCGCGGAGCAATTAAGCCCAGGCGCCACGATACTGAGCCTGTGCTCTGGTGCCTGGGAGCTGCAAGTACTGAAGCCCACATGCTCTAGAGCCTGTTCTTCACAAGAAGAGAAGCCCCCGCAACACGAAGCCCGTGCACCCCAGTCAAGAGTAGCCCCCGCCTGCCGCAGCTAGAGAAAAGCCCACGCAGCAGTGAAGACTCAGCACAGCCAAAAAAAAAAAAAAGAAAGTTATCAGATGCCTATATTGTCAAAAAGTCCTTTTTATGAATCTTTCTGAAGGTCTTCAGTTTTGTTAAAGCATCAGAGCAAACTAATAACTGTCTATATAAACGACAAAAGACTGAAAATGGGATGGTTAAAGATCTAATTACAACTGACAAGGAAATTTGGTTATGTCTGTGACACACAGTATATTGAGACAAGAATTAGATTTATGATTGATAATATACTAGGATATATCCAAAGTTTAGTAATTTTATATTAGTAACATATACCCACACGATAAAACCTAAGAAGGTTTATCATCAGTGACAATGTTTCCCATGTAGTTTAAAATACTACATAAGCCTCATTAGTTTAGTATCTCTCTTTGAGATGTTTCAGAAGCCCTCTGAAGCATCCCAAAGTTTGCTAGAGATCAAAAGAAATTCATTTAGGGGACTTCCCTGGTGGTCCAGTGGCTGGAGGCCTGAGTTCAATCCCTGGTCGGGGAACTGGATTCCATATGCCACAACTAGGAGTTCTCATACTGCAACTGAAGATCCCGAGTGCCGATTGAGAAAGTACACGCAACCTGAAAGTTGAGACTTCAGTCTTATTCCAGGAAAATTTTTACAACTAAAGTCCAGGAGACAGTATCTCAAGTAACCCTGAGAGAACTGTTCCGAGGAGGTGAGGAGAGGACCAGGTTACACAGAGGTTTTGCAACAAAGGGCAGGTAGTCTGAACATCAAAACATCGCTCTGTTGAGCCTGTGTGCTGCAGCCTCCGAGGCCCACACAGCCTAGAGCCCAGCTCTGCAGTGGGAAGCCCGTGCTCCACAGCGAAGAGAAGCCCCACTCACCACAACTAGGCAAAGCGTGCGCAGAGCAACAAAGACCCAGCGCGACCAAAAATAAACAAGTAAATGCTTTTTAAAAGATGGTTGTGAATTAAAGAAAACCAGATATCTCAAATCAAGCAATTTAGCACTTTTCTGTGTATGGAAAGATGCAAAAGTCTAGGCTTACTGAAATCATTTCTTTGATTGCACCTCGGGTCTCTGGCCAGGATCCTGCATCTTTCGCCTTCTGGGCTTCCTTTCCTCAAGGCTCACCATAGGGAGTGGCTGTAGTTGATGGCTGCTAGATCACAGGTGTTCTTCTCCTTGCTGAGTTCTCTGAGGGCTCACCAGCTCACAGTGGAGGGCTGCAGTCACTGATGATGGTGACATCCTTGTTTACAGATGTGGCAGGAAATATTCCATTTCTCGTGCAGCTGGGACCTGGCGCAGCCCAGTAAATAGATGGATGAAAGTGTATATTTTTTTAAAATTTCATTTAGAACTTGATTGGGGAAGCTTGTCAAAGATATCAAAAATGTTTTAAAACACTTGGTCAGGTAGAATCATAGGTCACTGTGAAACAATACTTACTCAGTTAACCAGAGTGACAATAGAAGATTTTAAAGGCAAAATACAGAAAGTTACGTGTGTGCGTGCATGCTCAGTCGTGTCTGACTCTTGCGACCCAGTGAACTGTAGCCTACCAGGCTCCTCTGTCCATGGGACTCCCCAGGCAAGAGTACTGGAGTGGGTTTCCATTTCCTTTTCCAGGTTATCGTCCCAACCCAGAGATCGAACCCATGTCTCCTGCATTGGCAGGCGGATTCTTTATCACTGGGCCACCAGAGAAGCCCTTACAGAAAGTTAACAGACCACTTAAAAGGAAAGAAAATTTTTCCTGTTATCAAAAAGCAGATCAATACGTCAAAAAAATTTCCTCGTAGCAAAGAAAGAAAATAAATTTCTAGTTTTGCACCACCTTATCTTTAATATTAAAATTTATTTTCGTAATTAAATTTATTCTCTTAGATAATCCTGACCCCACATAGAATTCCTTTTTAAAGATTCCTTTTTTTCTCACAAATCTTTTATATCCTTATTTGTCTGTCCCTTTCCTCCCCAGTTAGAAATAATCAGATTTAAGATAAAAATCACTTTCTTTTCCTTTAATGAAATGCATTTCCAATCTTTATATTTTTCCTTTCCTCTGAAGATGTTTTCTTTCTTTAATTAAATTGATTACATATAATAGAGTTCTTAAGCTTTAAAAACCTTCCTTTGTAGTGAAAATTAAGAAGTAAGCAATTATGAATTCTTTTCACATTAGCACTCTATAAATAGGCAAACTTACAAATACTATTTGTGATTTCTAAAAATGTTGTATAGAAAATTTATCCATGCATCCCCATAATAGTCCTGAATGTCTTTAGTTTCTCTGTAAAAGGAAGCCTACGTTCAGTAATTAATGTTTCAGTATCTTTTTTACTTGACAATCATCTATATATTTAATAAATTTCTATCATTTAACTTAACTTAGCAAAACTTTAAAGTTTCAAGTTGCTCAGTTACCATTTGTAAGCAGACATACAGTTGACTGAAGAAAAAAGGCAATCTAAAAGTTTCAGTTAAATTTTATTTGGGGACCTTATTGAAGAGTATAACCCAGGGGAAAACCTCTCCAATAACTGAAAAACTGCTCCAAAGAAGTGAGGGAGGAGCCAGGATATATAAGAGTTTTTTGCTTGGCAGGGAAAAAGAACAGTAGTCAAACATCCCAAAATGCCTGCTAATCACACAAACAGGCACCAGGAGTTCATGGTTCTAGTGCTTGTCTATCTATAGGAAGACGCGGGAAGCTGGGCTCACTGAAATCATTCCCTAGATACGCATCTTAACTACTGAGGGCCAGTATCCAAAGCAAATACTGCTTCTTGTCTTCCTCTATCCTGAATTCCCCTCAAGGTGCACCATTTGGGGTGGTGGATATGAGGGGGCTATAGGGGCTGATGACTTGACCCTTGTTTACTGCAATGGCAGGCGACATAATTTACTTATTAGAATGGCAGACAACATTCCCTGTGCCCACCACCATAAAACAGAAAGAGTTCCCCTAACAGCTCTTACCTTATATATATTTATTTACTTGTTCCCAACAATTATGTTTAGATTATGCATGAAATCCTTCATGAGACATTAGACCAAGTTAGCCATCATCCCAAGCTATTCTTCTTGCTAATAAATTTCATAACAGAGATAATATTTGATAACTTTTTAGTAAACCTAGGTTCAATAAAAGACATGTCTGTATTAAACCAATAAACTTTAATACTGTATATTAATTTAATATTGAATATCTCCCAGATCATGTAAACTTGAAATTCATTTGGGTTAGTTATTGTAACATTTATAAATATTTAATTTATGAGGACTTACTTTTAAGTGAATTAAATAGAGCTCTTTAACAAATTGATTTGATAATACCATCTGGAGGTAGAGACATATATCTATAATGTACACACAGACAGATAAACAGATACAACCGGAGATCTCACAGCTTCATTTTAAAACTCAGTCAAGAAACATGTATTACAATATAAAACTTACTAGTTTATAAAAAAAAGTGTAATAAGTTAAGTTTATCCACTCAAATGGCTAAGGATTTTTACTATTTGCAGAAAAGAGTTTTGAAATTTGTATTCACAAGAGTCAGACAAGATAGTGACTGAACAATTCATCTTTGACAGAATCTGAAGGAGGCTGTGAATCAGACTGTGGGTGAGGGAGCCTTTCTAGCAGTTTGAATTTAAAAAGGTCTCTTCTCCCTCCGTTTTAAAAATACATTCTTTTTTAAATTTTTTAAATTTATTCTTGGCTGTGCTGGGTCTTCGTTGCTACACCAGCTTTTCTCTAGTGTGGCAAGTGGGGGCTACTCACTGCAGCAGCTCCTCTTGTCTCCGAGCACGGACTCCAGGCCCCACGGTTTTGGTGCTCGGGCTTAGTTGCTCCACGGCATGTGGAATCTTCCTGGATCAGGGATTGAACCCATGTCCCCTGCACTGGCAAGCAGGTTCTCAACCACTGAACCACTAGGGAAGTCCCAGACAAGCAAGTTTCTTTAGTAGATGAGTGTCACAAGGGCCCGCTGTGCTATGGGAGGACTTGCCTCTACCACTCCCACAAGTTTCTTGGTTGCCTGAGAGAGCCGTAAACCGGCCAGGAGGAATTCTGCCCCTATCTTCAGAACTGAAAGCTCACCTATGGCATGTTAACTTTTATTCCAACAAACTCTATGAAAGCAACCCATTCAAGGAAAAGAACAGGACCGTCTCCTACCTAATCACCCAGTCCAAACCTCGCCAGTGTCTTTCAACTGAGCAGTCTTCCCAGCATCTTTCAACTTAGAATTCAAGGTACTTCCTGAATTACCTTAAGTCCAGGGAAACTCTACTAGTGTGGAGTCTATACACCACATAATAAAAATCAGGATCAATCATCTAAGACAGAAGTTTCCAGACTAGGAGAAACTTACCGTATCATCTGGGCTCATTTAGGAGATGGACAGGGACAAGGGGCCTGGCTGGTAGCAAGTGTTTGGATCCGTGCAGTTTAGGCAAAGGAGAGCAGTCAGCTGTGGGACACTCCATGGTCACCAAAACTGTTGACCGGAAGGAAAACAATGTAGAAGTTGTGAGTTGAGTTTTATTCACGGACCTTACTGGGAACTATAGTCCAGGAAACAGCATGTAAGTAACTCTGAGGGCACTGCTGCAAAGAAGTAGGGATGCAGGGAAGGAGCCTATGTGAATTTTTTGGCTCGGAAATACTTGCAGTTAAACATATATCTTGGTAAAAACATTACTGCTAATGACAAACACAAACAGAGAATTTCAAATAATTATTTTAGTGCTTTTCTATGCAAGAATCTGGCATCACTGAATTTCTTTCTTAAATATGCATTTAACTGCTTTGGGGCCATATATTCAAAACAAGATTTCATCCTATTCATCCTGAATTCTCAGTGCACACTGTGGGCAGCTGCAGTGAGTTGCAACTTAACCCTTTTTAGAACTGAGTAATGAGGGAGACTCTTTGTTCTTTTTCTTTACAGCTGCTGTGGCAAACTTCTCCCTCTCCTCCTCCCATCTTAGACACTCTCTTCCCACAGACACGTTACAGATCCATCAGCGTCCTACATGGCATACCCCGTTTCCTTCACTGGGCCATTCAGCATCCTTTAGGTCTCAGGTGTTGTTTCTGAGATGCTGTTTCTGTTGATTTGTAGAGACCAGCTCTGCTTCGACCATAATGAGAAAAACTAAATCATAATGCTGACCTAGAAAGTCAATAGAACACTTGAAAATCAATAATTCTGAAATTGTCTTATACTGCAAACTGGACTTCTATGATTTTTTTCTACTTTGACTAATGGCCTGGCAATCACATCGGAGAAGAGGGAAGAGCAGAAAAATGATGTTAAACAGAAGAAATTAATTCCTTGGCTAGCTGGGTTAAATACACTTACTCTCTGTTGTGACGATGAATACATTTAAGCCGTTAAGTCCATAATCCCCTTTACACTCTGTAAGGACTTTTTGGAAATAAAGGAAGGACAGAGTGTTACCAAAGGATAATGTTAGGTTGTGTGAAAGCTTCTTTGCTTTGTAAAGAAAATCTGTAAGTTATATTTCCTAGACAAAGTTGACCCTTTTATTCAACAAACATTAATTGTACACTTACTGTGTTTCAAGTAATATTAATATTACTTGAAATATTAATAGAAAGGTTAATTGGAACATTAATGAGAAACTTTCCAACTTTTAACATTCTGGCCCCTCTCCAACCAGTTTACAAAATTTATTGCCAATATCTGTATATGTGTGTAATCTCCTAAACCACAGGACTAAAATAAATTTTCAGATATTGAGTTCAGAAAAATTCACTTTTATGCACACACATATATATATTACACATATAATCTTTCTGTAAATTAAGATTTTTATCTTCAGCATTCTAATACTTTCAATATTATATAACTATATGTGCTGACCTCAGTCTTGTCTAACTCTGTGATCCCACGGACTGTAACCTGCCAGGGTCCTTCATCCATGGAATTTTCCAGGCAAGAATAATGGAGTGGGTTTCCATCTCCTCCTGTAGGGGATATTCCCAACCCAGGGATCAAACCCAAGTCTCTTGCTTTGGCAGGCAAATTCTTTACCACGGAGCCAACTGGGAAACCCCCAATATTATACCCTAATCCTAACCATTTTCCACAGCACTGGAAAAGGTCAGTTTTCATTCCAATCCCAAAGAAAGGCAATGCCAAAGAATGCTCAAACTACTGCACAATTGCACTCATCTCACACGCTAGTAAAGTAATGCTCAAAATTCTCCAAGCCAGGCTTCAAAAATATGCTAACCATGAACTTCCAGATGTTCAAGCTGGTTTTAGAAAAGGCAGAGGAACCAAAGATCAAATTGCCGACATCCACTGGATCATCGAAAAAGCAAGACAGTTCCAGAAAAACATCTATTTCTGATTTTTTGGCTATGCCAAAGCCTTTGTGTGGCACAACAAACTGTGGAAAATTCTGAAAGAGATGGGAATACCAGACCACCTGACCTGCCTCTTGAGAAACCTATACGCAGGTCAGGAAGCAACAGTTAGAACTGGACATGGAACAGACTGGTTCCAAATAGGAAAAGGAGTACATCAAGGCTGTATATTGTCACCCTGCTTATTTAACTTTTATGCAGAGTACATCCTGAGAAACGCTGGGCTGGAAGAAGCACAAGCTGGAATCAAGATTGCCAGGAGAAATATCAATAACCTCAGATATGCAGATGACACCACCCTTATGGCAGAAAGTGAAGAGGAACTAAAAACCTCTTGATGAAAGTGAAAGAGGAGTGAAAAAGTTGGCTTAAAGCTCAACATTCAGAAAACGAAGATCATGCCATCTGGGCCCATCACTTCATGGCAAATAGATGGGGAAACAGTGGAAACAGTGTCAGACTTTATTTCTGGGGGCTCCAAAACCACTGCCAATGGTGATTGCAGCCATGAAATTAAAAGACGCTTACTCCTTGAAAGAAAAGCTACGACCAACCTAGATAGCATATTGAAAAGCACAGACATTACTTTGCCAACAAAGGTCCATCTAGTCAAGGCTATGGTTTTTCCAGTGGTCATGTATGGATATGAGAGTTGGACTGTGAAGAAAGCTGAGCGCCGAAGAATTGATGCTTTTGAACTGTGTTGAGAGTCCTTTGGACTGCAAGGAGATCCAACCAGTCCATCCTAAAGGAGATCAGTCCTGAGTGTTCATTGGAAGAACTGATATTGAAGCTGAAACTCCAATACTTTGGCCATCTGATGTGAAGAGCTGACTCACTTGAAAAGACCCTGATGCTGGGAAACATTGAAGGCGGGAGGAGAAGGGGACAACAGAGGATGAGATATTTGGATGGCATCATCAACTCAATGGACATGAGTTTCGGTAAACTCTGGGAGTTGATGATGGACAGGGAGGCCTCCTGTGCTGCAGTCCATGGGGTTGCAAAGAATCGGACACAACTGAGCAACTGAACTGAACTGAATCCTAACCATAACTCTTGAGGAATTATATAAAAATCTTGCTGTTGCTGCTAAATTGCTTCAGTTGTGTCTGACTGTGTGTGACCCCTTAGATGGCAGCCCACCAGGCTCCCCCATCCCTGGGTTTCTCCAGGCAAGAACACTGGAGAGGGTTGCCATTTACTTCTTCAATGCATGAAAGTGAAAGTGAAGTTGCTCAGTCGTGTCCAACTCTTCATGATCCCATGGACTGCAGCCTACCAGGCTCCTCCCTCCATGGGATTTTCCAGGCAAGGGTACTGGAGTGGGTTGCCATTGCTTTCTCCATAAAAATCTTGAAAGACTTAAATAATAAAATTTTTTGCTGCAATATATAGTTATTGAACCTTAACTGAAAAGCAAAGTGAGGAAGCAGGAATTTGGCAGATTTAATTTCTACAGAAGGCAGTCTCTGCTTCCCACCAAGCCTCACAAAATAGAGAATTCCCTAAAAAGTGTTTGGATGATGGGCAACTAAATTGAATGACACATGTCCATCAAGATGTATGGCTACAATATAGTGGAATGTGAGAAATACACACCATAAGGAGTAGTGGAGAAAGAGATGAATTACTTCTGGGTTGGGGTTATGCTGGATAATCACATTTGATTTTATGGAGATCTACAAAAATGGGCAGGATTTAGACTAAGAAAAACTTGGAAAGGAAAACAACTTTGTTGCTGGTACTGAAATGTAAGACATGACTATATATATAATAAACATGAAGCTTAATTCAGAGGACATAGAGTAGACATACATAACGAGAAACTACGATATAAGGACTCAGTTATTTCTGGCCCACGAGGGACTCCTTCAACAGGCAGTCTTTGTTGAAAGACTCTCTCTTTGTTGAAAGCACTCTCTCTTAGCTTGATGTAGTCTTTATGAGACTGGGCCTAGACCTGGTAATAGAAAAATAACTTGGGGAAAAGTCAAGTAAATTCAGATAACAGGAAGCCTTGACTGTCCTGAGAAGCTTTATGGACTTTATTCTATTGTTTTTTCACCACACTGCAGAGCTTGTGGGATTTTAGTTCCTTGACCAGGGATCAAACCCAGACCTCCTGCAATAGAAGACTGGAGTCTTAACCACTGGACCACCAAGGAATTCCCTGGACTTTATTCTAAAGGCAACAAAAAGCCACTGAATTTTTAAATATTTTTATGTATTTAACTGCACTGGATCTTTGCTGTGGCACAGGAGACGCTTAATCTTCCTTGCAGTATGCAAGATCTTTTAGCTGTGGCACGTGGGATCTAGTTCCCTGACCAAGGATTGAACCCATGCCCTCTGCATTGGAAGTACAGAGTCTTACCTGATGGACCACCAGAGAAGTCCATCATGGAAAATTTTTGACCAATACACTATGACATTTGTTTTTCTTTTTGTATTAAAAATTACTGTAGATTTAGTGGCTTAAAATGACATGCATTTATTGCCTCACAGTTTCCATGGGAATGGTGTTTAAGCACAGATGAACTGGGTCCTCTGCTCATGATCTCACAGGACTGCTACTAAGGTGTCAGACAGACTGCATTCTCATCTGAAGGCTTGACTAGGAAGGAATCTGATTCCAAGCCCACTCAGGCTCATCCATTTCCCTGTGGCTAGGGCTTCCCAGGTGGCACAGTGGTAAAGAATCCATCTGCCAATGCAGGAGACTCAGGAGATGTGGATTTGAGCCCTGGTTCAGGAAGATCCCCTGGAGGAGGAAATGGAAACCCACTCCAGTATTCTTGCCTGGAGAACTCCATGAACAGAGGAGCCTGGCGGGTTGTAGTCCATGGGATTGCAAAGTCAGACACAACTGAGCGATTGCGCTCAGCACTCACATGGCTAAGAATCCCGTTCCTCAGGTCCTACAGACAGTTCCCTGCTGCCTAGACTGTCTCCCAGCATGGCAGCCTACCTCTTCAAAGTCAGTAAAGAGCATCTCCCTACTGAGCACAAGAAAGATGGGGTCACGTACCTGTAGGTACAGATGATGCAGACAGTAACCTGTCATAACCTGTCTGTATCGGGGAGGCACAGTCCATCGCCTTTGCCGTATTCTATTCGTTTAGAAGCAAGTCAAAGGTCTCATCTGCACGCAGAGAGAGGATTATGCAGGGCATGAGTCACTGGGCAGTCACTGTGGGGTGCTTCAGCCACAAATATTAACGTAGCAGCAATACATCATGTGAACTGGATGGGAAAGAAAGACAATGAAACGAGGAAGTTGTCATTGTTGATGTTTTAACCAAAAATACACAGTTGTGACTGGAATTATATACATGGAACCCACAGGGTAAGGGTCAGGAACTTCAACATGCTACATTTTATTGCTTATAGGTATCAAAACAAAAAACTCAAGTATCATTCTGTCTTTAGAATTTAGTAGCTATTCCCCTACAGCACACCAAAATTCCCTGGACTTCCTAAGTTCCAGGTTCTCCAAAAAGCAACAAGATCTGTTCCTCCAAACTAATGATTTTCGGAAGAGAGAGAGAGATGGTCAAGCGCTGCCCAGGGGTCTAGCGTTGTCCTCATTCCAACTATCATTTTCAAACTGTTTCATGCGTGCTGTTATTTCCTTCCTCATCTAGTTGTAAATCTGTGGTTTGGTGTTCCCCACAGTGCCTAGCACTTTGCTAATTCTGTCCTTTCCTTAATGGACCCACTGCCCTAAAAGTCACATCACGTTTGAGTCTTCACGTGGGCACTTAGAGAACTCACTCATCATCCTGTCGCAGCTTAGTGGGTTAAGTGTTCTTTGCATGGTTTTGTGTAATTGTAAAACCCTTTAAGAGTTTCCCTTTGTACTTTCCCACATGACATGAAAATCAACTGGGGAGACTTCTCTTTTTTTTTCCATCTCATGACTTCCACTGAATCTAGCCACTTCTTTCCAATAACTGGATGTCTTTTTCCAGAAACATCTCTATGTGCTCCCGACCCATGCCTTCTGAACTGGAAGGAGGGAAGGTGATGAGATTTAGGGGTGCTCAGGCTCCTCTCAACTGAGGATTTCAGGGCCCCTCATTGAGATCATCATGGGGAAACTAGGATCTGAGGGGGAAAGCAGTGGATGCCACGTGGAGCTCTGTCACCAGCTGCAGCAACAGGGGCTGAGGTTCGCCCTGCCAGCCTCCCACTTGTTTCCTGTCAGGATTAGGGGCCCATCAGAGCCCAGGAAGGGTTGCTCCTCAAACCTGTGTGATTAAGAGGATCTGTGTGCTACAAATAGTGTCAGATTCCCTTTCGAGAAAAACCCACTTCCCAGCCCCATGGAGAATGGTCTGCTCACTGCTTGTGCTATTAGCTTCGCCAGGGTCTCCTCAGCTTTCCACCCGAGCTCACCTATCTATCCCTGGGGCAGCTCCTGGTGAATGCTTGAGCAAGCTGAAGTTAGTCAAGAGCACACTCTTCTTGGGGAGTCCCCTGATCAATGACTAGCAAGAAGGGGTACCCACTAGTCCCACTGCACCATCTTCCTTTCCCTCTTCCTCCTCCTTCTGCTTCTACAACTTTTCTCTTCACTTGAATATTTTCTGATAAAAAAAGTTGGAAAAAAGAATTAAAGACTAAATAAAGTTTTGTGCTGTTTTATTTTCTTGGCTGCACCACAAGACATGTGGGATCCTGACCAGATTAGTTCCCTGACCAGAGAGATCAAACCATCTTGTTGGAAGCACAAAATTGTAACCACTGAAATCCCTAAATAAAGTTGCAGTAGGAGATAAAAAACAGACACATCGAGCAATGCAATGTATATATCTGATTTTGATACTAATTCAAATAAGTTATAAACTAGGAGAAAAATGGGAAATTTTAACACTGAGTGGATATTTGATGACAGTAAGGAAGAATTGTTAACGCTTTAGGTGTGACAATGGTGTTTTGGTTATAAGTTTTAAAGGAAGCCTTGTCTTCTAGATGTGCAGGCTGAAATATTTGCAGGTAAAATCATACGATGCCTAGCATTGATCCTCCTACTTCTTTCTGATTCTAATATTCTGAATTTTGGTGAGAAATGTTTTTTTTAACCTTAAATAACCACTTCCTTATTGTATGAAAGCCACTAACATATGTTTTGTTTTTATTGAATGTCTTCAGCGCTTGGTTCTCAGGTGTACTCACAGTATGTAGGTACTGCTACTCAAGAATGGACTGAGGAGGATGCATATGTTTGGGTGTGTGTGTGTGTGTGTTTGAGGACATGCCAGAGAAAAGGCTTTGAATACAGTGAAAACCTTAATTTCTTCTCTATTTGTATATTCTAGCAGGACAATATCTACTACACTACCACAGGAATTATAACTCTCTTTATAAGTAACTAAGTGAAAACATAGTTATGTGTACTTCTGTTTAATTTTTCAGTTCCAACGACTTACCAACACCAGCATACTCTTTCTAAACATTAAAATGTGGATTTTTTATTTCAGAGGCTGAGTTGATGGAAATATTTGTCTAAATATCTGGCTTTCTTAATAGCAACTCTAGATAGCTTAATGACTTCTGAACCTCAGATATAAGTTTCAGAAGAAAAAACTACTTTGTGTTTCTGGGAAACACCCAAAACTGACTCAGAATTGTCAGCAAGTTTCTCCAGTGTGTTCACGGAGGAGCAGATTTACAACAGTGACAGATCACTGAACGACATCCTGGGAAACTCTCTCCTCCAAGACAACGCCTAATTTCCAACACTAAAGAATTCAGTGGGACAAGTTGTCTATCTGGTCAATAGAAGGATTTGCTGTCTAAGGGGAGATCACACCCCTTAGACTGAAAAGATATTGCACCACCTAGGGACAACTATGGGAAATGTTTTCAGTTTTCAAATTCAATGGCTTCCAACCAGAAAGGGTTTAGAAATTATGAAGCAGGATTTCCTTTCTAGTTAATCATTATACTATATAAATTACACAATTTGTCCTCAAAAATTTAAAAATAAGGCAAAGTTTCTCACCTGAAATTATTTTTTTTAAAAGTTACCCAGTCAATAAGCTTTGTTTTTTTAAGTTCTCTACTGGTACAAGCTAACGATGAACTATTAAGCAAGAGTATGTAGAATATTGAGGTAGGTGTAATTTTTATAAGTTAATGAGGATTTTATATAGTTTATCTGATTCATCAATAATTTTGTATCCCTGGATTTCTGCTAATAAAAATTTAGTTATTTAAAGAGGTATATCTCAGAGGAATTTATGGGAATTTTTTTTTTTGTAGAATAAAAGTTCTTCCTCATTAAATTCTTACCCCTGCTTTTCGAAAACTGGCTTTACAAAAGGATTAAACTTAAAGGTAAATGAAGATCAGAGATGGTACAGTTATTGCATAATGCCTGCCCAACAAACATTCAAATGTGTATTAAACTGCAAAACTGTACCTATCTTTTATACCAGAATGCTTTGAAATGATTAGAATCAAATTGAAGATCACCTCAAAAATGGTGGATGGTGGATCAAAGAACTATACATAAGAGCTAAAATGATAAAATTCTTAATGAGAATATAAGGAATTTTTATCATGCAGGATTTGCAAAGATTTCTTGTATATGCCACCAAAAGCACAGATAACGAAAGAAATAATAGGCAAATTAAAGTTTATCAAAATTAAAGACTGTTGTCATCAAAGAACACTATCAAGAAAGTGAAAAGACAACATATAAGATGTGAGAAAACATTTGCAAATCATATATACGACAGGGATTAGTAGCCGCAATATATACATATATCCTACAATCCCCCCAAAAATCAATTCAAAAATGAGCAAAGTAACTACATAGATAGTTCTCCCCCAAAGAAAACAAATGACTACAAAGCCCAGGCAAAGATGCTCAACGCCTTGTCTTTAGGGAAACTCACATCAAAACTACAATGAGACACCACTTCACAGTCATTAGGATGGCCGTCCACTGCCCCTCCCCCAAAAAGGAAAAGAAAAGTGCCGGCAAGGAAGTGGGAAAACCGGAACTCTTAAGCATTGCCCGTGGGAATGTAACATGGTGCCGCTTGGCAGTGCCTTAAAAAGTTTAACCTAGAACTGCCACGCTGAGTGCTCAGGTGCTCAGTCAGGTCCAACTCTCTGTGATCCCACGGACAGTAGCCCACCAGGCTGCTCTGTTCATGGAATTTCTCAGGCAAGAATACTGGAGTGGGTTGCTATGTCCTACGTCAGGGCATCTTCCCGATCTATGGATAGAACCCGAATCTCTTGCGTCTCCTGAATTGGCAGGCAGGTTCTTTACCACCTTGCCACCTGGGAAGCCCAAGAATTACCATATGATCTAACAATTCTACTACCCAAGAGCAGTATCATAGAAAAGGAAAGCAGTGGATTTAGGGACTTGTAGTGCTTACTCAAATGATCAGTGAAGGGAAATCCCAGATGACAGCCATGTAGTAGGTAATATAAGGCAATCAATCTAGACTAAACATGAGGATAAAAGGCTCCAGGAAGGAGATAACCAAAAAAAAAAAAAACCTGAGAGACAAAATACAATGGGCTCTGGGACACCATAGTTTTGAACTGCTAGGGCCCACTTATATGCAGAGTTCTTTCACTAAATCTGTACTATGATTGTCTGAATCCACAGACTCAGAACTGTGCATATGAAGGGCTGACTGTAAGTTTTACTCAGATTTTCCATTGCAGGGAGGGTTGGCGCCCCTTACCCTGACAGTGCTCAAGGTTTAATTATAGAATGTTCAGTATGCTGGAAAGTTTAAAACACCACCACAATAAAGATAAATGGTGTGAGGATATAACGCAATTAGAAATTATCAGGGAGGGAATTCCCTGATGGTCCAGTGGGTAGGACTAGGTGCTTTCACTGCCAGGACCTGTCTTTAATCCCTGGTTGGGGAACTAAGATCCCACAAGCCATGTGGCATGGCCAAAAAAAGAAAAAGAAATACCAGGGAAAACAAAATGTGTAATAGAAAGTCCCAAATATCACATCATCAGCGCACACACACACACACAAATACTAACAGGTAACATCAAACAAAACATAACTGTCGGCTGGATCAGCTGTCTGCAGAGGGCTGACTCTGGTCACAGGCACTGCCAAATGCAGTTCTGAGGTGGGGACTCCCAGAAACCTTAGCCTCTAATAGTGGCATCTCCCATCACCATGTAAGGAAGGGATAGGGGTAGTTTGAGAGGGGAAAGTCACTTAGTCGTGTCCGTCGTGTCCGACTCTTAGTGACCCCATGGACTATATAGTTCATGGAATTCTCTGGGCCAGAATACTGGAGTGGGTTCACATTTCCTTCTCCAGGGGATCTTCCCAACCTAGGGATCGAACCTGGGTCTGCCACATTGCAGGCAGATTCTTTACCATCTGAGCCACCAGGGAAGCCCCTCCTAAAGGAGTGAGTGAAAGTCGCTCAGTCGTCTCCGACTCTGCGATCCCGTGGACTGTAGCCTACCAGGCTCGCCTCTGTCCAGGAAGTCAACCCTAAATATTCATTGAAAGGGTTGATGCTGAGGCTGAAGTTCCAACACTCCGGTCACCTGATGCCAAGAGCTGACTCACTGGTCAAGACTCTAATGCTGGGAAAGACTGAGGGCAAAAGAAGCGGGTAGCAGAGGACGACATGGTTAGACAGCATCACTGACTCGGTGGACATGAATTTGCGCAAACTCTGAGACCGCAGAGGACAAGCCTGGTGGGCTACCAAGTCCATGGGGTCGCGAAGACTCAGAAAAGGACTTAGCACCCGAACAACTGAGGCACAAGGTCCATATTCTCAGGCACAAGTGAAAGGCGCATCATATCTCCTGGAGGACTACCCAGAGTAAGCCCGAGTGTACCGAAAATTCGTTAACACATGTTCCTAAAGTCCATGCTGGAGACGGTGAGGGACAGGGAGGCCTGGGCGCGCTGCAGACCATGGGGTCGCCACAGTCTTTTATCTAATGCGGCGGTTTGTCCCCAGTGTGAGACAGAACTACACTCTTAGTATTTCCGGAGGGAACCTAAGACCTAAGGCAGCAGCCAAGAACCTCGGCGGGGCGGGGGGTGAAGGTTATTTTCTCACTTTCTCACCCCTCGGTAAAAAACCCAGGAAACTCTTCAGTGGAGGAAAAAAAAAAAACAAAAAAAAACACAAAAAAAAACCCCCCAGGTCTCGGCATCGCGAAGAAAGACGTGAACTTGAGGCTCAACGTGCGCCTGCGCAAGCGACCACTCGTCGTCCGCGCCTGCGCCACTCCAGCCAATGAAGGAGCCCTCAGTCGAGGGTGGGGCCACAAGTCGCGCCTTAGGATTGGGCAGCGGGAGCCCAAACGGAAGGAGCGGAAATAACGCCAGCGTGCGCAAGCGCAGGCGGCCCTGCCGCGCGGTGGCTGCCGGGTGCCGCGGGCCGGCCTGTCCCTCGCCTCTCCCCTCCCCCTCGGCCCCGCCCCCTCGGCCGCTCCGCTCCCTGGCGTGACTCGGCACTGAGAGAGCGCCGTGGGAGAAGACGCCCCGGCCGCCGCCTCCTCAGTCCAGGCTTGGGCCTTCCCGCGCCTCCCGCCGCTTCCTCCCCCGGGGCCGCTCCTCCGTCAGGTTTGAAGCCGGCGGCGTCGCGGCCGCCCTGCCCAGGCTCCCCGAGAATGGTGGGCGTGAAGCCGGTCGGGAGTGACCCGGATTTCCAGCCGGAGCTGAGCGGCGCGGGCTCCAGACTCGCCGTGGTCAAGTTCACCATGCGGGGGTAAGGCAGGCCCCGAGCCCGTGGCTGGGGGTGGGGGGCGCCGCGGCCGTCCGCTCCCTCACCTCTCGGCCCCTCCCGCCTTGCCGTCTCCTTCCGCCCCCGGAAGTGTCCGGCCCTGGCTGCGGCCCCAGGCCCCAGGCCACTGCCGGGTGAGGCCTCAGCCCCTCGGACTGAAGTCCCTGCTCGTGGCCCCGGGGGGCGGCTCCGGCGGGCTCGCAGGCCTGGGCGGCCGCGTCTCCGGGCCCGCGGTCCCCGCCCGCTCCTTTGGACGAGCTCTGCGCTCGCGGGCGGCCCGGCTCTTTTCTTTCTCTGCGGGCGTCTTCCCGCAGCGGACCCTGGCTTTCGTCCGTCCCCTTCTTTCCTGGGGTCCAGCTGTCACTTGTATCTTAGGAACCCCCCCTCCGCCCCAGATTTAACTTACCAAATGGTTTGTCTTCGCCACCTGCAGGTCTGGAAAACGTGAAGGAAGATTTCAGCTATGCAACTAATCCGCCTTGTGCTTAGACCTGAGGCTCAGCTAATGCATTTTAAATTAAGATGTTGGGTCAGGATACTTTTTTTATTTTTGTTAAGGGTTTTGTTAGTCCTTTGGTTAGTAATCTTAGGCCGCCTTGTGTAAGAAGTTGCGTCTGATCAGGGCAATTATAGTAGATATATATATATTTATATATATACAGTTCAGGTAGACAGGTGTCCACACATCTGGCTTTGACCGAATAGACTCCATTTTTGACTTGGTGATTTAAGAGGAGAGAGAACTTGAAAGGTGTTATCTGGCTTTCGTAAATCTCGACGTAATTCATAGGTTGCAGAGCCGGTGGATCTTCCACGTTGGGTGTGTGGTATGTTTCTGTGTGAGAGTGCCGCGTTGGAAGTGGATATTCAGAACCAAGGTTTCAGCGAGTTTGTGCCTTTACTGACCTCCTCGTGCATATGTCCGTGCCCACCCAAATAGAAGGATTAGAAGTTGTGCTTGACACCTTGACCATCCTGGTGGTTGTTTACACTCTAACTTGGAGAAATCTCCTACAAGTATCACTGTTTCACATAACACATTTTATTGTCCAAGATCCCCTGAAGGAGGAAATGACACCCGCTCTAGTGTCCTTGCCGGGGAAATCCCATGGACAGAGGAGCCTGGCAGGCAGGCTACCCATGGAGTAGCAAAAGAGTCGGGCACGAATTAGCGGCTAAACAACAACAAATTACATAAACGTAAGGCGGGTGTTTTGACTCTCAGAGCAAAAAGTGCTTCAAACCTGTTGAACATGATTCAATAAATGTTGACTATCTAAACGGTAGCATTAGGATTAGATTCATTTTAGGGAATGGAGGGAAGCAGATAGAGATGAAAACAAGAGTTATTTGGGGACTAATCTCTTATGGAATCGGAAAGGGGCAGTGCATTAGATTTTAAAGCGTGTCTTCCCGGTTTTGTTGGTTTTATAGTGACAGTATTCTTAATATGAGGAAATACCTAGACATTTGTTAAGTCCTAGGCCAAAATTGGGGAAAGGAAGAGGTGATTTTAAGAAAAGATCTCATTTTTAGTTCAGTTTTCTAATTCTAGTCATTGGGAGGTTTTATACTTTGGAGCCTTTATGATAAACTCTCTTTTTCTCTTACCATAGCAGGAGGAGACATGACAGAATTATACATAATTTATTTGACGTGAGAAAAGTTACTGTCATCCCAACTTTAGGCCAAGAACATAGTTTTCTAAAGCACCTATTTCTTAATTTCCTTTCCATTTCTATTTTAAGCCATATTCCTTATTCTCAGTTTCCATGCTTTATCCATCCTATTAATTTTACTATGCAGATTGTTGCTCTTCTGTTTAAGAATTTCTGTGTCTCTCCAATATTATTTTTCATTTGTTTTTTTAATTGTTATATGTAACATAAATTTGCCACTTTAGCCTTTTTAAAATGTACAATTCAGTGGCATTAAGCACACCCACAGTGTTGTACCACCATTACCCCTATCTCCTAGAAATTTTTTCATCATCTCAGAAATTCCCATACCTTCTCTCCAGTGCCCCTAGCCCCTGGTAACCTCTCTTCTATTTTCTGTCTCTATCAATTTGTGTATTCTTGAAACTCATTTAACTAGAAATTTATATATGTCTTTTTGTTTACGGCTTATTTTAGCATGCTCTCAAGGTTCACCGGTGTTATAGCATGTGTCCTATTTTCCTTCCTTTTTCTGTTGTATGTATATACCACGTACTGTTTATTCATCTTTTGATGAATGGTTGATGGACATTTGGATGGTTCCGTCTTTTGGCTATTGTAAATAACACTGCTGTGAACATTAGTGTGCAGGGATCTCTGTTAATCCCTGCTCTCAGTTCTTTTGGGTTATACCTATGAGCAGAATTGCTGGATTATAATGTAATTCTGTGTATGACTTTTTGAGAAACCACCAAAGTATTTTCCACAGTGGCTGCACAGGTTTGCATTTCCACCAGCCCCGCAGGAGAGTTCCAATTTCTCTATGTGTCAACATTTAAAAATATTTTAATAGCCATCTTAGATGGGTGTGAAGTGGTTTCTGGTGGTTTTGATTAGCATTTCCTTGATAACTGATCATGTTGAGCATCTTTTCACAAACTTACTGTCCGTTTGTCTTCTTTGGAGAAATGTCTGTTGGAGTCCTTTGCCCATTTTGAACTGGGTTATTTGTTTTTTGTTGTTGTTGTTGTGGATTTGTGGGAGTTCTTTATATATTGGAGATCTTAACCCTTTTTCGGATGTATCATTTGCAGATATTTTCTCCCATTGGTTGCCTTTTCAGTTTCTTGACAGTGTCCTTTGACGCACAAGCAGAGTTGGAAAATTGTGCTGAAGTTGTGCTTTTGGTGTCATATCCCAGAAGTCATTGCCAAATCCAGTATCATGGACATTCCTCCCTGTGTTTTCATCAAATAATTTTCTAGTTTTAGCTCTTAAGTTTTAGGTGTGTGATCTATTTGTAATTAACTTTTGTATATGGTTTAACTTATACTCTTACTGGGTCCAGCTGCATTCTTTTCCGTGTGGCTCTCCAGCTTTGCCAACACCATTTATTGGAAAAACTGTCTTTAACCCAATGAATGGCACCCTTCTCTAGTATTTTTTTAAGCAATTAAAATAATCATCACATCTTAATACATTTAAGTTAGTCTGTGTAAGGGACTTACTTAAGCACTTGTTGACTCCTGCAGTCCTCAAAATAATCTTTGGTATTTTCTCCATTTTATAAACTAAAAGAAAGTTGAGTCACAAAGAGATCTATTTAAGATACCTTGTTTAAGGTCCCCTTGTTGAATGCACTGTTTGGATTGTAAAGTGCTATCCTGTTCTTTCCAGCCTAAGCAGAGGGTGATGCAAATTCACCTCTTTATTGCATGGAGCCTGATATTTTTCAGTAAATGCTGCCTTGAATAAGCTCTGCCTGCAAAACTTTCAATGGAGGACAGTTCAGCTCACATTCTAATATTCATTTACCTACCTGTAAAATGGGAATAATAACATGTAACCCAACTATACTGTTCAGAGGATGGAATTATGTATGTGGATTATATACTGTGATAACTTGTTTTTGTAACTGGTGTCTCCAAACTGATATATCTTAAATATACCCAAATACACTTAAGTGGTCATAAACAGTTGTTATCACTGATTAACACCAAGTTTAAAAGGATGTATGGTTTCTTTCCCATAAAACTCAGCAATGAGTGATTTTTATCATGAATTCATGAGTGTACAACTTTTGTAGATACGTTTATCGTATATTCAGTTTTCTTCAAGCAGGTTTTACTTTGTAGTTAGGTGTTATTGCTACTGTCTAAGAATGTCTGAGAATAGCTTTCCTAGTGGCTGAGACGGTAAAGAATCTGCCTGCAATGCAGGAGACGCAGGTTTTAACCCTGGGTTGGGAAGATCCCCTGGAGAAGGGAATAACAACCCACTCCAGTATTCTTGCCTGGAGAATCCCCAAGGACAGGAGCCTGGTGATTGTGGTGGTTTGTCCCAATAATACGCTATATAATAGTACTAATTATGTATTGTGAAATTGCTGTGGACTGAAGGTACTTTACTGTAATACAGGCCCAACGGTCCATACGGACCAAGCAAATAATACTAGGAAGTGATACAGGTGGCAGAAAGATAACTAGGGCTTCCTCAGGCCCTAGAGAATATATAGAGATTTTTTTTTAAATAAACATTTTTATTGAAGTATAGCAGGCATGCAGAAAATGTACACAAACCATTTAGGTGCATAGTTTGGTAAGTTTTCGAAATGATTGCACCTGTTTAACCAATACCCAGTCAGGAATACCTGCATTGCACAATCCCTCACTACCCCCAACCCCCATCCTCCTGCAGGCTCCTGTCACTCTTGAATTCTAACACTATAAAGATGGTATTATGCAGTATATAATCTGTCTGGTTGCCTTTCAAGAGTGTGTAAGTAATTTTAATCTTGACGGTTAACTTAGAAATAACAACCAAAACAAAGCAAAAAGCACAGTGTGGGCCACTGTTGTGCAGGTTTTGGAATAGCAGTTGAGTTGGGTTTTGTGATCGGATTTCAGCACTGTGCTTCATTGTTCTTGTCTTTAAAATGAGGAATTGTGAAGCCTAAATGAATTTAAAGGTTTTATAAATTACATAACATACGATACACGCTTAGTGAACGCTAGCAATTCTGTGTCCCTAATAGGATCATTTGACCATGCTTGTTCATTAGTAAATATAATACATCTAGAAACAGCCCGTTCTACAGGCATGCCTCCGAGAAAGTAGACTTTTAAAATACATCTTCAGAAGGCATGTACATTTTCCACACCCATATACCAGCTGAGTGTATTTGTACACATTACTGCTTGATGGAGAGAACTGACTACTTTAGCAAGTGGGAAAGAACAGCAAGTTCTTGAAATAGAATCTGTTTGTATTATGACTAAATACAAATCTTATTAAGAAGAACCTAGCTTGTTTTCAAAGAAAACTGATGTTGGATTGGCTTCAGGAGTTAACTGTTCTGGTTGTGGCCCTGCCACTAACTAAAGTGTCTGATCTTGATCAAGTCATTTAACTTTTCTGGCGTCTGGTGGTGGTGGTTTAGTTGCTAAGTTGTGACCGACTCTTTGCGACCCCATGGACTGCAGCCCGCCAGGCTTCTCTGTCCATGGGATTCTCCCGGCAAGATTTCTGGAGTGGGTTGCCATTTCCTTCTCCTTTCTGGCATTTGCCTCTTATCAAATAATTGTGTTCTGCTAGGTCAATTTTAAAGTTTCAGCTTTGTGAGTTTAGTTCTTACACACTGGATCTAACAGGTAAGCTTTCCATCAAAGAGTTCAGAGGTGGAAAAATAACCTTTTTTTTTTCTTTTTTTAAATCTCTGGACTAGATGGTCCCTGGTCTCTTGCAAGTTCAAAGGTACTGAGGTAATCTACTATCTAAGGGCTTCAAATTAAGGGCTTTGCAAAGTCAAAAAAGTACAGTCCTGAAATTTAGGCATGTTTGGGGGCATAATGTTCTAGAGATAGGAAAGGCCCTTGAGGAATCTAGTCCCTTCCTGTTTTCCAGAGAAATCAAATGATTTGTTTGTGAGCTCAGCTAATTTTGGAAGTTTAAGTTTACCTTTAGATGCTAGTGGTAAGCAAGGACCTTATTAAAATAGCAAGTAATTTCACTTGAGTGATTATAATGTGAAAGTATGCTGCTGTATATTTCTGTGCTTCTGTGTTCTGTGACTTATTTTGGTTTTTGACTAAAGACATCATATAAGACGTTCCATCTTACACGACAACTAACTAAATTAAACAGGATCGAGATAAGGTTAAATTTTGAAAGGGAACATTTATTTTCAAGACAGTCATTATTTAGCGGTCTGTTTAGCTTCAGGTTAGCTCATACATGATTGATGAGTGGAGTGATGACGTCCATACAAGGGTGGAGGTTGTGTTAATATTCTAATGTTTTTCTTAGGTAGTGAGGGCCAGGAATAGGAATAGAGCCTGTAACAGGAAGCAGAAAAGCCCTCAGCCACAGAGGCAGGCTCCCTTTCAGGATCTGTTTAAGTCTAAATTAATAAAGTTAAACCTGGGCCTCAGCTCCTAGCCCTGGTTCCCCAGCGGAGGTCAGTCTCGTCTTGTCCTTCCTCCTGTCCCCTGCCTGGCTGGCCGCCCTGCTGGCTCCGAGCTTCCCTTGCATCTGATTCTCACAGCACCTGTAATACAGCAGGCACTTCCATTTGATCGTTTTTGTACAATTTAAATGTCCCCTGAGGTAGCCTCTAGGTCTGAGGCTCCTGCCTCAGGTATTTCCTGAGTACCAGTTGCTGTTTTTTTGTAGGAATATGTTTACAAAGTTGCATGGGTTTAAATGACTGACACCAATCTTATTTTTTCCGTAATTTTGGGCACATGCTTCTGCAGAAAGGAGGTTTTTTTCGGGAATGAGAAACTCTGATACTGTGCGTACGCCAGGTGTATTCTGTGACGCAGCGTGATGCTTGCGCTTCTCCTGTGGCCTCTGTTTACATGCAGCAAACACTTAATCGCCTACTGTCAGTTTATTCACTATCGTAAAAGGAAAATAACTATCAGAGAAACCGGAGAATGCAGGAGTATAGGCAGTTCTGAAAGTCTCCCCTAAACTTTCTCTTCCTTTCCAATCCCATTTTTCAGAAGTAGTAGTTTATTGTGTGACACACCTAAGTTGTAAGTATGTGTTTGTATACATATATAACATGTAGATAATGTATATAAAGGCGTGTGTTAAATGTGGTCACAGAGAACATTTTTTTGTGAGACTTAAGTTTTCTTTTGAACAGTACAGTTTATCCTTATCCCCTGGTGTGAATGTGTCATAATTTTTGTTGTTGTTGTTGAAGTATAGTTGATACATAGTATTATATAAGTTACAATGTACCATATGGTAATTCACAGTTTTTAAAGATCACACTCCATTTATAGATATTACAAAATACTGGCTCTGTTTCCTTGTGTTGTACCATATATCATAGCTTATTTTATGTATTATAATTTCTAAAAATATTTTTATATTGATTGTCATTTAGATTATTTCTATCTTTAAAAAACTATTTCAGATGTTTCATTGAACTTCTTTATACGTATTATTGTGAAATTGATTGTTAAGATAGGATTGACTTTTAGGAGTAAAGGTTGTTGAATCTTGAATTGTGGTCATTTAAAGTTGGCAGATAATGACCAAGTGACCCTTCAAAAAGGATCTACCAGTGTGTACTCCTATCCATAATGTTTAAGACTGATTAAAAGCCAGTAGTATTTTGCTAACCTAAAGATAGATTTCATCAACTGTAAATGTTTGTTCCTTTAAAATTTAGTCTCAGGGCCTAAAATTGTTAGATCCAAAAATTTATTTTCAGAAGCATCAAGTTTAGTATTTAAGAAATTAATAGTTATTTTCTTATTGCTGTGAGTCTTAAAGATGGCAGAAGATGAAAATGCTGATTAAAATATTAAGAATGGAAAGAGAATCACAACTTGAGTTTGAACATTTGTGAATTTGAACATCTTGTGCTTTAGAATCTGCTTTTCCTTGTGTTCCTGTCTGTTAAAGCCAAGATTTTTCTTAATTTTAATTTTTTGGAACTTTTATTGAAATATACATAGTACACAAGGATAAATGTACAGTTCAGAGAATTTTCACAAACTGAATACACACGCATGTTTGTTTAGCTTCTGGACAAATGGAACATTACTAACCTCTCAAAATATCTCTCATGCCCTATCCTGTCACTAACAAAAGTGACTTGTTTTGATTTATAATACCATTGATTTATTTTACCTGTATTTGAACTGTACATAAGTGGAATCAGTGTCAGACTTTATTTTCTTGGGCTCCAAAATCACTGCAGATGGTGACTGCAGTCACGAATTTAAAAGACGCTTACTCCTTGGAAGGAGTTAGGACCAACCTAGACAGCATATTCAAAAGCAGATATTACTTTCCAACAAAGGTCCGTCTAGTCAAGGCTATGGTTTTTCAGTGGTCATGTACGGATGTGAGAGTTGGACTGTGAAGAAAGCTGAGTGCCGAAGAATTGATGCTTTTGAACTGTGGTGTTGGAGAGGACTCTTGAGAATCCTTTGGACTGCAAGGAGATCCAACCAGTCCATTCTGAAGGAGATCAGTCCTGGGTGTTCACTGGAAGGACTGACGCGCCAAAGCTGAAACTCCAATACTTTGGCTACCTCATGCGACGAGTTGACTCATTGGAAAAGACTCTGATGCTGGGAGGGATTGGGGGCAGGAGGAGAAGGGGACAACAGAGGATGAGATGGCTGGATGGCATCACTGACTCAATGGACGTGAGTCTGGGTGAACTCTGGGAGTTGGTGATGGACAGGGAGGCCTGGCGTGCTGCAATTTATGGGGTCGCAAAGAGTTGGACACGACTGAGCGACTGAACTGAACTAAACTAAGTGGAATAATAGACTATACTTATTTTCTCAGTGTTATTTGTGAGGTTCATTTATGTTTTGGCATGAGGTTTTACATCAGTCATTTTCATTGTTATATAGTATTCCAGTGCGTGATTAACTACAGTTAGTTTACTCATTCTGTTCTTGAGAGGAACTTGGGTGGTATCCAGTTTTTGGCCATTAGAAATGTTACTTCTACCAATGTTTTTTCATATGCCCTAAAGGCACACATGCAGATGTTTCTGTTTTGTATACCCTGGACGTGGTCATTGGTAGGCATAAATCTTACTTTAACAGGTAACTTCAGTTTCCTTTCTTACCCGATAAAGTGCTTATACCCATTTGCACTGTCACTAACAGGTCATTTGCTCCCAGTTCTTGACAGTGCTTCCTTCTTTGTTGTTTTAGCTGTCTTAGTGGGAGTAGCTTTAATTTGCACATCCTTTGTTTCCTTAGTGACTGAGGAAGTCTTTTTCTATTTACTCACTTGCTTTTTTTTTTTGCTATTGCTAAGTCACTTCAGTCGTGTCTGACTCTGTGTGACCCCATAGACGGTAGCCCCCCAGGCTTCCCCGTCCCTGGGATTCTCCAGGTAAGAGTACTGGAGTGGGGTGCCATTGCCTTCTCCTACTGACTGCTTGGATAACCTCATTTGTCCTATTCAAGAGAACTCTTTTTTTCTTTTGGATAACAGTCTTATTGATTTGTAAGTGCTTTTTTACATATTAGAGGTATAAGTCATATGTTTGATATGTTTTACACATTTTTTTTTTTTTTACCAATGTGTGGTTTGTCTTTTCACCCTTTGTTATCTTGATGAACAAAAGGTCTTAAGCGTAATATTTTCCAGCTTATCAAGTATATCCCCAAATATCAGTTCTTCCCTTTTCTCTTTAGTGCTTTCAGTGTTTTAAGAAATAAATTTTTGCTTACTCAAGGTTTTCAAAGTATTCTCTGTATTTTTTTACCCTAAAACCGTAGTTTTACCTTTCATTTTAGATCTATAATCCATCTGGAATTGATTTTTGTGTACATTGTGAGTTAGGAGTCATTTTTTACCCCCAGGGGGGTATCCATTTTGACTCAGCAATGTGTATTGAAAAGACTGTCTTTTCTCCACTGTACTACTGTGTCAGCTTTTTCAAAAGTTAGGTTACTGTGTATGGGATGGGTCTACCTTTGAACGTTTTTTTAAAATTGGTGAGTTTGTTTATCCTTTATCCTCTTAACTTATAAAGCTTCTTGGTAGTTTTTAATATCTGGTAATGGAATTCCTTCAGCTTTGAACCCCAGACTGCCTGGGCTATCCTTGATATTTCCCTATAAATTTTAGAATTTAGAGTTGTTAATTTCTCAAAAACCTGTTAGAATTTTACATTGACTTTAAATATCAAATTGAGGAGACTTGACATCTTGACAGTATTGAGTTTTCCAATTCATACGTGTAGTATATTCCTATATTTATTTAGCCTTTAATTTCTTTCAGTGAGAAGAAAGCTGGAATATAACACTATTAGACTTAAAGACAATATAAATCTGTAGTCATTAAGGTAGTGTGATACTATTGTAAGCATTTGTCTAAATAATATAGTGGAAGGAAAAAGTCTAAAGACAATTTGATCAGAACTTTTTAAGTTTATGTTTTAATTGACGAAATCTTTAGAGTGTAAATTTGTATAGTCTTTGGTGTTATCTTACTTACAAAGTATCTCTTATGTTTTTCACAGGTGTGGGCCGTGTTTAAGGATTGCCCCAGCATTCAGTTCTATGAGTAATAAGTATCCACAGGCAGTTTTCTTGGAAGTAGATGTACATCAGTGTCAGGTAAGGCAAGAGGGCCCTTTTAAAATTTTTTGAAAATTTACAAATTGGCTTGAAATTCACATTAATATCATCCTTTATCTATCTCTTTATGTACTAAGTACTTGTTTATTTGGAGGTAGGATGATATCTGTCTTGCAGTGGTGAATGCAAGTGTTGTTACGGCTGTATTAGTTAAGAAAAGTAGTCTGATATTAACTGCTTCTGAGTTTGTTTATATTCATATTTTTTTGATATAAAACTAATAGTATGTTGTTAAACTTAGTAGGTCACTTGGCTGTTCTATTTTACATTTCTTTATTTTTTTGCAAATCTGGAATTATATCTTATCTTATACTGTTGACACATTGTTTGGTTAAAAACCCATGGGAGAGAATTCTTGGTTAGAGTTTGATTTGAATTGATCATTGTATGACCTTAGCTCCAAAGCTGCATACTCAGCAGAAAGTTTAAAACATTGATTGCTGCTGATTGAGCCACAGGTCGGTAGATTGCCCTGGCTACTTAGTTGGCATGGCGGTGTGACAGCTCTATGTTGACGTGTGTGTAGTATGAAAGAGTGGTTATGCCAGAAAAGTTTTTGAAGGCTTCTTGCAACACAGAAGACTACAAAAGTGTAATCTTGACTGAGAATCCTGACTCTGTAGTTTTTTTTTTTTTTTTCCATTGAGGCTTTTGCCTTTGCATTTCTGGGTTGAAAAAACAAAAATCTTAAATGTTACATAGGTAAGCAGTTTGGGGATTTGGTGCAAATTCTGTTCCATGTTCATTGTTTAGTACTCTGGTCACATGCTGCTGGACAGTAGCTCTGGCCTTAATATCAGTATTCTGCGTCTCTAATCTGGAAGTGCTGTCTTCTGAAGCTGTGTCGTCCTGTATGGTAGCCACATGTAGTTAGTTGAAATGAGCACTTGAAATATGGCAAGTCCAAATAGAGTTGTGCTGTGAGTGTAATGTAGGATTTTGAAGGCTTAATATGAACCAAAAAAATGTAAAATATGTCATTAACTTTTATATCGACTATATGTTAAAGTGCATATTTGGATTTACAAGACAGGTTGCTAAAATGAATTTCACTTGTTTCTCTTCTTTGTTTGTGGATTCTAGAAAACTTTAAATTTCATGCACAGCTCACATTTGTGTATTTCTTTTGGATGGCACTGTCAGTCTTCTTTTTTTCCCACTTATGAGGCTTAGAGAAGACGTCTTTGTAAACTTTATGCCTTTTTTTTTTTTTAAATAGTCATACCTCTTCCTCGCATTAGAATATGCAAGAGGACATATTTATTTCACTTGTTTTCTGTACACTTCTCATGAAGAACTTAAACCATGAATCAGTGGTTAACTGATTTTCATTTGGTGGCTAGTCTTATATATCATAGAGTTGGAGCAGAATTTGAAAAGATACCAGTTGCAGTGTTTTTGATGGGAGACCAGAAATCATTTCTTAAAGAGTAAAACTAGGTGAGGATGTTTCATGGACAGATGTGCTGCTGTTTTTTCACATGTGTACTTTTTATGTTGACAAATCTCAATACCCTTCTCGGTTTCTCCATTTGAGAAATAGTCTGTGCTTATGAGAGAAGTATCTGGTTTTGTTAAGTGCAGTTTCTGTACTGGAAACTGATTGTTCTACTGAATGAATGAATGAAGCCTTTAACACTAAAACATGAAAATACGGGGCTATTCTTCAGTGTGGACATGTGGGTAATATAGTTGTGACCTTTCAGAATAGGCTTGCTCTTTCTTAAGTAACAGTTAGGAGTAAGTTATTTTACATGTTTTTAGTTCATGTTTGTGATATTTAACTTCCATACAGATGCAGAGTGAATATTCCGAGTAGTTTAATTTGTAATGCTGTCTAACTTGACAATTCTAGGGAACAGCTGCCACCAACAATATATCAGCAACACCTACATTTCTGTTTTTTCGAAACAAAGTGAGAATTGATCAGTATCAAGGAGCCGATGCTGTGGGACTAGAGGAAAAAATCAAGCAGCACTTAGAGAACGACCCTGGGAGCAACGAGGACACCGATATTCCGAAAGGCTATGTATGTGATCTTAGAAGTGAAATGATGTCACTTGCGTCTGTCATTATTTGGTTGAAATGAAATTTACTCTTTTCATGTTTTATCTTTCGCTAGTTAAGAATACTTTTCAGTAAGAACTTTAAAAATGAATTCAGTAGCTGACTATTGGGTTTTGTCTGTGTAATATGTATTATAACCTTACTTGTATGTGTGCTAAGTCACTTCAGTCGTGTCCAACTCTTTGTGACCCTATGGACCGTAGCCCACCAGGCTTCTCTGTCCTTGGGATTCTCCAGGCAAGAGTACTGGAGTGAGTTGCCGTTCCCTTCTCCAGGGGAATCTTCCTGACCCAGGGATCGAACCCCCGTCTCTTGCATTAACAGGCAGGTTCTTTACTACTAGCGCCACCTGGAAAGCCCATTATACCCTTAAGTCCCCATCATAAACTTTATCCAAAATTTCTTCTCCTAATTTTTTTTCAAAATTTTTTCTCTCTTTTTGTTTAATACTTATTTTTATTTATTCGGCTGCACCAGGTCTCAGTTGCAGCTCACAGGATCTTTAGTTGTGGCTAGTGGGATCTAGTTCCCTGACCAGGGAATGAACCTGGGCCCTCTGCATTGGGAGCGTGGAGTCTTAGCCACTGGGCCACCAGGGAAGTCCATCTTCTAATTTTATTTGCCACCTGTTTTTAATCTGCTTTCTGAACTATTTTAATCGCCACTTTTAAACATTTGATTTTTACTATTTTTCCCCCAAAAGTGAAGAAGTTTGCATTGGAAAATTTTTTCACTTTTTGACAACTATGTAAAATGACACATAAATTTTATGTGTGACTGTTAACATACTGAACTTCCTTTCTACCAGTTTTTAAAGTTTTCTCTCTTTTTAAATATACCCCCTATTTTCTGGCACTCTTATTTAAAAATCCTAGTTACTGATTTTATTTTGGAACCAAATGTGACTTTAGTATTGCATATATTTTAAAAATTTTAAGAATTATTTTAAATAATAGCTTGATGACGTAAGAATTCCAAAGTTTTTGAAACTTTGGAATTATATATATTCATATATAACATGAATAGTTATAATTTGTATCTATCGTATGAGAGCTATTTGAGAAGGAAAGTAAAATTCAAAAGTAGCTACTTCATGGTGACTGACTGACTTATGCAAATTAGTAAATCCTGCATAGCAAAAGATATGTATGTATATATATTTTTTTAAATTTTGCTTGTTATAAAGTAAATGTATTGGCAGATTAAAAATGAATTTTTAAAAGGTAAGTGTTACCTCAAATTAAAGCTGCTATATGAAAGCATGTACACCAAGTGCAATAAAACAGAGCTGTCACAGGGCTGCCAGTCTTTCTGTAAGGCTCCTAAATTCATGTTGAATAAGGAGACTTTGTAGGTAGGTAAATAGGAGCAGTTCTTTTTATATGTGTGAGTGGCAGGGTTATGTCCTCAAAAAAGTTAAGGAATTTTAATAACGAATATTTATTTAAACTAGAACTATGATATAGTAATTTGAAATGGTAATATTCAATTAGAAAGTATGAGCATGTGTAAGTCAGGGTTGTGACACCTTTAGGAAAATTTTAGAAATCATTTGACTTGTAAACTGTTGTGTTTACCTCTTTGTATTTTTTCCTTTATTACTAAGGATTTTTGCATGAAGAAGTCTTATGGGCACAACAGTCTGGGTGCTTAACTGTAGGAATGCTCTGTTCTTTATATCAGCTGAGTGTGATATCAGGGTTTGGGTTTTGGTTGGAAATAAGCAGGAAAAAATAAAGTTTTAATAAGTAAATTTAGTTTTCATCTAGATGTTATTATACACTGAAAAACTGAAAAAAACAGTTTCATTTTTTTCCATCAGGTGTCAAGACTGCAAAAGTTTTGAACTGTAGATCTTGCAGGGTTATTCAATGTTTAAAACTGGTAGTCTGTTCTCGGAACGTTATTGTTTTTACAACATAAATGGAAATTGAATGAAAACCTGTGTCTTAAAGTAGATTTAAATAGAAGCATTGCAAAAATCTATGCACAATTTTAAAATAATATTGGGTTCCTTAGACTAAAGACTTTTTGTCATTAGGTTTTAACACTGAAAGGCTATATAACTACTGATTTCACACATCCTACAGTTTTGAAACTCCTGATTTGACTGGAGCCAGAGTTAAAGAAATAGGTATGTCTTCTAGGGAGAGTTGAAATATTGCAAAAGATGTAGAACATGATACTCAAAAGTTAAGAATCAAAAAGATTCTTTTAAGAAGGCAGTTGCTGCTGCTGCTAAGTCTCTTCAGTCATGTCCGACTCTGTGCAGCCCCATAGACGGCAGCCCACGAGGCTCCTCCGTTTCTGGGATTCTCAAGGCAAGAACACTGGAGTGCGTTGACATTTCTTTCTCCAAGAAGGCAGTATTTTTGTAAAAATAATGACTTTTGGTTTTTAATATGTTTACTGAATTGGAAAAATGTTAAACATTTCTATTTTTTTCTTTCCCATATTTGCTAAGTGTACCTTGTATGGCTTCAAATAGCATGAGGGGGCTAGCTGTATCAAGTCTCCCTCTTCAGAAGTTTGCTTGCTGGGCATTCTAGAATCAAATGCGTAGTTGCGTGTGTTTTGTTTAAGTCTTAAGGCTCATTAGTGTATTTCAGTATTCCAACATCCTAACTATAGGTTTTGGTCTTCAAATTTGTCACATTCATCAAAATAAATAGAACATGAATGCCCCTAATTTACGTAGTAGGTAGGATAGATATTTCTTTAACCAAAAACTTGAAGCATGAAGAGCTTTTTTGTAACTCCTGTCTGTCTCCTGTTGGATTCCATCCCTTCCTCCCCTAAAGTAATAGATGAAATATAGTCAAACGAAAAAAGTTGACTGTGTACTACAGACATGCATACCATTCACTTATGCTCATCAGTTGTGAATGTTTTGCTGTTTTTGTTCTATCTCAGTATGTATGTATTTGCTTTGGTTTTTGCGGCATCATTTGCAAAATAAGTTATAAACATCATGATGGTTCATGTGTAAATATTTCAGCACGTAGTTCCTAAGAATAAGGACATTCTCTGGTATAACCATGATGCCATTATCACTTCTAAGAAATTTAACATTGATTCACTTATCCCTGCTGCTGCTGCTGCTGCTGCTGCTAAGTCGCTTCAGTCCTGTCCAACTCTGTGCGACCCTGTAGACGGAAGCCCACAAGGCTCCCCTGTCCCTGGGATTCTCCAGGCAAGAACACTGGAGTGGGGTGCCATAATGTACAGCTTACATTAAAATTTCCTTAATTGTCTCTGAAATGTACTTCATAGCTTTTTTCCCCAGTTCAGTTCAGTTCAGTTGCTCAGTCGTGTCCGACTCCGCGACCCCATGAATCACAGCACGCCAGGCCTCCCTGTCCATCAGCAACTCCTGGAGTTCACCCAAACTCATGTGCATCGAGTCAGTGATGCCATCCAGCCATCTCATCCTCTGTCGCCCCCTTCTCCTCCTGCCCCCAATCCCTCCCAGCATCAGAGTCTTTTCCAATGAGTCAACTCTTCGCGTGAGGTGGCCAAAGTATTGGAGTTTCAGCTTTAGCATCAGTCCTTCCAGTGAACACCCAGGACTGATCTCCTTTAGGATGGACTGGTTGGGTCTCCTTGCAGTCCAAGGGATTCTCAAGAGTCCTCTCCAACACCACAGTTCAAAAGCATCAATTCTTCGGCACTCAGCTTTCTTCACAGTCCAACTCTCACATCCGTACATGACCACTGAAAAACCATAGCCTTGACTAGACGGACCTTTGTTGGAAAGTAATACCTGCTTTTGAATATGCTGTCTAGGTTGGTCCTAACTTTCCTTCCAAGGAGTAAGCGTCTTTTAATTTCATGACTGCAGTCACCATCTACAGTGATTTTGGAAGGGTCATGCATTGCTTTTGTCAGTCTCTTTAGTGTTCTTTAGTCTAGAAACTTCTCTATACCTTTTTTTCTTTCATGACTGCCTTTTTGAAAAGTTTAAAACAGCACCAGTCTACCGCAATAGCTGCTAGACACATGTGGCATTTTTTATGTGACTAGGGCATCTGAGGCACTGAATTTTCCATTTTACCTATTTTTAATTAATTTTGAATTGACACATGTGGCTAATGGCTGTCTCATTGTACAGTGCAGGTCTGGACCATCTGTCTTACGCACTGTCCCACAATCTGGATTTATGAGATTATTTTCTCATGATTCTTTCCTCATTATTGGCAAGTTGATGCATAAGTAGTAATATTTATTTCCAGTAACATGTTTCCAGAATATGTAAATTTGCAATTATGTCAAATATATAATATTATGCCAGTTTGTCCCAGATAGTGTTGACTAACAGAGCACTTAATGCAACTGTTCAGCTACACTACTTATTTTGTGTGTCCCAAGATAAATTAAAAAACAATTTAAATAATTTATTTAGTTTATTTTCATCATTAAAGTATTGGAAGTATGACTGCAATGTTGCCTTCAAGCTTGAGGTCTTGATCCTACATACAGTATGAAGAGGCATCATGGTAGGATGGTAGACATTTAAATGTTTGTAAGATTTTGTCACATTTTCAAGACATGTTTATGGAGTTCAGAATAATATAGAAGTAGAACTTGGCTCTGTAATGCTCCTTTTCTTCCTACCTCTCTTTTTGAATTAGTTACAATATGTTACCCTGACTAATATATTTAACATCTAATGCAGTATAACATTTATATAATAGAATATTTTGGCTTTGTAAGCATTTAGGCTAGTCTGTGGATAGTTAAGGGTCTATTCTAATGACTTTTTACCATATTCATAATTATTTGACCTGTAAAAATTTGTTTCTTTAGTCTTTCAGAACTGTATACACATGTATTAGTATATATATTAGTATTATTAATGAAGACTGATAGAACATGCAGCTGATACTTGGTAAACTTTATTACTTGGTAAACTTTAAAGCAGTTCTTGTTTAGTCAAAGAAATGGATACTTTTCTAGAAAAATGGTTTATCAAAATCAATTCCTCTAGAAGCAGAACTCCTAAATAGATCAGTCACCACTGAGGAAATAGAGAAAATAGTAACAGAGCCCTTCCATAAATACCAGGATGACTTCACAGGGAAATTCTAGCAAATCTCTATGAAGATCAGGTAGTCTAGTGTTACTGCAATTACTTAAGACCATATCAAAAGAGAAAACTTCCAAATTTATTTTTGAAGTATGACATTGATCCCAGAATCTGACAGAGTTTGTACAAAAAAAAAAGTTACCAACCAGTTCCAGTTAGGAATATTGGTGTAAAAATCTTGTATAAAATATTAGTAAACAAAATCCAGCAATCTAGAGGAGAAAATTTATGATCTACTAATATGCAGGAAAAGCATTTAAGAATTTTTTGTTTATTTATATTTGGCTGTACTGGGTCTTTGCTGCTGCACTGGCTTGTCGCTAGCTACATTGGGCAGGGGCTACTCTAGTTGTGCTGTATGGGCTCTCACTGTGGTGGCTTCTCTGTTGAGGTCCTTTACTGGACTGGAACCTGGTGGTCCGGAGTCGACGATAAGAAAGTAAAAGAGAGAAAGAGGCTGATATTCCCTGGTTTACGCAGAAAACCAGTAAAGTCCTTGACACAGGGCTTGTGTTGCTCACGAAGGCACCAGGAGCCCTCTCGAGGGGGTGAAGGCACAGTGCGCCCTCTCGAGAGGGTCTTAGAAGCCCAGGCAGGAGAGTGAGCACGACGGGATTCTACGCTCCAGAGAATTAGCTGTGTGGAAAGAAAGAGAGAGAAAGAAAGACAGACACGGGGACCCAAGCTCTGATGGAGCAAAGATGTTTTATTCAACATAGCGTGGGTATATATACTGTCTTCAAGGTACCTTGAAGGTATACCTTCAAGGTAGCTATTTTCAGCAAAGATAAAGATCAAAAGTCCAGACTTACAAATTATCAAGGAAATATGAGGCAATCCATATCAAAGAGAGAGGGTTGTAAATAATCATTTTTAGCTTATGGTTCATAAAAAGGAAGAGGGTGGGAAATAGTTACTTACCACCGTATGGGAAAACTAACAAAGGAAATGCATGCATTCCTCAGCCCAGGAGCGGTTTGCCACCCCTCTTAATTCCTATTAATAAGGAACAGAGGATTCATGACAGATCCAAAACAGCACACAGGAAGCTCCTGTTAAATGCTTCCTGACAATTCCCCCGATTTTATTGTATTTGTAAAAAAGGTCCTGACCAATTGAGTTTGTTTAGTATTAACCAACTTTATAGAAAGTCAATGATAAATAACAAATATAATTACCAAGACAATCACCAAATTTACAGTTCAGACCCAGTGCTGTGGGTAATACTTTGAAACCATCCTAGTGGGTCTAGTCCAGATAATTGATCAACTAGTTGTTCAGCTAAAGTTTCCAAATTAGTGGAAGAGGTCAGACGTTTATAAAAGGTTTCAAAGATTTCCTTTTGCAATAATTGTACATTCAGAGAGGCATTATCATGTATGTTTTGTAAATGAAATTTGATTTGTTCGCAGTTGTAGGCACTATGATTGAAATGAACAGGAGTAACACACACACACACACACAAAATTGTGGAGAAAGAAATGGCAACCCACTCCAGTGTTCTTGCCTGGACAATCGCCTGGACGGAGAAGTCTGGTAGGCTGCAGTCCATGGGGTCGCACAGAGTCGGACACGACTGAAGCGACTTAGCAGCAGCAGCAGCAGCAACACAAAATTGAGTAGAATTCCAATCACATTTTAGTATCACTTGTTTTTGCAAATCTATTAATTGATCTCCGACCCATTTGATGGCTGTTTTTAGTTCCTGTATTTCCTCTTGAATACCCTCATCTACCTGAGCCTGAGTAGCCCACATATTATGAGCATCTTCAGTCCAGTTTTGGATAAAATTATGTGTTTGAATCGTGGTATGTAAAGCAGCGCCGGCGACGGCAGCAGTGGTGCAAATAGCTGTTAACCCCACAATGCCAAGAATCAGCCATCCAACGAATCGTTTAGATTGTTGGAGCAGTTTAGTAAGTACTCTGGAAGCAAGTCCAGCCCTGGGACCATCTTCCCA